>NW_027526295.1:111102889-111115389 GCF_048455015.1 Haemaphysalis longicornis | reverse complement strand
TTTATATTCGGAATGGAAAGAATGGAACTCAAGAGATACGAATCTCAAAAAGGAGGTGTGATGAACCAAAAATTTAAAAAGATGCGGAGAGACAATATCCCCATTCCAGATCACTCCTTTAGGAAGCAGGGAGTTGGATGCTCAGGAAGCCAAACCAGAACTGAGAATTCTTCCATTCCGGATAATCCAACTGCTGTATCCTTGGGTGAGGAGAAAAGCGTATGTCCTGTGAGTCAAACCCCCTCTGAAAGTTTGGCGCATCCAGAATCCAACGTTGTCAACCTATCGGACGTACCGCTCATAGAATCTGAACTTAAACTGCTGTCAAAAGGTCTCACATTCTGTCCCTCCACGGGTAAATTTAATGAATTTCAGTTGTACCAGGACTTAGACAATTTTGCGAGGAACTTACGCCTTCGTGAATACTTCTACGACCGGGAAACGAACCCAGACAAAAACATTCCTGGAGCATCAGACAAATGTTGGACACCGAGCGATGGTCGGGACAAACATCTCGATATGTACATTTCGGCCGTTCAAAAAGACGTGTTGAATGCATTAAAGAAAACAAACCCTGTCCGCAACAACCTATCAACTGATGAGCGCAAGGCCCTTTTCTCCCTCCGCCAACGGGATGACATTGTTATAAAGCCGGCGGACAAGGGCGGAGCAATAGTCGTAATTAACAAAACCGATTATATTAGGGAAGGACTCCGACAACTGAGTGATGAGAATTTTTATGAGGAACTTCCTGGGGACCCAACACAGCAGTTCGTATCAAAAATCACCCTTAAACTCACAAGGCTTCTTGAAAATGGCGATATAACTAAAGACATGTTTAAAGCAATGACGCCCACCCAATCAGCACCGGGACGCTTTTACCTACTCCCTAAAATTCACAAACCTGGCAATCCAGGCCGCCCTACTGTATCTTGCAATGGTACTCCAACAGAATCAATTTCCAGCTTTCTTGATTTTATTTTGAAAAACGCAGTTCCCAAAATTCCGGCCTATATCAAGGACACAAACCATTTTTTGAGAGAGATGTCTGGACTGGTAATCCCCCCTGGCCGCTTCCTGGTTACAATAGATGTCTCATCGCTTTACACCAATATCCCCCATTCAGACGGCATCAGGTTTACCGTGGAGGCATGTCAAAACGCTGATATGGCACTAGAGATTAATGAGCACGCCCTTACTACCCTACTTGACCTGGTGCTTCGTTACAATTATTTCCAATTCGAAAACAAACATTACCTTCAAATTAGCGGCACAGCTATGGGCACAAAAGTGGCACCTAATTACGCGAACTTGTTCATGGCGGCACTCCAGGGACCCTTCTTGGAAGCTCAACCCATTCGCCCGCTGATATACAAGCGATTCCTGGATGACATCTTTTTTGTCTGGCCGCATGACGAGGCAGGCTTGCATAAGTTCATTTCGGATTTCAACTCGGTCCACTCTTCTATATCTTTTACGCATAATATCTCAAGGACATCGGTGAACTTTCTCGACGTCACCATTCAGGTAGAGGGCACGACCACGATCACAGCCCTTTATAGAAAACCCACAGATCGCCAGCAGTATCTGCACTTTGAAAGTGACCATCCACGGCATTGCAAGATGAGCATTCCCTATTCCCAGGCCCACAGATACTGCAGAATTTGCTCTGACCACGCCGACTTTGACCACAACTCCCAACAACTAAAAAATGCCCTCATTCGTCAAAAGTACCCAGCAGCAGTGGTCGATGACTGCATTAACAGAGCTCGTAACCTAAACCGCGGGGAAATTCTACATGGAGGGAATCCCAGGAATGAAGGAAGCCAGACAAATCTTGTCCTCACCCACTCATCTGCGTTGCCTAAACTTAATAACATTCTTTCGAGACATTTTAATATACTGCAACAAAGAGGCCGGCTATCTTCAATTTTCCAAAAGCCCCCCCGGAGTTGTTTATCGCCGCGGAAAAAACCTGAAAGATATGTTAGTCAGAGCCAAGACGACTACCATTGAGGGCACTCAACGGGGATGCCAGCCATGCAAGAAAACACGTTGTAAGGTTTGTTCACGCATGACTACCACCACTACTGCTAAAGCTAGCTCCTCTGATTACGTATTCAAAATAAATGCGCATCTAAACTGTGACAGCCCAAATGTCGTCTACATGCTTCACTGTGACATCTGTGGCATGCAGTACATCGGACAAACAGAAACCGCCTTCCGTAAACGCTTTAACAACCACCGTTCTCACGATAAACACAACCAGACTTGCCCATTTCAAGACATCTCAGCCTCCCAGGACATTCATTCGACCAAATTAAAGTCACTCTGCTAGAGACCGGTTTTCACACTAAACGGGAGCGCGAACAGAAGGAATCGTACCTTGTTTATAAGTTCAAAACGCTGACTCATGGTATCAACGAGAGCGCTGGCAGCATGTCGTGCCTCCGGGGGACCACGGACGTTGATTGACAACCGAAAGTGGATGCACATTGTTCCACCCCCTTTCTCATAGCATAAAAGTTTTTTTTTTTCTAATTTTTTTAATAATTCATTCAGGACCACCCGCCATTAGTTCAGCAGACAACGGGCGCATACCGAGAGGGAGCGCCGCCCAAAAAAGCGGCCTAAGCCCCGCACTGCACGTGCAGCGCGATAAATGCTGTCCACGTAGGGACAACTAAGAAGAGTAAGAAGAGAGAGGGAGGTGACGTTGAACGGCAGTGCCAGTCTGGCCGTACCTTGAGATTGTCGTGTTCTGTTAAGACATAGCGGTGGCGTAATTCAGTGGTTTTCTGTGTCGGCCCTCCATTGAACTTCACGCTTGTCGCGTCGTATGTGTGCCTTTACATTACTCTACGCTGCGGCCAAGGACGGACGGGGCATTCGTCGCCTTCTCCGAACTCGCCGTGCCCCTGTGTAACTTGATCCCTGTCTTCCGCGCGGTCCGACCGCTATGCGGCTCGCCGCTGGCTGCGGCTAGTGCCTTTCTCTGTCGCCATGTCGCGGCCCTTCAAAGGGCAAACAAAGTAGACTTATAACCGGTTTCTTGGTAAAAGCAATGCCTCCCCGTTTAACGGTCTGTTCTGGGTGAACTCACGAAACAAATGCCGGGCCAAGACCGCGTCCTTAGTTACTACACCACCGCCCCGCTCTTCCCATCTGTGCTCATGCGTTGTCTGTATTTTGTTTGTCAGTTCTCTTTCATCCCAGCCGCAGCGGGCCGATAGAAACCCTTGGTCCTGCTCCCTTCCCCCACCCGAGCCGTTTTCTCACTAAAACCACCGCCTTTCCTCCCTTTCTTCCTTTTTTTTATCAATTTATATCCTCCCCACTCATCAAGTGCCGTGTTGTTACCGGATTTTTTAGGTTCTCTGACGTATTCTCCTCCTTGATGAGGGAGAGGAAGAGAGACTCCCTCGCATGCAGTGTGCATAAGGATTCGGTGTTCATTGTGGGATTGTCCCTGAGGAAGGAAGTTCCACTTCCGAAACTGTCGGACTAATTTATAATAAACAAGTTAACCGCAAAGTTGTTCTTATCATTTACCTGACCGTTTCTTCTGGCCCGTTGCAAAACTCATCAAAATCTCTATATATATATATATATATATATATATATATATATATATATATATATATATATATATATATATATATATATATATATATATATATATATATATGTATATATATGTATATATATATATGTATATATATATATATATGTATATATATGTATATATATATATATATATACATATATATATAAGTTTAGTAGAGACAGAGACACATGAGAAAGACGTAGAAAATAGAAAGAAGTTTACTAACGTTTCAGGAAGGGGGCTTCCTTTCTTCAGAGTACAGAATAAGTTCGTTTCAGAGTTATATATGTTCAGATGTTTCACCCTTACAGATGTTTTAGATGTTCGCCCTTTCAGATGTTTCAGATGTTCGCCCTTTGTGTGCATTTGCATATCTTCTTTAGAGCTTCTTCGTTCCGCGTGACTAATCTTTTTGCCCATGTCAAACACGTGCATGGGCATATTTTGTTTTGACCCCTCTTTCACCCCTGTTGCCAAGGGGGAAAAAGGAATTACCTTGTTAATAATTTTTCCCGCGTTTTGTATACCATTGTACACTCATTTCCTGTCGCAACTGCCTGTCCTACTGCTTTTGGGCGCGACCCTTGCCTCCCACCAAAAGAAGCCACGTGGCTCATGTTTCAATGACTTTACCCGGGTTCTTAGTACGGGTGTGTATGGGCAGATGTTCGCCCTTTGTGTGCATTTGCATATCTTCATTGGACCTTCTTCGCTCTGCGTGACTATTCTTTTTGCCCATGTCAAACACGTGCATGGGCATATCATGTTTCGACCCCTCTTTCACCCCTGTTGCCACGGGGAAGAAAACTTTCCTTGTTAATATTTTTTTCCATGTTTGTACCGCGTTGCTGTGTGTTCTTATTATCCCTTTTAAAAAAAATTTTCCCACTTTCTCTTCATTCTTTTGCTACCCACCAACCATGATCCATTTGTACAAACTCTCCCTCCTCTTACCTTGCCCTCGCCCCTGCTACATTTTCTGTATATATATATAACTCTGAAAAGAACTTATTCTGTACTCTGAAGAAAGGAAGTCCTCTTCATGAAACGTCAGTAAACATATTTCTATTTTCTACGTCTTTCTCATGTGTCTCTGGATCTACTAACCTTATTTGTTTGCGCTCTGTGGGAGTTTTTATGTTTCCAGACTATATTTATATATATATATATATATATATATATATATATATACATATATCTATATATATATATATATACGGGACACCTAGGCGGCCAATGCCCCATCAAGAAGACGACACGAAGACGACGAAGAAGTAGCGGGGTCGCAGTGCGCGCTGGTATGGCCGCATTGCAAATTCTGTAAATAGATTGTGGCTCATCCTTCAACCATTGTTCCAGTCATTGGCTCTGCTGCCACGCTACAATATATAAATATATATATATACATATATATATATATATATATATATATATATATATATATATATATATATATATATATATATATATATATATATATATATATATTGTGAGCGTGAACTTAGCATACAAGAGGTTTATCACTGTAAGCGGCTAATATCTCTTTTATGATTCGCTGACGTTTCTGCATTTTGCGCATTCATCATCATCTCGTTTCGTCTTTTTCCTCGACGCGTGATCATCACCTCCGCGGGTGGTAGGGTTGCTGTTCTTCCGTGGACGTGCCCGGCACTCGGAAATGATGCGGACCTCAAGCATTCTCGTCTACTCTTTCAATATATGTATTGTTATAAAATTGAGGGGCTCTTTAATAAAATAAAGAAAGATGAGTCTACAACGCCAAAGCATACATATGAGTGTGTCTAGGCTCTTCTTTTTACTACGGTTAGTGAAATGAACGCTTTTCAATAACGCGAGAAAGAAAGAAAAAAAGAAACACACGCGTACAGAGTGGGGACCGATCCCACGCATTTCCATTTGATCTCCAATGCTTCACCAATTCGGCTATATGGGTTACAGTGTTGTCCTTCACTTTCTGGGGTATTAATATTCGGTAGAACTGTATCTGACGCATGAGGGAGGTATCCAGCACCACTCTGACTACACTAGGAGAAGGTGAATTTCTTTACAATACCAAGGCGTGACAGGTATACAGCCGGTGTTCACCGGGGAACTGGCGAAAAACTCTGTTATGGTACCTTGTTATTAAGGCTGCCAGAACCGAGAAACTCTCTGGGCTTTCGCATGACGTTATGGTTGGAAAATGATTGGCTCGTTGAGGAAATACAGAAAGATATGATGCCAGTCTACAACGCCAGACGTTACATATGCGTATAGTTAGGCTCTTTTTTTTCAGTTTGTGAAATTACCATATATATAAATATTTAAATATATATATAAATATAGATATATACAGAAAGATATGCCGCAAAAATGATGTTAATCGTTTTTATATTAGCTGAATAGATAGATAGGTAGATAGATGAATGCACAACGGAACCTGGTTAATACGTATTTTAAGGAACCGCGAGAAAGCGTCGTACAAACCAGGGTGTCGTACAACCGGGGTGCGGGTAAATGCCCGCCTAGTAGAAGGTCTCACGCGACAGACGTGTTAACTACATGTTTAAAGTGGTATATTTAGCGCATTCTCTCCTGATGTGCAAACCTTGAGCTGAAATGTCAAAATAAATAAAAAATAAATGCCTATGTTGTGCCATCCTTCCCTCTCCAGCGTTGGAGCTAGCCCGTCAGTCAAGCGCCGCGAGCTGGACGGCTCCCGTGCCATCCGGCGCTACTTTTTTTAGCCCGCCAGCACCGCGCCTCACACGTGCGAGATAAGGCCGACATGCTCGAACAAATTGACAGGGGAAAAAGCGAGTATGAACTTCCAATGCCAAGCGAAAGGAGCTAGAGTACAAGGAAGAGATAAAAACTGTAAGACATTGCCGTACAGTGTGGAGGCGCCTTTTGTCAAAGTGCTCAACACATAGCTGTTTTCTTTTCCCACAAGACCTAGCAACGCAAAATGGATAAGGTGATTCAAAATTTCCGAGTAAGCCGTGTTGCTGGGAATATTATAGCGCGGTCTTCCTACAGTGTCTTGCTGCGGCAGCCAGCGAGTGATGGAGAATGGCGGTTCCAACCCGTACGTGTCTCCACCCTTGCTGTGGACGTACTTGAGTAGAGACACCCTAGAAAAGAAAAGAGCGGAGTGACAACGCGGCTTTGTAGTACTCTGATCAGGAGAAAGCCGAGATATAGGGGGAGAGAGCGTCGTGAAAGGAAGAAACTTAGATTGAAAGGATGGCGGAAGTGAGTGTTCGGTCATCGCCGAGCGTTTCGTCGTATGTATTTTCACGTTCGTAGGTGGCTCCCTGGGAACTCCAAATTCAAGATCCGCCTGCCACCTGAACTTCGAATTCTCGGTGTCGACGTGTTGGCGTACTGCTACCGCGTGGGCCCGCGGAAACTTAGCTCTCGCTCACAAGTACCCACCTGCTTGTTTGCGTCTGTCCAGCAAGTAGTCTGGCCCTCATGCGGATCTTGCACATCAAGAAGCGTGAAAACGGGGTTAGAAAAGAAAAATGGTCTAGACGAGGCGGCCGAGTGGTGTAAAATATGGGAAAACGCCGGTTTATCCGCGCAAGTGTCTGTCCCGTGCACCCGAGCGTAATATGATCGGGGTTTTATTGCACTGTTTATAAGGGGACTTTGCCGGGACCGTGGTGATCCGTCGTAAGAAGCAGACCGTCGTAAGTCCGGGCGCTTTATGAGCGGGGTTCCACTGTATATGTATTGACAATTTTTCTCAGCAACCATCTCAGGGCGGATTTCAGGCACGCTCAATTTCTTCCGAATTAATATTGTGGCCAAATCATTTGTGAAGTTTTCAATGCCAACCTCTTCAACAGAGCAGAACACAACCTGCTGGGTTATACTCAGAGCGGCGGCAAAGGGCTACACCAAACTCGAATAGTAGTGTGAGGGTGAACGAGCATCAGACGTAAGCGGTGGGTTCACTGTCTGTACATATTTTCTGTTTCAGTGTTTGCCCAATGAAAAATTCGTTGCGCCTCCCCTGTTAAGATCCCGAAGCGAAAAAAGTAGTTGTGGGGGTAATTAAGGTCTTTCAAATCTGGCCCAACCACCTGCACAATTGGCATTGCCATAGTGACAAAAAGGGTTGCTATAATCGAGTAAATACGATATATATATATATATATATATATATATATATATATATATATATATATATATATATATATATAGAGAGAGAGAGAGAGAGAGAGAGACAGAAAATAAGGGTTGGGAGTCAAGAACACCTCGGAAAGCAAAGGGGAGGTTGTGGTGGGTCATGGAAAGAAATGAAGAATTTTTTTTAGTCGAAAAGAAAGTGGTGCTTAGCGAGGGCCTCTGTTCTGGCAGTCTTGGTGCCAAAGGGAGCTTAAGAAGGTTCAACGCTGGTCGACCACTCTCGACATGTCGTAGACACTCGTGTCACGGCCCGGGGGTTAAATAGAAGGTCCCCTTCACCCCGAGTAGTCCGAGTGGCGCTGGCTACCACCCCCAAGTGCAGGAAACAAAAATTACTTAACATAAATACCCGAGAAAGTGCTGGGGAAACAGCCCCGCCGGTAGCGTAGTGGTTATCGCACCAGACCGGTATTCTGGAGGTCGTGGGTTCGGATCCCACCCGGCGGGCATTTTTTCACCACTTTTTTTTCGACTAATAAAAAATTCTTCATTTCTTCCCATGACCCACCACAACCTCTCCTTTGCTTTCCGAGGTTTTCTTGACTGCCAACCCTTATTTTCTGTCTTTTTTCACGGAGCCCCTCATTTCCCATTTCCTGATTCGCTATATATATATATATATATATATATATATATATATATATATATATATATATATATATATATATATATATATATATATAGTAAGGAAATGAGGGGCTCGTGGAGGAAATACAGAAAGATAGGTCAGCAGTCTACGACGCCAAAGGAGGCATAGGGGTGTGGTTAGGCTGTTTTCTTTTTTACTACGGTTAATGAGGTGAACATTTTTTTAAATATACAAAAGAAAGAAAGAAAAACACGCGCCCAGAATAGGGGACCAAAACTTTCGATTACATGTTGATTACATGTAATCGTAAGCCTTTCGATTACATGTCGAATGCCTTACCAATTCGGCTATCTGGGCGATAGCCGAATTGGTAAGGCAGATAGCCGAATTGGTAAGGCATTCGACATGTAATCGAAAGGCGTGGGTTCGGTCCCCACTCTGGGCGCGTGTTTTTCTTTCTTCTGTATATTAAAAAAAATGTTCACCTCATTAACCGTAGTAAAAAAGAAAAGAGCCTAACCACACCCCTATGCCTCCTTTGGCGTCGTAGACTGCTGACCTATGTTTCTGTATATATATATATATATATATATATATATATATATATATATATATATATATATATATAGTCGTGAAGTGGAGTCCTTAGTTGCTGCAGGAATACGCACAAAGTAGAAGTACGCTCTTCGGAGACTTTATTTCCAACGTTTCGACCTGAGACAGGTCTTCCTCAGGAATGAAGGTAAAATCGTACGGACTCAGAGTGGGGGCGGCGCCCCGAAACACAAGCCACATGGGAAACAAACACACAAACGACCACACACAGCATACAGAGCTTATTCTGCCAAAGGCAGGCGAAAAAAAGCCTTAAAAAAAAAAGGCGAAAGGAAGAGGGAGGAACAAGGTGGCAAGGAGGAGGCAAGAAAGAGGCAAGGAGGAACACACTGCATGAACGCGGGTTGTGGGGATAACAGAAAATGCGACGAGTTCACGGGTGGCGAAAGGCCCAAAAAACATCCGGTGTCTCCGGGAGGGAAAAAACTACAAAGCACACGCCGCCACGAGCAGTGAGTTTACATGCACGTCACCGGTAACAAGGATTAACTACTCACCGTCTTCAGCGGCATGGTCAAGAATGCAAGCGGGGCCAATTACTGCATCTGAAGCGCAGGCAGCCTCCACGACTTTGGGGGGTCCCACAACAGGCCTGTTAACAGGCCGTACATTGACCTGGCGCGACACGACGCGACGCCGTGTACAAATGGAGGCTTAGGCGGAGAAGGGGACGCCTCAAATGGGCTCCCCCATTTGCTTTTGTGGGACCCCCCAAAGTCGTGGAGGCTGCCTGCGCTTCAGATGCAGTAATTGGCCCCGCTTGCATTCTTGACCATGCCGCTGAAGACGGTCAGTAGTTAATCCTTGTTACCGGTGACGTGCATGTAAACTCACTGCTCGTGGCGGCGTGTGCTTTGTAGTTTTTTCCCTCCCGGAGACACCGGATGTTTTTTGGGCCTTTCGCCACCCGTGAACTCGTCGCATTTTCTGTTATCCCCACAACCCGCGTTCATGCAGTGTGTTCCTCCTTGCCTCTTTCTTGCCTCCTCCTTGCCACCTTGTTCCTCCCTCTTCCTTTCGCCTTTTTTTTTAAGGCTTTTTTTCGCCTGCCTTTGGCAGAATAAGCTCTGTATGCTGTGTGTGGTCGTTTGTGTGTTTGTTTCCCATGTGGCTTGTGTTTCGGGGCGCCGCCCCAACTCTGAGTCCGTACGATTTTACCTTCATTCCTGAGGAAGACCTGTCTCAGGTCGAAACGTTGGAAATAAAGTCTCCGAAGAGCGTACTTCTACTTTGTGTATATATATATATATATATATATATATATATATATATATATATATATATATATATATGTAGTAAAAAATGGGTATAGCTTCTAACAAAACTGTTTATTGGTCCAATAAACAGTTTTGTTAGAAGCTATACCCATTTTTTACTATTTGCACGGCAACCAATATATATATATATATATATATATATATATATATATATGAAGTAAGAGAAAATATTCATCGCTATCAGGTTAACTACACTTGAGTGGTCACCCTGAAGAACAATATTTATTCGAACGTTCTTACCGGGATCTGGTCTTTGTCGTCCACGCTCGAGACGCTAGACTACACATTGTTATATTTTTCACTTTGACCACACAATCGTATATGCATATATATACGCCAGAAGTTGTCAAATAAAAAATGTTAGCTGGTTGTTTCGAAAAGTGAAATATGGCAAAGTAGCGCGGTAAAGACGCGACAATATAGAAGCGACCAAAAAGGACTAGCGCTGGTCCTGTGCGGCTTCTTTAATATTGATTGACCAGTCTTTACCGCGCTATTTAAGCAATGTTTCAGTCAAAAGTTGATGCAGTGGAACCGGTAAAAACGCCGTACAAGAACACGAACGGGTAACAAACTAACTGGTCTGACTTTTCGGCATGGGACAACCCTTCGTCAGATTATAAATGCAGACATATTTTTCCATATATATCTATATATATAAATATATATATATATATATATATATATATATATATATATATATATATATATATATATATGTACAGGGCTTGGCAGCTGAATAGTGTATTAAATTAGAGTCTCCACGAAAAACATAACATTTAATACGAAGTTTCGGCTGGGATCCAGCCTTTTTCAAGTGAAGTACAAGGGTCGAATACAGGGTATATGTAGGCTCGTAGGGAGCGCTTTGAGCACGTAGACACATGATCTTAAAAGTGTAGAAGAAGGAAGTACAGCAAGAAAAAGTGGAAAGAAACGTACTGCACGACTGGGCACGCAGGTAATCCATCTCACTATACAACGCGGCGAAAAGCAAAAGCGAGGCACTTAGGAAGCGTGTTTCCCTCAGCCACCGCCCACCCACGCACAGCAATATTACGAAAAGTAAACAAATAAGGAAGGGGTACTGGGCATCTCACTCCAAAGGAGCGGAAACAACCTGCCGCATAAGGCGGAAGCGTAGAATCGACAATTAGTCATCCAGACACTGGGGAACGCAAAATGGCAGAAGGCGACGTTGAAGTACAAGAATGCAGGCGGGCGGATTAGCGAGAGGGCCGCGTCATCAAAGGAAAATGCCGCCGCTTCCCTAGGAGACCAGATAATACCCACAAATGGCTTATCCGCGGCCCGTGTCCCGGGCACAAGGCGGACAATGACGACCCCTCGATGGGCGCCGACGCCGACAGAGTTGTGCGTGAGCCACCCAAGAAGAGCGCAGGTTGTGCGAAGATTTTGAGAAATGACACACAAGGCAGGAAATAAACAAAGAATCAGCACACAGAAAAAAACAGTTGAACGAGCCCCCAGCTTATGACATAAAATGGATAGATACAACAAATTGTTACCTTACGTTTGATATTTTTGCAAGTAACAAGACTTGTACATTGTGAGAAAAGTAAAACAAAGATGTGACGCACGTGCGAGAACAAATCTCCAGTGATCCAGGAAAAAATGACACTTCGTAGCTAGTCATCAATGGCAGTATGAATTCGCACACAGCATTCTTTAAACAAACTGACAAACGAAAGAACAAACAAAGAATACACGCGTACAAATTGTAGAACACGGGGAACCATAGCAGTGAACAAAAATAGCTTACAAAGCGACATTTCGGGCAAAAGAGAAATGAACCATACGGAGAAAATAACTTATTCACAACACTAGGCCGAATAGTGCTTTGGAAGTGTAATTATGGGATACAGCAAGATTTCGTGCATGAGAAGCATTAAAGCTTACAGAAAAGTGACCTGCTGACAACGATGAACCATGCAACGCTTGACAAGTGGTAACATGCGATACATGCCCACGACAGCCTTCCCGGAGACTCATTGATAACCCTGTTGAGATAGTTATATTTGTGGATCAGATAAGATTCGCAGCCTTCCCTGTCGAAATGGGTTTCAAATCCTGATTGGAGCACTGTAGCCCTAAATTGGTCGAACGGGTGTTTCAAAGAGTTGATATGTTTTCAAAGGGAGCGATAACGTTTTGTTTTTGCATGGGATCTCTGATTATTGATGCGAGTTCTAAA
>NW_027526295.1:106752873-106822597 GCF_048455015.1 Haemaphysalis longicornis | reverse complement strand
ATGTGCTTATAATAACCGTATTCATGCTTAAAAAAAAAGTGAGACTTCATTCATGAGATAGTAGATATTAGCTCAAATCTGTACGTATTGGATGCCCAAAAATATTTGTACTGCAGTGCAGACAGCGAAAGCAATGAATGCCCCTGAAAACAAAATCGATGAATTAGTACTTCTAAAAATCAGAACCCACTGCAATGTCGACACAATCAAAGTGCATAAAAATAAAATCACGGCCTATTTATGACCATGCGATATAGGACGTGACAGATAGGACGTGAGGCATCTTTTGTAAACCAAATGTCTACACCACTCATAGGAGCTCCTACATCGGCCATCTAGATAAATGAAGGCCTCGAATTTAACAATAAAGCAGTACTTTTAACATGGCTTAACTGATCACAAGTACCTTTATGACCAACGCGCCTAATACAATTATGTCCGAAGTTTGGTTCCATTCTTCCCCTAACCGCGCTTCTCTTCCATTGGTATCCTTCGTGCTGAATACCACCACCTCTTACACCTTTTTCTTATTTTTCGGTGGCGCCCACACGCCAGCGCCTGCTTTCTCCCCACCCTTTACTTTTTTTTTGCTTTCATTTTCTCTCCGTCGGCGACACGGACGCACATTCGCAACAGCGCTTTTTTAAAGGAGCCGTGAAGACAAAACACAAGTTTCGTTCATTCAAAAGACGGTCTCGTTAAAATCATACTGATACCACTTTTAACGTAAACTTCCCTCAAATAAGCTGTATAATAAGGAAAAAAGGGAATGGCCATGTGACCCACTGGCTCGTTTCTCGCCACAGAACCTGTGATGTCATACCAGTCTGGTCTGCAATTGGCGGAGGCCGGCAAAAGCAAACGCAAATAAGGCTGAGCTTATAAGCTGGCAGAACGAGCTATTTGTGCTTAAATATAGGGCACATTTTCTTTAAAACACTAAGAATTGTGGGACAAACAGTGGAAGTTATGACAGCACATGTAAACATAGAAGTACTGATGCGTACTGCTGTTGATACTGCGTTTACTGTGCTTGATTTAGCTGCACAGCACTGCGGCGCTTTGGGGTTGTCTCAGACGACACTGGCCGATTGACGCAAGCAACGGTGTCTTACATGACCATATTTGTCGAGCGAGCATTATGTTTCACGAAATGATTATTCTCTACCAGAACAAAAACAAGCCAGGTTTAAATACGGTAAAAAACAAACCAAAGGCAGAAAACGGCTTGCCACGGTATGGTTGCGCCATCTAGGTTGAGTAACTTGAACAAACGCGCGAACGCCGCCGTTGGGTACCTCGATATCGGCGCCGCCGTACAGGATGGAGACACCCTTTGAACGGTCCCATGCCGCTGCAATTGGGTCAACGTGCTCAACGCGTTGTTCTTTTCGTTTTCCACGAGACCCATCGACGGAAAACAGATAAGATGATTCAAACTTCACCAGTCAACCGCCTTACGGCGATAATTTTTGGCGTGGTTTTGATTGAATGACTTGTTTCGACGGAGAGCGAGTGACCCAAAATGGCGGCGTTAGCGTATACGTGTCTCCACCCTGTACGGCGGGTGCGTGAATCAAGCTACCCTAGGCTGCAGAGCGGTCGGTTCCTGTGATGTCATTGCAGACCACGAAAACACACGATTAAGTAGGAAAATCAAAATTTTAACTTAAATTGATAATTTATGAATGAATAAAGCATCGTTTGTATCCGGACAAGCGCTGGGGGCACTATAAAACACGAAATCTTTAGAATAAAACAAACTTGTATTTTGTCTTCAATGGCTCCTTTAAGCACACGCCCTGGCGCGCCGTATATCCCCGCCTTCTCCTCGTCCTACCCCCACCCTCCATCTCCTTTGCAATACTGTCCCCTTGTCTAGACACAAGGACGCCTTTGCCCGGTACTCCGTCGACGGTCGACTGAGGTCTGCAGGTCACCGCAGTACGCAGTCGTACACGATAAACTGTGCGCCCCCTCCATACCAGATCACAAAGAATAAACTTTAGACGGCATTGGCGGCATTAGTTCGGGAAGCCAGCCGAAGCAGGAAGCCCACGTAAACGTAACTGTGGATCACCGCCACGGCCGCATCGTCGCCTCTCTGAGCTCCGCGGCGATACGCCTGGCGCCTGTGGTGGTGGAAGGGTAGGGGTGGCGGCGCCGCCCCGCTGGCGCCTGTTGGCGGCTAGAGAAGCGCAACGGTTCATGTAGGAGCTCGCTCATACTGTAAATGCTAGACAAACCTTCCCCCTGAGCTTTCTCTGCGAGCACCTCCTCCCTCTTTTCTAACCGTCTATCGAAAATACAACGCGCTTTCATAGCTCACTGCCACACACTCGCTCCTGCGCCCAGCGGCTCACGTGCGAGTAAGTACGCCAGCATGGCTCACTGTAAACATTTTTAACATTACTTGCAAAGAAAACAAACAAACTGCATGCTCATGATGGTCAGCGCGAACGAAAACAGGACATGAACAGGACATGAGCAGGACATAAAGTAACAACTGAAGGCTTATTAGGTAGGCAAGAAAAAAAGTGGGATCAAAAACAAAACATAAAAAAACAGACGGCCCCTAAACGTCATCGTACACAAACGCTCCCACACATGACTTGTCTAGAAAAAGAACCTAGGGGAAACTAAAGAAGTGAGATCGTCTAACACCGGGCTAGAGCTGCCTTTAATTTTATAAAAAAAAAGGTATTTTCCACTCAGCCGCTTCACCAATGAAACTCAACCAACCACCGTTTATATATCATGCATTGATTTAACCTTATCAACTAATATCGCTTTGGAGTAATAAATAGTGTGGTTAAGTTCGTTTCACTTGCCTCTGGTTTCACTTTTTGAAGAGCCACGTGTGTGAATTCAAGTGACGTCGCATGGGTAATCGTTGTGGGGTTCGGTTATAGCTTGGCTTTCAGACCATCTTCACAGGGTGGTTTTGCGCGCAATTTATCTTTCGGCGCGAGGTTTATCTACCGGTGGAATTACATCCAGAACACTCTAGATCGAAGAAGACTATTCTAGGCCGGTGACGTTAGTTCGAGACACTCTTCCTATCAATGGAGCCACGTGCAGCGTTAACAGTAAAAAATGGATCGCCCGCTTCACTTGGCGCACAGATAACAGTGTCCCGCGCAGCAGGGAGATAAAACAAAGCATAAATAAACAAACTCAATGCATAATTCGGCGCAATATGTTTCGCACACATCATTTTGAGCCACAGACATCCGGAGCTATTGATTTGGCGGTGAGTCCGCACTACGCACAATTGCTCATGCCATTTGGGTCAAGTTGTCCCCCACCCACTGCTTCGAGCCCAAGCATGGCTGTACACCTCGTGCGCTCATACACTAATACCTTTGTTCGCTTCAATGAACTGTTATATAATTTACTGATACACAGCCGTGACCAACCATTCAACGTAGCATCTGCGTTTGTAGACTGTAGACCCCTGTGTAGCAATATCACACAAATATCGCAGATTGTAGAAGTGCTGTCGCAATGGAGGTTTCCAAACTCTTATAGCCTAAGGTTTTTAGCGAAACTGCTATCGCCGAGTCATTTCATTCAGGAGAATTAGAAGGCAAGAGCTGGAGCACAAAGATCGGCACTTTGTTAGCCGCGTTCGACAGTTCGAGGGCGTGTTCAGAATATTCCTCTTAGCAGCACCACATACGCATTGACCTGGGTGACACCTAGATGCGCGTTTTCTTTCTAGCACGCCTTTTCTTTCTTTGAGCGTGATTAAGAAATTTCATACAGCGATGCAATGGCTTTGTGAAGAACGATCTTCGGCGCGAGCCACCGACAGCTGGTACAAAGGCAATGCCAATTTCTGAAAACATGGGCGTGTCCATTTTTCGATGCCCTCAACTTTGCTGGACAGGCTGCATACGTACTCGCAACGGCTATTGTGAAGGAGAACAAAAACAGGTTACTGCATTAGCCAATGAGAAAATATAATTTAATTATCCCGCTTTAGGTGGTAAACCTTCGGCACCACCGACTGGAGGGCATGTAAAGAAAGCAATCCCTGGCTACAGCTGGCTCTCTGGACTTCCTTGAACACATCTTACTGCCCGCCATCGTCGAGGCTGCTCACGCGTGCCATTCACGGCTCGTGGGAAAAGACGATCTTGAGAGGGCGGTTTCAAGTCAGTACTCCGGTACCTGTTGATGCAGAAATCCGAGTGAAGGGCAAAAACTGCGGCTGTGGGTTTCAAAGCTAAATGAAATGAATTGAGAAGCTGAAATGAAAGTGTTGCCTCTCGCTAGCTTACGAACTCTGAGTGCCATTCTGTTCCCGGTAAGGAGAAAGTGAAAGTGCGTAAAGAGACCGATGTGACATAGTTACGCGTAACACCGGTTCAATATAGACGGATGGAGGTAACGACTAGAGAACATTTCTAAAAACAGCACATTTGCACTGCGCCAAAATTTGATGTTTTATATGGTATTTGCGTGTAAAACCAAACAGCTAGTTTGAAGTGGATCGCGTGAAGTATTTGTACCACGTATTTTTCTCGTAAATTGTACCGTATTCATGACAAGCCCCTTACTAGCAAAGATGCATGCCGGGTGTGCAGGCTGGCCTAATGACAGTGATACACACATCTTGGAAGGATGTTTCGCTCAAAATGATTTCCGCGTCGAGACCCTTTTATGTCCGAGCATGTATTACTTCACAGGGCGTCTCGTATTCCAAGCATTTTGGGTAATTCGTTTCCTGTGAGTCAATTTCTCCTTTTCGCTCCTTTCCGCCCAGTGTAATAGTGTAATTGTTAAGGACACAAACCCAGAGAAATGTCAGGCTAGTCCCGCTAACCCGAAACGAACTCTACTTGAACACGCGGCTTGCGGCCGTCAGCTGTGGACGAGAAATGACTTTATTGCTTATAGAAAGAGGCCTTGCCATGTGTGCAATTTTTCCCGCCAGTATTGCGTGACCTTCGGCAGACAAATGAACGTTGAGATTGGCATACAGGTAGGCGGTTACTTTTATTTTATTTGCGGTCATTTTATGCGCTCCCAAACGAGAGGTCAACGTCAATGCAGACTCCCAGTTCCGAGCGGACAAATCCTGGCCGGCTGAAGCAGCCTTCAGTACAGTTTTTAGAGAGCATCTCTGAATGGAGCTGCTCACAGGTGGGTTGACCAAGCGGTACACACAGAATTTCCTCATTCGGGCGCTGGAAGCGCAATTTTTTTTCAACACCTGTACAGAGGAAGCTGCATTGGTAAGTGAAGTTGCATTACTCTATAAATCGGGCATACAAAGTGCGTACTCCGACATTTTCGTCAAGTGTTAAGCATTTAAATAAAATGCTAAATAAACAAGAAGCTGAGACGCAGCTTTCCGGTACGCGAACACCTAATGAAACTGGTGAGAGCATACGGAGCAAAAAAACAAGAAATTTATTTCTGATATGCGTAACCCGCACCTCCATTTGATGGCACGGCAGCTGGCACATTGCCGCCACTCAAGAAACTAAAGATTGTGATTAATGCGTAAAAGTCATATAAACTGGACCTTGCCTTGCTACTGGAAAATAAGAATTTTTAGGCGATTTGTTTCGTTTTGGTACAACGATTATAACTGAAGGGTATTCTCTATTGAATCCTGCACAAACTCTGAGTTTGGTGTTCTCGTCTAAACTACACAAACGTTTCTTGGCGCTCTTTGCCCTTGTTGGCCTTGTGCCACAGAAATCAATAATCATCATCAATATATTTAACGCGCTGGTATTGTAAAAAATATGCGACAGCTTAAACAATAAAATTGTACTTAGCGCGTTCTAGATATCCCTATATAAAAGGCGGATAATCCGGGTATACTTTCTTGGTGCCGCCTCTTATGTGAACATACAGCCATTTGTTGATGAATACAAATGTATACACACATCTACTACCTGAACATTGTGTTTGAAGTAAATGGAAATTCACACAATAAACACACGTGCACCATTTGGTGTAGAGGCGGCACTTGGTGAGATTGTATTCTCCCGCGGTGGCTGAGTGGTTAAGGCCTTGTGCTGCTGACGAAGAGGACGCGGGTTCTATGCATGTTAAAACAACGGGAGAGCACATAGCACGAGGACTTGCAACATACGGGATAGCACCATTCCGGTCACAAATGACGTCGTGTTCCGCTTTTACTGGCAATGAATTACCTCTTCCAACAATTTGTCTCTTGGAAAGTCAGTAATTTCGCGAAACCGGCTCTGTGAATGACGATGTTATGCAACGCAACAAAAGAAGCTGGTATCGACACATCACCCGGCTTGCATGCGCCGTCATAACATCAAAATGTAGACCTAGGGTTCTTCGCATTCAGAGAAAGCAGCAGCTTTATGTTAACATATGCCGGAAAGCTTACGTATGTCGCCGCTTAAATTCACCGCCTTTGCAATATTGCTTCCTTCTTAATATAATTCTGGTCTTTTACAGTCACTACATACATTCTCAAAGTTCGACTTTGAGCTGTCGGAGTATTGTGCTACAAATGCAACTGATGGACGTAAGGACGGCTGAACAATGCAGTTGCTCTTTTTAGGCCTACATCAAAGTTGCCGCAATACAATCAGTTGCAATATCAGGCCTGACAAGGAAACGTTCGGCCTTATGAAAGAAAAATATGTTAAAGCGTCAGCCAATGTGGTGTGCGTCGCCCTTTCTCCTCTCAGCCTTAGGTAGCCTACCGGTTGAGCCAAATGACGCTGCCTGCAGTATGTATGTGATTACATGACTAACTAACGGCATATGGTAATACCGTTGAAGCTCATACAACCACGAAATCCCTACCTGTAACAAATTCAGTATGCGCATCTGTTATGCATCCCTGCTAAAGCAACGAACGATGTCCCCCGGACAGTTCTCAACTTCGGGACCTCTTTTGTTTCTGTACTCGGTGGCGTCATCCAAAAAAGGGAAATAATTTTGAACTTGAACTTGAACTTGACGTAGGAGAGCTTTTATGCAATACAATGTCGACACAGCATGCCACTCTTTCCGCCAAATGAAGCATGTAATGGTCTCTCAATAAGACCACAATAATAAAGGGTGTTCAAAAGTATTAACAGCAGCATTGTTATCTATACGTGATTAAAAACCATTTTTATCACAGAATACTAACCTTGAGGGCCTTCTGAACAAGGCACTGTTGCGTTTTTTGTTGTACTTCCTTTGTTACCACACAGGAAAAACTTACGCTGAACTCGTCAATTAAAAACTTCCTGACCTATTACACTCTGCGAATGTGCATGGCTACCGAAGCTGAAATTAAGACTGTTTGAGGCTCCCCCATTACGAAGAAAGCACAGAAGCCAAGTGGAAAGTAGAAAACGGCAACTTCTCGACCTGTTCGGTTTCCTGGGGAATCTGAAAAAACGACATTCCAGGACATAAAACACTTACAAGAACAGAGAGGTGCAAACTAAGCCAAGGCCGACATGGGTTGTAGGCTGGCACATATTTGGGAAAGTTTAAACTTTATTATCGGCCTGAGATTCTACTTACATTTAAAGTTGTGCCTGTTGAACAATAACGCACTCAATAATGCATATGCGAGTAACGAGGAGTATCGACTTCACCTGCAAATCATCTTTTGCATGACACGCAAATTGAGCGTGGTATTAGCACGCACACCGGCGTTCGTTTTCTAACTCCTCGCGCTTCATAGACGCGTTTCTTCGCAGGCGTGCGATTACATTGGAGCATAGTCATTCAACGTGTGCCTTTTTACATTTGGGCAGGATACAGCGGGAAAAAACTCAGCCGGACGCCTCGCAGCGTATTTTGTTTCATTTTGCCGGAAAATTCGTTGAACAGATAAAACAATACCATCGTTGGTGAATGCGCATTTTCTTTAAAAAAACGCACTCACAGTTTAGAAAAACGCGCGCAAACAAAATATTTACAGTTTGTGGTTTTTGTGTCCACTTTTATTACGCTAGCATTAGCAGTACTAAAACCGTACTTAAATAGAGACTATGATTTTCAAATAAGTAGACCACGTCCCCAAACGAAAAACCACTTACTGTTGTCGTCGTCGGCTCTTACCACCAAGACTAGAATTCCAAATAGCAAGGACAAAAGTTTGTATTTCACCTCGAAAGCCTGTATAAAAACAACCGAATTTCTCCGCATTATAAGAAAAAAATCCGCCTTTAAGCACGTGATCATTCATTTCACTTGTCGCACTTGGTAACATTTAAAACACGCTGATTATTGTTACACATTTTATGCAATAATATTGGATATATTCTTGAAGAAAAAAAAAGTTGTGTGTCCACCCAGTAAAACGTTTTGTAGTAAACAGATCTTTCTGCAAAAACAATATTATTAAAAGGTAACTGAGATGATTTGCGACCACCATCATCACAGCCCTGTTAGGGTGATGCTACCGTCATTGATGGCGCCAATAGCGGCCGTTATTGCATTGTTTTTTTACCGCGGAGCGTGCATGATGCTGATGAGTACGTTGATAAAAAAAGAGCCTTGCATGGCCATCATTTCCTGGCATATCTGAGTCATGCGCACTGCTCGTACGGCAGTATAAAGTCGCTGGGTGGTTTGTGTGCATAAGCCACAACCACACCCCAGTTAAGTGTGAAGGATCCCGCGCCGTTGCGCCACAACTCCACCCTGATGACAATCTCGTCCGGCTGGGACATTTCAAAGCCAGGCCATTCCCTCGTTTCAATATTTCATGTTTTATCTAGAATTTCCTGCTTATGTTCCTTCCTGGAACGTCTTTTGTGTTATATTTACGTGCAGATTTTATTAACATAGTGATGGGACAGACGCAGTACATAAACATTCTCGCTCCCACCTCCAGAGCCTGATGGCGCGAGTCCTTGTCGAACTCGCAGCAGTTCCACTAAAGTAACGGAATTGTTCATCATAAATTTCTAAACGTGATCTTTAACAGATTCCTGCGGTAGGCACCCATTGCCAGTGTTGGTCTTCTTTGCTTTTATCACATCTTGGGAAAACGCTTCTGCCGTGTACAGATGCGGGTATTTACAAATTTAAATTTATGTCAGGGTTTGGCCCGATGCATTGTTTTTTTTTCGTTCGTCCTTTAGAGAGATGCGTACAAGTCTCATTTATTAGTTAAATAGTAGATGAAGTTCTTCTTCGGCTACCCTAATATAAATAATCCATATTCACTGCAGTGAACTTCCTCAAGGTTACTTTCACCCTATTACCTTCCGAAGTTGGAGTGGAAATGTTGTGCCTGAAGTTCATAGAGTAAATATTTGAACTTTTAATGAAAGCAAAGGGTAGAAATAACAATCACATGTGAAGCTAGAAAGTTGCAAACACGAGTCGAATTTTCAAAAGATCTTACGCATAAAGGCCAACTGCACTCAAATGTAACCTGGACGAAATTTTTGAACGAACATAACATACCAAAAAACCAACTAGGACATGAATGGTAGCCCGCAGTATCTTGCATTTTGTATCTCGCTGTCTTTTTAGGCAGTCTTCATGGATATAGGGTTTTGAAAAACTCAAAATTTCCAGTGCATTTGGCCTTCAGTAGAGAACGTGGCTAGGAGTTTCGTATGTTCTTTTCGTGCATATATGGTAGAACCAATAAAATAAATATTTCTGCGGTAGTAGACTTCTTTACGTTGTCGAGTTAGGTGCCTAAATTACTCACATCTAGACACCGCAAGTAAAAAATGGCCGTGTATATGCTCGCTTTACAGCAAATATCGTGAAAACACGATAGCCTTCTCCCACCCTTGCCTCCTAACTGTGTCTCCTGTTTCGTTCCACCATCTTTCACGCTGTTTCCCTCCTGTCTCGGTCGAGCCATTGGAGGTTTACTGAAATACGATTGATTGATTGTAGGGTTTAACGCGCCGACGCAACGCAGGCGATGAGGCGCGCCGTAGTGGAGGGCTCCGGATTAATTTTGACCACCTGGGGATCTTTAGCGTGCGCCGAAATCTCGTACACACGGGCGTTTCTGCTTTTCGCCTCCATCAGAAAAGCGGCCGCCGCGGCCGGGAATCGAACCCGCGACCTCGGCTCAGCAGCGCAACGCCTTAGCCACTGAGCCACCGCGGCGGGTTTTACTGAAATACATTTTCTCGCTTCGCACTGCTGGCCCGCCACGTGTTGGGACTTCTACTTGACAATCGAGCCAGGAGCACGAGGCTTGGGCGCTATCTTTTTGGTAATTTGTAGTAAAACATTTCTGTTCAACGCATTTTTTATTTTGTATTGCAGAAATTGCTCACCTATGTATTGTTCAATAAAAACTGCAGGTACTATATTGTATTAATGTCTTTCTTGAAATATGCCGAATGGTTTCTTTTTGCTAAACAACGCTGACAAGTATGCGCATGCTGCAAGATTTTGTCTATTGAACATGTTTTCCGTATGTAAACGTCTCGTTCAAGAATTGTTTCAGTTTGGCGAGGCCACTGAATAAAGGGAGGAATGGACGGGCTGACAGCCAGCCAGCCAGCCACCCAATCAGACAGCCAGGCAGACCAATGTTTTCCTGTAAGAGTAGTTTAAGAAAAGCTATGGTCTTCGAAGGTTCCACATCATAATCCTTACAGAGTGGTGCACCAGCTGACTGAGTGAGGGCTGTCTGTTCGCTTATAGTGGCGCGTTTTGAAACATTAAACTTACATAAGTTTATAGGAACATGCCCTCTCAAATAAATGGGCAAATGCTCTGGAAGATGTTGAGCATAGCGGGAGCTGCTGGGCTGCTGGGTTGCTTCGTTGTACACGTTCTTGACTCATTGATTCATTGGTAGGGTGGTTGATTGATTGATTGATTGATTGATTGATTGATTGATTGATTGATTGATTGATTGATTGATTGATTGATTGATTGATTGATTGATTGATTGATTGTGGTGTTTAACGCGGGGACGCTCCACAGACGATGAGGCGCACAGTAGGGGAGCGCTCCGCAATAATTTGACAACCCGGGTATCTTTACCGTGCGCCGAAATCTCGAACACATGGCCGTTCTCGCTTTTCGTCGTCATTAGTGTTCACGTTCTTGTTTTCTTCCCCTTGAGTTCTTGCTAAACGAGGGCTCTTAAGCGACTAGGTGGGATTCGTTTCCTCGTGGGTCGCATCCTTGCTATCCTTTTTTCGGTGTCTGTAGGTACGACAGGCGCTTTTACTACTCATACCTCCCTTGTATTGTGTTTTTACAAGGGAGCGTTATAAGGCTAGTGTGTAGTGCATTTTTAATTGGCGCGACCAAAAACGCCTTGAAGTAAAGCCCTTTTATCTCTTTTCTAAGTTTCATAACTTATGCATTACTATTGCTTAAGTTGCGGTTTCTAATGCACTTTCGTAGCTAATGCATATATTGCTGCGTTTGTTGAAAACGTTTTCTCGCCTCCGCATCATTTGCAGAACTGCTTCGCTTGTCATTCAAATTCTCATAGTGTAGTGGCTAATATTTTTTTTTCATGCTGTCGGGGCACTTCAGTGTCTGGCTCGAGCTTATTTCTTTACACTCCACGTCCTAATTGAGCACGAACACTGCAGAATATCCCAACGGCTATTAGCTTTTTTGCAAAACGCCGCTTCGTGTTGGCACTCTGAAAACCCTCTTTACGCATTATACGAACTCGCAGCTACATTTGCTGGCGGGCGGGAAATATTCTTGAGAAAAATCAAAATTTTAATAAATCTGAATTGTGTGGACGTACGTCGAATCAAGACGACATCTCTAAATGAGGGTTGGCGCGATGCCTTACGGCGGTCCCGGACTCTAGAGAATATTTTCCCGAAAGAATACCACATGGTCGCCGTACTTTGCTTCCTTGATACATCGGTGCATAACGCGGTTACCAAGAACGGGAAAGCGGTACCAAGAAATTTATCTCATTGCGAGAACAACGTAAGACCACTCATGTCAATCCTTAGTACCCCGTTGAGTGAAGGAACCTGAATGAGGTATTAGTCGCAGAGGACTTCCAGGGAGACACGGCTTCACGTCCCGCTTTTATTACGCTGAAAATATAAGCGCCCGACAATGTAAACAATAAATGTAAATGTTAATGCATATGTAAAAAAAACCGAATTACTGTCGTTGCATTCCCATCTCCAAGAAGGTGTAGTGTGGGTAGTGAAAGATCCTGCACTGCTGTTTCTGCAACCGGACATCCGAATGTACTTCACAAACGTAACTTCGCCGGCCTGCGTGTTCGCTTTTGCATGCACTGTACGTGCAGCTGCGGCTGGTTTTCTTTGTGTGCAATCACCCTGTGGGAACGCATTTCACCACCGGATATACGAGGGAAAACTGCAGAACTCGTCTGCAAGTGCAGAGATAAATGTTTTTTTTTTCGCAACCAAACTACATGTATACACAGCTGTGGTTGATTGTAGAGCATACACCGCGACGAAATGCATATTTTGTTGTCGCTAGAAAAGCAAAAATGCTCGTATCCTTTGGGTTGCCCTCGAGCAAAGACAAAAAAATACGTGTGGAGAAACTGCTGAATACATTATACTAATCTGTTTGATTGTGGACTTTAACGTGCCGATACTTCACAGCCAATGAGGCGCGCCGTTGTGTAGGGCTCCGGATTAAGAAACTCTTGAATACATTACACTAATCTGTTTGATTGTGGTCTTTAATGTGCCGATACTTCACAGCCGATGAGGCGCGCCGTAGTTGAGGGCTCCGGATTAAGTTTGACCACCTGGTGATTTTTAGCGTGCGCTGAAATCTCGAGCACATGGGAGTTTTTGCGTTTTGCCTCCATCAGAAAACATTAGTAATCAGTAATACATTTTAGTTATCTGTGTGGGGCAAATTCACTAGGAGTGCCAACAGTGGTCCAGTTGTATTCAGTTCACATTCACCTTCTTTCTCTTCGTGCCCACCCCTCGGTATTCGAGGGGTGACACCAAGAGAAAGAAGTGGAGAAGGTAAATCTTGTCTTCGCATTACACGGGCTGCCACTTTGTCCTCGTGGTTTTTTATTGCGATAGTATGCCCGTTGGCATAAATACTACGTCACAGGTATAGATTAACTCCCGTATCGCGAAGAAACGCAAGGAGAGAGTGGTGGTGCGGTCCCCATATCCACCGATGAAGGTCAGGTTGTCTGCCAGGGTGGAGGCGTCTGCCCCCTATGTGTCGCGGTCTGGCCGCTTCCAATGAAGGGCACGTCCGCAGCAAATGTTGCGTCCGCATATTCGGCTGTTGCGGCACTATATTGCACATCGGCGCAACTTGCACGATGTTATTAGGTCCATTGTAGCAGGTGCATTGAATTTTTTTTTTGCTTTCGGGCTGTCTTAACCACCATGTAGGGTCCTAAAAAACGTGCCTTTGAACTTTGTACGCCTTTTCGGACAAGAACATAATCACCAACGCTAATTTCAGGAACCTTCGTTTGGTTACAACGGTCGTAAGGCTTCTTCATCGCTATCCAGAACCTTTGATTGTTCTCCTTGACGTTTCCTCTTCCCGGAGGACTACGAAATATGTAATTCCTACTAGACGATCTTCATGCGGCCACTCAGATTTTCAGTACAAAGTATGGACCTATTCTTGAAGCTTCTGCAATCTAGTGGTTGGGGCGTGCAACCAGTGATTCTAGAGCTCATTTCCAGCCCGTTGTGAAATATGGATAGAAAGAGATAAACTGCTTGATATCATGTATAGCTCCCTCAGATAACCCGTTGGCTTCAGAGCGGTGCGGCGCTCAGAAATACACATTCCCTTACATTGGAGAGCCTAATTTTCAACCCATTGTCGGCCACACTTGCTTTGATGTCGTCGAACATACCCCGTAGACGAATTCACAAGGAGTCCAAACAACAGTCCAGTTGGTGGTTAGTTGCAGCCATGACAAGAATGGACGTAGCCGCTCCGGGGGATTGCCCAAGTCTGATGGTGGTTCCACTGTTGAAGAAGCTTACGAATCCAAACTAAGGGAAAATAGATGAGGGACTCATTTCACATTCACCTCATCCTCTTCTTCCTCTTCGAGTCCACTCCTCCGTCGACCTCTTAGTATTCGCGTTACACATTTCTCTAAAACGTACCACAGAACTGATAGCGAGCTTGGTGGCTGTTAACCGTATTGAAAAAACAGCGCATATACACAAGACGGTGGTACCAGGAAGTTGACAAACGCAGGCACTGTTTACCGAGAACTTCAGGCGAATGTTTAGAACATAAACTAGGCGAGACAACTTCGTTACCCTTAGTCCCGGAATGAACAGCCCACTTACCGGTCTTCATTATTGTGAAGCTGGTAATGTACAAAGGCAAGAACGGGGAATATAACTACTGCGAAAAATGGCAAAAAGCAAACATTCACGGATTTCTTGCGCTTGAACAACTCCGAATGAAAACGGAGAATTCTTTTCGAAAATCTGCAGAAATTCAGAGAACTGTCTTGAGTTAGAGTTTTCTGCAGACTACTTTTTCGGCTTTTCTAAGTCCTGTCCGACAAACTATCTCATTTTACACTATTATAACTATTACAGCTGTTACTTGCGCGAAATCTGCTTTTTTTTTGTAAATGAAGGGCGTTCACGTATCACCATTTTCCATAAATTTATTGTATTTTTTTATTTTTATTTTTTAAAATTCTGCTGTTCCAATTACCCCCACAACACATTATTGTAACGATTACAGGCGAAACTTGCCCGAAATCGGCTTAATTGTGCAAAGGCAGGGCGTTACGTAGCTGAAGATTTTCCGTTCCTTCAATTTCTTTTTTGTTTTTCAAAATTCTGTTCCACCAATTATCTCCACTTACGCTAATATATCGATTACCGGTGGTAGAACTTCCAGGATAAATGCATTTTTGTGGAAATGTAAGGCATTTGACGATTTTCTATTTGCCGTATTTTTATTATTCTTCCCATTTCTTGAGTTTTTGAAAAATTCGTTCGACTAATTATCTCCCTTAAACTATTACTCACGATTACAGTTTGAACGCCCGTGAAATCTACATTATTTTACAAATGCAGCCCGTTACGCGGTTTGCCATTTTCCACACTTTGTATGTTTTTCTTTCTTTCAGTTTTTCAAAATTCTGTTCTACCACTTATCTTCATTTACGCTACTTCAACGCTTACAGGTGCACGTCCGCGAAATTTTTGTTATTGTGGAAATGCAAGGCGCTAACCCGAACCCGACCCGTTATTTTTTGAGCCCGCTGCACACTAACCGGACTGAACGGTCAAAAGAAATAGCAGTTACTGGTTCACCACAAAACGGTTCGACCATCCGCTGTTATTAATGCGCGGGCAGCGGAATTGGGGGGTTTGCCGTTCGTGCGCCACCTGGTGAACTTCGGTACCTTTCACGAATTTCCCTTTTAAAATTAGTCACAACACTATCAACGCAGCTTGAGGAAAGGGATACGCACGAAATCAAGCCTGCTGGTTGAAGAAAATCAGAGAGCACAATATTGCCTCGGACAGCTGCCACCGGTGAAGGACAAAATTTATTTTGAGCCTGCCTTAAAAGCAGCGCTATAATTAGGCCAGTAGTACACCATTGATTAATTATTTGGTAAGATGGCACGCCGGTAACTCGTTACAAAGGGGATACCATTCAAATCCATCATCAGTAAATAGTTTAAACAGCGAAGGTGTACTTCGTAGTGGGTTTCGTGAGACAAAACGTGGTGGTGCGGTCGCCGCAATGTAAGGAGGACACTGACTAGGGGCGAGGATAGCAAGCATCCATCACAAATGCAGCAAGATGAAAAAACCCTTCAACGAAGCGCTGGCAAACGGTTTTAGGCTAGCAAATCTTCTGCCAATTTTTGACCGGAATGTTGTTGAGAAAAACAAAAGATATAGCATACTTGAGGCGAGACATATTACACAGGGGATATGTGGTTGTTCTACGAATGAGAAATACGTGGCTGCTTGAATTTTCTAATCGCAAACAAAAATATACGCAATGAAAAAGCAAAAACCGCTTCCTGCCACGACGGTGGCAGGAAGCGGTTTTTGAATGAATTTCCGAAAACGGGAATCGATCTGCTGGATTTGAGAATTCCTAGGAAGCATAACCTTGCGAGTAGGGAACGCCAGGCAGCTAAGCTGTTAACATCACCGCTCGCGATTTCAAGTCAGTGATGCTGGGCTACTTTTTCTCGCAGCGTGTGTTAATGTTGGCAAGTGTAAGCATCACCACCAGGTTTAGTAGTTTTGGAAAGCAATGCCTATATAAGAGTTAGTTCAAGCGTTCCTACAACTAGCTACATGAGCGCTTGGCGCTTGCTCTCCTCTTCGCTAGGCTAATCTCTCTCCACATCGCGGCGACCATGTAATTTTCGCTGTAAAAAAAAATAACAGTTGTTCTGACCAAGGTCTATAATCTGCATTCGGTTTGCACACTGTAGATGGTAATTGATTGCAGGTGGCTATAAGCGCCATCTGTGCGTATGCGCTACATTTCCTCCCATATGCTTTTAGAGAAGTTGAGGACAGAGAGGAGGCAGCCTTTATTGTGGCAGAAAGACTCTACCTCAAGTGGGGGAAGTGGAAGTGGAAGATGGGGTGTATGTAGCTCGGCACATATTTCAGAAAGACAGTTTGACCCAAAAACTGGTCGCCCCCTTGAGAAGTATGTTTTTGAGAGGGACATATTGCGACGTTTTAGAAAAACGAACTTCACCAAAATAGGCATTGATATATCTGAGCACTTTAGCTAGTTGCATCCAGGAAAGACATGGGGTCTTTTCTGACCTACGGTGATTGATAGGCCTCCGAAGCTAGACATAGACTGACAGTTCACACCTGACGTTAGGTGTGCGATTTCGTGCTAGACAACTTTGAGATCGCGGGGCTGGAAGAAAGGCTTGGCCGATACCGCTGAATTGGTTAATTCAATCTCCGTATAGAGAGTTAGCATCAAAGTTCCAAGTGCACAACTGATGTGTACGCACTTGAACTGAACGCTGGAGTTCAGTTTCGTTGGGATTTCATTAATATCTTCTTAATAGTTGTAGAAAACAGTTACTTCTCATCGTATCAATCGCGTCTGGTAATTAGGTTCGTCTTCGCGAACTTCACTATAACCATGCTTTATCACCTAGCACAAGAACCGCAGCCAATACCATTCGGTTCCTGATTGATTGATTGATTGTATGCTTTAACGCGTCGACGCTACCCAGGCGATGATACGCACCGTAGTGGAGTGTTCCGGGTTAATTTCGATTACCTGGAGATCCTTGACGTGCGCCAAAACCATGTAGCCACGGTCGTTTTTGTTGGGTTCCTGATCACTACCTGAATTCGGCGAGTCGCATTTCTTTTCAATTTTTACGGTTACAATAGCAAAAATTATTAAAAGCTTCTCGAAAGTGTACATTGTAAATTTTAGACACTCAATCTGCCAGGTGCATTCTTTCTATAAGATTTGCGTGATTTGCAGATTACCTGTCTTTATTACACCGATTGTCGTAATTTTGAAAAAAAAAGTAAAAACTGTTGCCTTCATGCCGAAAAAATAGCAACTTGAAGCGTTTTGAGCTTAAAGCAGTTATAAAAAACTCAAAAACTTTACATTTTCTGATTTTAGGAAGAATTGCAGGATAAGGCTTGGGGTGCGGCATGACGCCGGCGACCATCGCCGGTAAGGCACTCCCTCACCAGAACAGGATTGGCCACCCTGGTGTACTAATAGCCACAACCTCCCAAGAATACGCCAATTAACCCACGGCCCTCAGTCTCCAGTGGCTGCGAAACGCACTGGACAAACAGAGTAGAACCGTGGTCCTTACAATTATATGCAGAAAATCAAAGCAATAGACAATAACCTCGGGATAGCACAGCGGTTTGAGATAGGTGGCGAGGCAGTGGAAGTGGTAAGCGAATATATCTACTAAGGGCAAGTTGTGACCCCGGATCCCTACCGTGAGGCCGAGAAGGATAAAAATGGGGTGGAGTGCATTCGGCAGGCATTCTCATATAATGATGGCAGCCTACTATTGTCCCTAGAGAAGAAATTGTATGAAAGCTGCATCTTACCGGTACTCACCTACGTGGCAGAAACTTGGAGGCTAACTAAGAGGGTGCAACTTAAATTGCGGACGACTAAGAAAACAATGGAATGAAAGATCATAGGTGTAAAATTAAGGGACGAGAAGAGAGAGGAGTGGGTCAGGGAAGAAACGCGTGTTAAGGAGATATTAGTAGAAATTAGGAAGAACAAATGGACGTGGGCAGGGCATGCAGTGAGAAGGCAAGATAACCGTAGGTCATTAAGGGTAACAGAGTGGATTACCCGAGAAGGCAAGTGTGTCAGACTGCGGCACAAAGTTAGATGGGCAGAGGGGATCGAGAAGTTCGCGGGGATAAATTGGTTGCAGTTAGCACAGGACCGGGGTAATTGGGGATTTATGGGAGATGCCTTTGCCCTGCAGTCGGCGTAGATAGGCTGGTGATGGTAATTATAATGCGGAATTGGGAGAACAATAACTGATTACTAACGGATTTCCTGAATATTTTCTTTGGTTTTTATCTAATAAAGCAGGCTGAGACCAATCTCAGGAGCAAACAGCGCAATGAGCGGTATGGTTCCCATCCTTTTTTTCTGAAATAAAATGCAGAGAGGCTCAAAAACTGCCAATCATGGGAATGTCCGATGTATTCACGAATGAAGCATTAAAGTCTCGGGTAGAAGACCAAACAATTCACCATTACCATTCAGACACATTTTGTTACAAATTGTAATAGACACCATTTCTACCCTCACAACGCGCCATTTTGCCCCATCGTTAAGCTCTGCGCTGGTCAAAAGAAAGCAGATTTGTGCCGCTCAGGCTGAGTACTCTTTCATATTAAAAGATATATTATAAACGTATAGATGACCCAAACAGTCATGTCGAATGGGTACCTTTGTGTCACCGTCTCCTTAATTGGGTGCGCTGTTGGAAGAGGTGGGGAGTCGACTCAAGCGAGCAAGCAAACGCCACCGAATAATCCACAGGGCACAGGTGACAAAGGGGGTGGCCGTCTGATGTGCGGCTTTCACCGACCAGAGCGGCAAGAATGACCAAGAGCCTTGAACGGAAACAGCACAAAGACTTATATTTAGACAGGCAAAATACTGCACAAACACGAGGTAACGAATAGATAATGACAGACAACTTAGATCGAATTCATATACAAGAAACAGTTCAAAATTATACAAAATGATACGAAGAGGAGCGTTAACAAATAAATATTACGAAGTGGAGCAGTTAACAAAAAAACGAACAGTTCGATGCATATGAGAGACAGAGTCCTACAATATTCACCGACCGGGCCGGACGATGCACCACTGTCGGAGGCGATTCGGCTACCTGGGAAGCGCGGCTTCGTTGTAGGCCAGGCCGTCCGAGACGATCACGGTGATTCGAGGCCTGGGAGTACGTTGGAGTCCTCCAGGGCGCGGTTCGCCGATGGTGTGATGCACAAACTGGCAGGTGCCGTTGTCACATCACGACGACGTCCAAACGTAGCTGGTTTGCTTAGGCGCGGCTTCTCTTTTTATAACCGCGCCGGCGCAGAGAGAGAGGGCACAACACACAACGCGCACGCCGCCGTCAGTGAATAACTTCCCTCTCTCTCCCTTCTAGAACCATCGGAGCGCTTTAGCACTGGCAAGGCCACGCGTGCCTCCTCGACAGTGCTCGAAGCTTCGGTGTAAGCTGAGCGGCGGAGCTTTTAAGTGCGAATGCACTTCTTAAGCGACCCTGAACCTGCGTCCACCGGCGATCTCCGCGCACGTGGAGATGGGCGCGCGCAGCCTGGCCGCTGACATGGCACATACCCACGTGGGGGATTGGCCAGGAATCTCCTCGTCTTCCTTGGCAACGGGGGGAGATGGGCGCGCGCTGCCTGACCGCTGACATGGCACATACCCACGTGGGGGATTGGCCAAGAATCGGGCGTGAGAAGGGCTAATGCACCTGCTTAAAGGAGTACTGACACGAAATTTCAAAGGTGAGATCCGCTCTAGCAATCAAGTACAACGACAACACAAATAGGTGTCTGTGAATAAATGCATTTTTCTTTCTTTGTAGTTGTGTGTGTGTGTGTGATCTCTCTTCGCGAACATTACCGAACCGCGCAAATTCAACTCTTGCATTCGCACTTTCACATTCTTCCCCTCGGGGAAATGCGGGGAATTTTTATTTTGGTATTTCCTTGCCAGCGAGCCGGCGAGTGGTCGTGTTAACGCCTCTCCATTCTAGAAAGTTCCAGCACTGTCTCAGGGCGAATAGAACCGAACTGAATGAATCGGACGACTTTAACACGAATTAGGCGCTGTGCAAAAAAATGAAAAAAAAAATATACGGTATTTTTAGACGTCGTACGCTCGAGTTTGTGACACAGACCCCCAGTTTCAGAATATTATGCAATATTATTCCCAAAACTCACAAAGTCGTGCGTACGCGTCGTTCACACTTAGTGAACAAAAGATGCTGTGCCTACTAACACAAAATCTAGTACAGTGCAATATCGTAAATAACATTACTGACACGTACATAACTCGCGTACAGTGAAAGGGGTGGTCACAGATTCCTCAACAAATACACATCCTAGGGACAACTCATAAGTTTAGGAACAATATAGTTCTAGCATTCGAAATAACCCAGTCCCATAATCAATGTCGGGACAGTAGTCATTACAAGTGCGAAACTCATAAAAATACAGCGTGCGCTCCAGTGCGAAAGTCTCGTAGTCTCAAATACAATGAGTGTACGTCAGTACCCAGCATCTAATGCACTAGTACAATGAAACGCATTAGAAACATGACTAATAAGCTGTTCACAAACAATAACATGCAACCGCAAAGTTCACGAATGCCACCACTAGTAACGCCAACAATACACGGCAAATGTACTGTAAAGTACGTAATGCGCATAATTACGAACTTCAGTTTGGTACAATATAGAAGCCGCGAATGTACAGGTCGGGCACCACCTTGTGAAGATACAACCTGAAAATTCTACTCGCGGTACACAATTACAGGTATACCTGGGTTTACACTCTGCTTAGGTAGTCTGCTGCCACATTCTCGCTCCCTTTAATATGTTCGGCTGTGAACTGGTATTCCTGTAAAAGCAGACTCCCACGGAGGGCTCTACTGTTCAGCTGTTTAGCTTGCTGCATGTAACGGAGCGGCTGGTGGTCGGTTTGCACGATAAACGGCTGACCGTACAAGCACGCGTTGAACTTTTGGACTCCCCAAACCAGGGCAAGACATTCTTTTTCAATAGTGCTATAAGAGATCTCTAGGGGCACAAGTTTCCTATTGGCGTATGCTATAGGGTGAAGCATGCCCTCATAGCGTTGCATGAGCACGGCGCCGAGGCTGGTTTGAGAGGCGTCAGGGCGGAGCACGAATGTCTTAGTGAAGTCCGGGAGTCTAAGTATAGGAGGGCTAGAGGTGCGCCGTTTGATCTCTTTGAAGGCTTCTTCTTGAGCGGTATTCCACTTGACGATGTTGTTTTCCCCTTTTTTTGGTGAGTTCCGTTAGCGGTGCGCTGATCTCGGCATAGTTCGGATAAATTCGCGATAATAGCCTGTTAGACCGAGGAATGCGCGAACTTGGCGTTTTGTTTTCGGTGCCGGCGCTGTCTGAATCTTTTCCAGGTTCTTTTCCAGCGGCACTAGTCCTCCTTGTCCAATTCCATGCCCGAGGAGGTCGATCTCTGTTGCCCCGAACTCACACTTGCTTTGGCGTACGGTCAGTCCAGCCGCTTCAATTCTGCTGAAAAGTTCTCGCAGTGATGCAACGGGCTCTTCCCACGTGCTGCTGGCAATTAACATGCCGTCGTAGTAATGATTAACACCGGGGACACCGTTGATGATTCGTAGCATCAGCTTGGCGAAGACGGCGAGAGCGGTTTTGATTCCGAACGGCATGTAACGGAACTGATAAAGTCCCGACGTTGTGGAAAAGGCAGTCTTGGGCTTGGACTCCTCCGAAAGAGGAATTTGCCAGTACCCCTTGACAAAGTCTAATTTCGAAAAGTACTTTTTTCCGCCTGCGGCCGCAAATACGGCATTGGCTCGGGGCATTGGTTCTGAATCGGCGAAAAGTATGTTGTTGAGTTTTCGGTAGTCTACGATGAACCGATTGGTGTGGTCGGGCTTTTTCACCAGCAACACCGGGGAGTTATACGGAGACACCGATTCTTCTATGATTTCCAGGGCCTTCATGTCCTGTACTTCCTTCTCCACTTCTCCATGTTCTCCACGCAGCAAACGGCAGTGGGTATTGTTTCACGTGAACCCGGATGTCGGTGGTGAGCTCCAGGTGGCATTCCACCAAATTAGTTTTTCCTGGAACGTTAGAGAAAATCTTAGAATGTCGCATCAGTTCGGCCTCAATTTGGGCCTTTTGCGTTGTTGTAAGGTGTGGCGAAAGTTTGACGTCAGCGACGCCTTCCGTCTTAACAAAGTCCGGAACCGGTATGCTGCTCTCTTCACTCGTCTCAGACACGCCGCATATCGCGTTGCACATCGTCTTTTCGGGGTTGCGTTTCCTTTCTTCGTACTTCTTCAGCAGGTTGGCGTGAAAGATTTTGGGTCCACTGGGTGTCTCGATGACGTAGTCAGCCTCCCCTTTTCTTTCTTTCACCTCGAATGGTCCTTTCCAGCGGAGAAGGAGCTTGTTGTTATCTGTCGGGAGCAGGGCTAAGACCTTGTCTCCGGTCGGGAATCGTCGCTTCCTCGTCTTTCGGATGTACAACTTCGCATAACGGGCTCCTGCCTTCTCGAGTTCTTCGTGCGCTAAGCGACACGTTTCTTTCAGTCTGTTACGAAGGTCGGTAACATGTTGATATGTAGTTTTGGTCTCCTCATCCAGACTTTCATTACTCCAGATCTCCTTAAGGATGGACAGGGGAAATCGGATGTGGCGGCCGTACAGTAGCTCGAAGGGAGAGAATCCGAGGCTTGCTTGCGGCACTTCTGTGTACGCGAAGAGCAGTGGAGCTAGGTAGCGATCCCAGTCCCGGTGTTTTTCCACACACATTCGCTTCAAAATGAGTTTTAAGGTTCCATTGAACTTTTCAACCATCCCGTTGGCCATCGGGTGGTATGGGCTAGTTTGGAGTTGGCGTACTGACAGCAGCCGCGCCACTTCCTTCATGAGTTCGGATGTGGAGTTGCTCCCCCTGTTACTCAACACCTCTTTGGGGACCCCCACGCGAGAGAACATCTCGAGTAGCGCTTTGGCGACGCGTTCCGTCTCGATGCTTGGCAGTGCAATGGCATCCGGGTACCGGGTTGCACAGTCCATCAGCGTGAGGATGAATGGGTTTCCAGCCTTCGACGGTGGGTGGATCGGACCGACGATGTGAGTCGCCACTCGGTAGAACGGTGTTTCTATAACCGGCGTCCTTCACAGGGGTACTCGCGGCACTCTTCCCTTGGGGATCGTTAGTTGGCAAATGTCACACGAACCGACGAACCTCTTCACGTCTGCTGTGATACCCGGCCAGAAAAAGTCTTCCAGTATCCGGTCCTTCGTTTTCTCCACACCGAAGTGGCCAGCCACGATGCCGGCGTGGGCCGTTTCCAGGACGGTCTGTCGGCAGCCTATGGGGATGACTAGTTGCCGTACTTCCCGACCGGTCTTCTTTGTGAATCGCCGGTAAAGGAGGTTATCTTCCAGCTTGAACTCGATCATATGCTTACTCTTCGAGTTTTTCGTTTCCTTTCTGATTTGTGCAAAGCAGGATTTCAAAAAGTGGTCCTTTTCTTGTTCTTCGGCATAACTGCACTCTTGATGTGGTTCGGACGTCGGCGCAGGAGTCTTTAATAACTGAAAGCGTCGCGCCTTCCTTATTACTCTGCTCGCGTTACCACAGCCGCGACTTCCCCTTCGGCAGAGACATCGGGGTGTGGCTCGTCCATAGCTTGCTGTTTCCTCGTGTAAGGGGGTATTTCTTCCTGGGTCGGTGGAACTATGGGGTCGCGGGGGCTCTCACTCCGTTGATGTTGCCGAGAATGAGGTCGTACAGCGTAGTCTTCATGCAGAGGGTGTTAACCCTTCCGCTGTAGTATGGAGTCTGTACCTCGATCTGAGCCTCGGGCCACTTCCAAATGGTGCCGTCCGCTAAATACACGGGGCTAGTCTCCCCGGTGAGGTCTTCATTTCGTACCAGGTCTTTTCGCACGATCACTATGCTGCATCCTGTGTCACGCAAAACTGAAACATCTTGGTCGGCCAACTTTCCCTGAGCAACGGGCATACGCTCCCTTCGGAACTCCGATCCCGTCATTATGACTGCGTTCACGACCGGGATCTCCTCGCCATTCTTGAGGTCTACAAAGACTTCGCTGATATCGTCGGGCTTCCGCTGCTTAGGTGGTGCGTAGTGTTAACTTTCTTGAATTAACTTTCGCTCAGGTCATTTTCTTGCTTGAAGACAGACGGTGGAATAATAGCTTCCGTACAATTAATAGGAGAAGGCAAAAACAAACTGTTTAATTATTGACTTGGGTTCGTACAAAACTGGCAAATGCGCCTGGGCGGCGCCGTTCTTTTCGCTCACATACGCTTTCTCGCAATCCGCTCAGGTCTCTCACCACACACGCACACTCGCTGACGCTCAACGCTCGACTGGCTGGGTCTGTTATAGCTGGGCAAAGTCTGTCTCGCGCCCCGGTGCCAGACCACTTAGCCGCCGGTGTAGGATGTCTTGGCGCCGCTCCGTAGGTCATAAACACAGCACACGGGACGGCGACCAACGAGTCGACCTTGGGAGCACGCTCGCCAGCTCTACGCAAGGGGAAACAGAGGTCCGAAATATAAACAGAGCACTGACACTAAAATAGAATACAGAAGGAAACGCAAGATATGGGAGGCGGACGAATCGTTCGCCTACATTCGGGCATCCTGACAGGAATTAACGTCCCCGTTAATGGGACCGTCATTTGAGAGCAATAGACACATGAAAGCTTCACAGCACTTGATTACATCGTGCATACTGTGGTCTCTCTACCTCACAATATGCATAACCCTAGCATTGCACAAGGCAGGCATTCATGCACACTGCGAGGAACCATCGTGGGTTCGAGCTAGTTGAGCAGGCTCACGATACTGAAACGCCGTCACGCCAAATTAACACCGCCTTTGTTGGGCAGGTGGAGAAAGGGGGCGACAAAGGAATATGCCCCGGGTACGGAGGGAAGACGTTTATTTTATACGAACATTCTAGTCACATATTTTACAGTCCCAACTACATAATTTACAGTACAGGTACGTACTTCCCGTTAGGTGAAAGGGGCGATGGGGCGCCACTCGCAAGTGCGCACGTTTCATCGGCGCAGAGCCAGTGGGCTCTTCTGTCAGGGCAAATTCCGGGGTGCGCGCCCGTTGTGCGCGCGCGCATCGCCGTGCTGGCCAGATCGGCTCGCAGCAGCGAGGGAGACGGGGCCCATTCGCTCACAGGCGCGTACTGCACGGCGTGATCGTCGAGTGGTAGGTACGGCCTTACTATATGCAAGCGTAGGGGCGACAGGAGCAGCCTTAGGCACGGGCCGCAGCCGGAAGGGCTGGTGGGCTTTCGCCGGCGCAACAGAGTTGCAGCCGGCTGGTAAAGAAAGCGTCACATACCTTCGGCCAACGCCTTCGGCGTCCTGGAAGCGTCTCCCCGAACGGACCCCCGCGCAGGGCGCGCGTTCGCGTCCCGGCGAGAGTCGGGTTCGGGCATCGTTCAAACGGACCAATGAGGTGAGGTTAGCTCAGCTACCAGGGCGGAGCGCCCGCTGCGTGACAGTGTTTTATAGCCGCAACGGCCTCAGGCAGGAGTTAGAAGACGGCTCGGGTGTACACGGTGGCGCCGAGACGAGCCGGCATTTCGGGGTGAGAGGGGAAAAGCGCCCGCAACGGCACAAACCTAGCGATCGCGCAATGGCTCGGGCGCTAGGATCCCCACAATACGAACAAAGAAAATGCAAAAAATGCACAGGAAAAATGGCGTACAAGGTAATACAAGACAATATTTCTTTCGCGCCAACGCTCACTGTTTAATGATAAACACAAGTAACACACAGTATTCATAAGACCCGTGCAACATTGAATTTCGGCCCTCATACTCGAAAACAAAATGTCCCTGAAATAGCAAAACACACACAGTAGGGTAATGTCCCTACTCGTACAAAACGTACAATGGCGCGGAACATAATAAAGTGGCAAAAACAAAATTACAAACATAAGTGAATAGACAAATATTTCACTGCATGTTCACTAGCGCAAAAATACGAGAATATGCAGATGAACTTTACCAGCTTCAACTTTTAACCCGGTGCAGTACGCTTGTGGGTTGAACGCCGTGGTAGCTGCTCGGTAACTTGGTTCTCAGAGGCGCTGCCTTCTTCTGATGGCAATTCGTCGTCTTCCAAGTGGGAAGTTTCGCCTGTTGACGACCAACCTCTCAGCTGCGACGCGTGTGCTGTTGTTTCAAATCGCCTTCTTCCATGCTCTCCCAGTTGAGCGACACGGTATGTATCGGCTGGCGAAACGTGAATCACTGCGAGCGGACCACAATATTTCGCTTGCGTCTTGGTGGGTTCCCCGGTGTGTTCCGGTCCCCGTCTCATGAAGACCACCTCCTCAACCTCGTAGAGTTTCGCCGGGTAATAACGACGGTCGTAAGCGTGTTTACTGTCCTCTTGCTCCTTCAGGATGCGTTCTCGGGCCTTTTCTCGTAGCTCGTTCGGGTCATTTCGTTCCTCGGCCGAGTCAACCAACTGTTGCAAAGCGGCAGCGTAGAAATCAGGCGTGTAGCTCTGGAGTAGCTCAAACGGCGTCCTGTTTGTCGTCTTGTTCACGGCGTTGTTTAGGAAGCTCTCGATATGTCGGTGCCTCCCGTCCGGCGTGATAAAAGCGGTTTCTTTCCATCGCGCTCTACACTCACGATCTATCTTCTTTATGGTGTCACTTCCTTTCATGTTCTTTTTGTATGGTCGTAATGCGACTCGAAAGCTCCCGGGAATTTCTCTGATGTCCATTTCGAGAGGAAATGTACAACCGAGCTCCTCCATATTTATTGCAAAGCAGTCGCGCTACTGGTTTAGCAACTGCAAAAGTTCCACCCTCTCGATCCAGGTAGTACCACCGCCAACATCAACTTCTTGCAGTGATATCGGCTCTCTTGCCGTCGTCAGGAATAACTCACTACGCTTGGCGTTCTCCGAACTTCCTGTAGGAGTGAAGGCTTCCTCCAACACTTCTTCCAACACATAAACTGGCTCTGCCATACAAACTGTTGCGCTTTCTTGACAACCACATCCTGGCTTGCGCTCGAAAAACTGGCAAACTGACCTTACCCTCGCACATATCGACCAGTACTTCCTTGCCCATTCTACTCACAATTACCGGTCCCGTGAGGTCAGAGTCGGCAGACAGGTCAACCCAGTTCACCACCTCTGCCTTCAGCGCAGTGTCTTCTGTAACCCTCAGGGTCATGTGGTCACACATATTGGGCTCCAGGTGTCTAAACAGGCAGTCACTTCTGCTCCAAAAACGTATGCAACCTCCCATGCTGCCGTATGTCACGTTTGGCATTTCTGTGAACGTGCGTCCCACGAGTAGGTCGACAGACTGCACATCATCAGCAACCACGAGAATAGGGACCATCTTCACTGTGACGCCATCAATTATCAAGCCGGCGCTGAAGCTCCCATGTGTCGTCGCTGCCGACGTGCTGACGCTCCCGAAACCGTACAGGGGAATGTCGCTTTCCTCCAACTCGGCGCCGCAACGGCTGGCCGCAAACGCGCGCGTAATGCAACTGCAGCTCCCTGTGTCAACGAGGCCAACGACTTTGGCTTTATCGTCAACCACCACCGGTTTTAGCAGGGGACCGTGCCCCTTGCCCTCGAAATTGGCCACCAAGTTTGCTTCTTCCTTGCAGTGGCGTTGTGTGTGCCCAGATTTTCTGCACCGCAGGCATTTGAGCTCACGCCTCGGTTCGGCGCAGTCTCTGGCAATGTGGCCGTAGTAGTTACAGTTGTAGCACTTCAGCTCACCTTTGTAGTTTTTGAGCGGTGGTCTTGTGCCCTTGGTCGGGGGCGCAGTTTATTTTTTTCGGTCTGTCTGTCCCGGATCCTGCGCTTGCACGAACTCCTCCTTTTTGCTTGCCTTTGCAACTTCAACGCGTTCTTGTCTTTGCCTATCCACACGCGCATACTCCTCGATGTCGTGGAGTAGGTCGTCTTCATCGTCATGCGTGCGACCCATCAACATGGAACACAAACTGCTTGATCTCAAGCCTACCAGGACCTGCTCGCGGGTCTCCTGAATGTCGAGACGCGCCTCGGTGCACAGTCGTACCTTATCATGAAAGTACGCCGTGGTGGTCTCATTCCTTTGCTGGACACGTTCTTTCATCATCTCGTACCTTTCTGCTGCATTCGTTTGGCTGACAAAACTGCGTTGGAATCGAGTCTCAAAATCCTCCCACGATTTTATCGTCGAACGACGGCTACGGAGCCAATCCAAAGCCGGTCCAGCCAAGTGGGAGTTCGCAGTCTCTAATTTAAACTCTGGTGGCCACTTGTGCAGTGTTGCCGTCCTGTTCTGATTTTCGAACCAGTCGCTTGCTAAGGCTGAATCGCCTTCAGCCGTGAAGTCACGAATTGCCTTACTGAGGTCTGGCATTATCTGTAAGGTCGACACAGCACCTGCGGCTTTGTTTCTCTCAACAAGAAATTCTGTTGTGAGTTTTTCTTTTTCGATTATTATTTTCATGAGGTCGCTCATCCAGAAGGTTTGCTCGCTGTCTTCCGCCATGTCACACCTTCTAAACGGTCGTCTCAAACAGTTCTCACGCCAAACATATGTTTAAAAACCTGCAATCCCAGAACAAACAAAAACCCCAATGGCCGTGTAAAACAAAAGTGATCACTCGCGCAACAAAACTCTCTTTCAACACGGACACACTTCAGAACGCACTTCGAGTAACATAAACATGCGGAAAACTCATAATTGGCATCCCACGCTCACACCTAGCTCTCGCACTACAGCTAAAAAGTGAATGCATAGCTCAGTCGACACTCATTACAATTTACACTCAACGCACTGGTCTAAAAAACTAAAAGGCTCCCATACTAAGAAATACGCACACACTACAAAAACCTCTTAACATAGCCGGCTCAAATGGCTCGCTCTAGGTTCTCTGAGTTCGCAAAAAGGGTTCTTGGTCAACTCACAACCCGTGGCCGGTTGTTCTTTGTTGCCGAAGACGTTTTAGCTGCTGACGCTTCGATGGAGGCTGTCGGTGACACCGGTTGTTTTTCAAGGCGTTGATTTGGGCGATTTTGGGGTCCGGTCAATCCCACTTCTGAAAAATGTTAACTTACTTGAATTAGCTTTCGCTCAGGTCCTTTTCTTGCTTGAAGACAGACGGTCGAATAATAGCTTTCGTACAATTCATAGGAGAAGGCAAAAACAAACTGTTTAATTATTGACTTGGGTTCGTACAAAACTGACAAGAGAGCTGGCGTGGCGCCGTTCTTTTCGCTCACATACGCTTTCTCGCGATCCGATCAGGTCTCTCACCCCACACGCACAATCGCTGATGCCCAACGCTCGACTGGCTGGGCACAGTCTGTCTCGCGCCCCGGTGCCAGACCACTTAGCCGCCGGTGTAGGATGTCTTGGCGCCGCTCCGTAGGTCATAAATACAGCACACGGGACGGCGAGCAACGAGATGACCTTGGGAGCACGCTCGCCAGCTCGACGCAAGGGGAAACAGAGGTCCGAAATATAAACAGAGCACTGACACTAAAATAAAATACACAAGGAAACGCAAGATATGGGAGGGGGACGAATCGTTCGCCTACAATAGACGCACAAAACTTGAGGCACTTTGTTGTTGCTCCTGCAAACGTCTGCCTTTTGTCCGTGGCGCGCGCACTTGACGCATTTTGGAGCGTTGTTTCCCGCGAAATCGCTCCGGCAGTTGTTTGCGTGGTGCCCCAGGTAACTTGTTACCCAGGTAACACTTGAACGGTGGCTTCTGACCGGCCGTTTCCTTCTCCGGCTCGATGCATCCAGAGTCGTCTCGTTTCTCCCTTTTAGCCCTTCCTAGATTGCTGCTTCTCTGCGCCTCGAGGTACTGGTCGGCCAGTTCCAGCATTTCGGCAAGAGACTTCGTTCTTCTTTCCTTCAGGTACACAGAAAGACTTGGGTGACACCCATTCAGAAGTTGCTCTTTTATCACCAGCTCCCGCAGTGATACATACTCTTTTCCTATTTCGACTAGCTCTGTCCAGCGGTCCAAGTAGTGGCTCAGGCGAGCCGCAAATTGTGTGGCGGTTTCGCTATCTGCGGGCGTTTCACTTCTGAACTTTTCTTGGAAGCCATCCATTGTGACGCGAAACCTTTTTAACTGCGCGTCCTTGACCTTGCTGTAATCCGCGGCGTCCTCTGGGGTCAATCTGTCAAACACGTTCAGTGCTCCGCCACTTAAGCGGGAGCTTAGAGCAGTAGACCATTGGTCTTCCAGCCAGTTTTGGCTTCTGGCTATTCCTTCTGACCGACGAATGTAGGCGTCGAGATCATCCTTTTTTTCTTGGTCAAATGCCACAAGGAGCTTGTTCAGGTTCAGGCGTACGCTGTTATTTGCTTCTCTTATGCTCCGATCGGCTGACGTAGAGTCTCTCTCCAAACGCAGTGCCTCGATTTCTGTTTTTATTTTTTCTCAATCTCATCATTTCGTGCTTTCTCCTCTCGCTCCAATTTCGCTCTCTCCCTTTCGGCCTCTGCCTGGCGGGCTTTCTTTTCTCGCTCCGCTTTCTCTCGCTCCAACTGAAGTTATCTCTGAAATTCTTTCTCCCTTTCTTTTTCAGCCCTCTCAGCCTCTTCTCGTGCTGCCTGTCTATCTTTCTCACCGTCTTCTTGTGCTTTTTCTGCCTCTTCTCGCACTGCCTGCCTTGGTCTCTCAGCCTCTTCTCGAGCTGCCTGTCTTGCTCTCTCAGCTTTCTCGTTTTCCTCTTTTTCTTGCTGCGCCACCCACTTTCGTAGTTCGTCCCCTGACAGGCCCAGTTGGCAGTCCACCGCTACAATTTTCTCTAAATCCATGATTGCAAATGTATCGCAATCTAGTCACAATACCCTAGACTCTAACTAGGTATATCTACACAGAGAAAGTTAACCAGAGCACCAACTGATAAAGGCAATAGCAACCTATGCCAAAAAAAGTTCGAGCTTTTTTTCTTCCTCACCGCTCACATCAGACGTCCTGTCACTGACGCCAGAAATTGGCATCCGTTTCCTTAATTGGGTGCGCTGTCAGAAGATTTGGGGAGTCGACTCAAGCGAGCAAACAAACGCCACCGAATCCACAGGGCAAAGGCGACAAAGGGGGTGGCCGTCTGATGTGCGCCTTTCGCCGACCAGAGCGGCAAGAATGAGCAAGAGCCTTGAATGGAAACAGCACAAAGACTTATATTTAGACAGGCAAAATGCTGCACGCACACGAGGTAATGAATCGATAATGACAGCCAACTTAGATCGAATTCAAATGCAAGAAACAGTTCAAAATTAGACAAAATGATACCGCAGGAGCGTTAACCAATGGATATTACGAAGTGGAGCAATTAACAAAAAAAAAGAAACAGTTCAATTCATATGAGAGACACAGTCCCACAATATTCACCGACCGGGCCGGACGATGCACCGCTGTCGGAGGTGGTTCGGCTACCTGGGAAGCGTGGCTTCGTTGTAGGCCAGGCCGTCCGAGACGATCACGGTGATTCCAGGCACGGGAGTACGTTGGAGTCATCCAGGGCGCGGTTCGCCGATGGTGTGATGCACAAACTGGCAGGTGCCATTGTTACATCATGACTACGTCTAAAACGTAGCTGGTTTGCTTAGGCGCGGCTTCTCTTTTTGTAACCGCGCCGGCGCAGAGAGAGAGGGCACAACACACCACGCGCCCGCCGCCGTCAGTGAATAACTTACCTCTTTCTCCCTTCTAGAATCATCGGAGCGGGTTAGCACAAGCAAGGCCACGCGTGCCTCCTCGAGTGTGCTCGAAGCTTCGGTGTAAATTGAGCGGCGGAGCTTTTATTTTGGTATTTTCTTGCCGGCGAGCCAGCGAGTGGGCGTGTTACCACCTCTCCGTTCGAGAAAGTTCCAGCATTGTCTCGGGGCGAATAGAACCGAACTGAATGAATCGGACGTCTTTAACACGAATGAGGTGCTGTGCAAAAAAAATTAAAAAAATTATATGGTATTTTTATACGTCGTACGCTCGAGTTTGTGACACTTTGATAAGTGCAGTGTGGTTAGCAGTTAAAATATGTAGGAGTAGTTTTTCCCAAGTATTTATGCATGACAAATCCAGGTATACGAAATATTCATCTTGGTGGTACCAAATAAATGTTTTTTCTCTGCTCCAAAGAACAGATCTGCATTATGGAATATAAGGTTTCAGCCATCGTTGTTCAGGGTACAATAGAGGCAAATAAAGCTCGCTTGGACCAATTTCTGCTTAATACGCGCGTTGAATTAAAACGGAGAAAAGTCAGCCGCCTGCGTCTAAGAGAGGCAAAAACTGAAAAAAAAGCGGAGATGGAGGATTTCACTAATTTGAACTTGGCTTTTTAAGCTAGCTTTGGCACTGTTCGCCCGGAATTTCCGAAGCATCTCGACGCCACTTGACGCTCTCACGATCGGCTTCCCTCTGCCCGCTCCTTCACCGACGCCCCGATTCCCCTAAGGAAGGAGCCCTTTCTTCGGTTTGCCCATCTTTTGACCAGATCGATGGTACACTGATGCCGCGGAGCGCACGCCGTCTCTCTCAACTAGGAAAACACCTGCACGTCCGAGCTCACGTCATCAATAAGCGCAGCCTACCCCCACGCTCGCCTCCCAACCCTAACATCTGCACCGGCCTACGCCGCGCACTCCCCACTTTTGCTCGTCGTCATATGGGCTCCTCGTCACTTCCCCTCACTCTTATTGGCATAGCATATTCCTCTTCATCATTTTGCTGCGCCCCGTTTTCAGCTTCGCCCGGCACGGCTCCCCACCCGATCATCTGCGCCGTGACTCCTCCTCCCCACATTTGATTGTCGGCTCCTTGCCTCCATGCCACTTTCTTACAGTTCTTGGCCTAGAATGTTTCTCCTCTCTACTTTGCTGCGAAGATTTTTAAGCAACGCCCGGCACGGCTGGGACTCCAGCCCAACAGCTCCGCTGTTAAACAGAAGTCAACACTTGTTCACAACTCGATTTCCTTGTTGAAAATAAATTAATCCATCAATTGCAACGCCCACGCGGCTGATGAGCGAGATTTGCATGCTTCCATACAAGATTTCAGGTAAATGAAACTGTAGTAAGTTTGTGTGTGCCTTGTTACATGTCTTCCTTAGGCATGCTGCTACTTTACTCTCAGAGGGCTTCCTTTATAAATTGCGGTGATTTTTACCCGGGCCTTGTTAGTTTGGTTACCTGAACTAACCAGTTTGGTTACCTGAAGTTTGGTTACCTGAACCTGAACTTTGGTTACCTGAACGGCCACAACAGCACAACAAGCGTCCGGTGGGCCTTCTTGCTCTTTACTGTAATTTCCAGAACGCTGAATGGAATGCGCCATTTCTTTACTTCCAGGCGCTGTAAATTAGCAAGGATTCTAGGTGAATTTTTTTTTTACATTTTTTGGCACTGTCCACAATACGTCAGGGAGATTGTACGAGTCGCGTAGAAAATCGGGCGCATAGGCCAGCTAGGGAGCAGTGATGTGCCGCTCTCCACAACCTCTTTTACTCTGAGGAATATAAATATATACACGCCCTTCTCACCTATCAGTTGTGTTGTCTCTTCGTCATTTTGTGTAACTTCAACTGTTTCCTCTGATGATTGCCTTTCGTAACCTTTTCCTTGCGGTGTAATAATTATCAGCTCTCCTAAAAAAAAAAAATCCTGGCAGCTTTCTTTGCACTGAGAAAAACGCCCGTGTGTACGAGATTTCGGCGCACGTTAAAGATCCCCAGGTGGTCTAAATTAATCCGGAGCCCTCCACTACGGCGCGCCTCATCGCCTGCGTTGCGTCGGCGCGTTAAACCCTACAATCAATCAATCAATTCCTTGCACTGAGAGACGACCTGCTATAAACACTAAGATTTCCGCATCTGCAATGAGGAAGTGCATGAAGCCTTGCTACAAGTACAACAGCCTGTAATAAAAAAATCCCCTGTCAGTTAGGTCAAGAAACGCATTTCTTAGACTTGCTGGACAAGTTATCTTTTATTAGCGTACACTTTATCCTCGGCCAAAACACTGCCTCTCGCTAATGCAGCCACCACGTGGAGACAGAATGAATCCCCGGCGACAAAAGCACCCGGTCACACATTGTAGCGTGCAACCCAGAGCCGGGGGACGTCCACAGACGCGGGGACAGGCCGAGCCGCACTGATTGAACACCCCCCCAGGGCCGCAGCGTCGGCTTGGACGACCACCTGTGCAAACAAAAGCACATTAGTCAGATCTTGTTACCGTGAAAGGAGAGCAAGTAGACGCTGCACATATTCAGAGTTTTTGTCGACAATTGTCCATTAAAAATTACTTACACAAGGCATTACCCACCATCTTCGGCGTACACGAAAACAGAATTTAAACTTGTGAAGGTGTGATCAGAGGCAGAAAACTTTAATTATACGCAGACGTAACACGAACCCTGGCCTGCCGGCCAGACAACTGACACTTTAGTTGGGCGGAGCATTAAGACGTGTTGTATATTACCCTGAAGCAACGATGACTAAGCAAACCTGACGCCCTTCAATGCAAGCAAGGACCGTTGAAAGTACGTTTCTGTTTTTAGAGTGAAAAAAAAAGAAAACCATATTGTTGTTCTCCTCATAAAGTGCAAAAGAGTGGAAGAAAGCTTATGGCGTTTTAATGAATGCACAGGAACTCGGCGCATCGGGCGGACGAAAAATCGCAAGGAGATGGAAACCCAGGAATACTTTACTTGCTTCTGTGCTAAGACTTGACCACACCTAAACACTTGTACATCCTCTCGTTTTTGCGGACGCATAGTCACACGCGTCCGCAAATCTCGCTTTTGGCACCAAGAGAATAATGGGCACAATCACAGCAATTCGATCAGCTGCTGCAATCAGGACCTAATTGTGTATTAGTCGTTCATATTAGTCGTTCACATTTGCTTTTTCAAATGTTCATTGGAGAAGTCATACATATTTCAAAAATTGTCGTATTGAAATAGCGTTCATTTTGAAGAGTCATATCCTCAACATGCATTGCGGCTGTAGGCGACACCCTATTTGCTATAGGGTCATATAAGAAAGCGCCCGGTTAGGGCTACTGATTAAGACACTATGCGCTCATTCAGGAAGCCAGGGTTTAGTTCCTCTCATCGGAGGGCTTAACTTCATGTGGGAGAGCTGCCACGTCGAAAAAACAAATAACACCTCCAGACACGACTGACGTTTGTTTAGCCAGGGCTAAAATACTAGGAATAAATCTAGGGTACAACTAGCCTTAGCTCTGGACACATTCTGAACAGGATGTGTCCACCGGGCTGCCTTCTTCTACCAAAGCGTCCCTGTCCCTAACAAATGACAACTGGACTAAATCGCCTCACTACCGAGAACCTGCGAAGGCCCTCATCAAGTTAATGGTCACATTAGCAATACAGCAGAAGGTACTGACAATCTCTGACGCTAGACCGGCCACCACTGACGCTTTTTAACGCCCTACTATAACAATACTCCTAGTGAGAGCGGCTTGCTGTCCTTCAGGGGAAGGTTGGAGCAGTTATATAAGTATTTATAGGACTAGGTAATGTTAAAAGAACTGGTAAGGGCTTTGTCGGGCGCTTCGACGCGCCAACTGGCGCGGGCCGTGGGACGAGCAGCACACAAATGAAACGCACGTGTCGCGCGTCGCCTTGAAACACCGCGCTATCCGAGGAAGGTCGCGCCTGCTCACGCCGGATGCGCTAATGGCCACCACATGGGGTTGGACCCCAACGAAGGACTCGCTTTCGCTCTTCCCTGGCCCCCAGCGGCAGGGTGGAGGGAGGATGAAGAGGAGAGAGACGCGGTCCCGGCGCAGGAGAGCTCGGCCCGCCGTCTTCGAGCTCCGCGCGAGTCCTGTTTTTTAGTCGCCCGCCGGGCTGTAAATAAATGTACAGTTTTGTATCGGAGGCTGAGTTCGCCGGTTGAGGATACCTGGGGTCAGATCATCAGCGCTACTGCGGCTTGGAGGAGAAGCCCCGGGGAAAAGAACAGTCACGAAGATAACTGCCGGACAATTCCCACCGGATTTAAAAAAAAAAAACAATCCGCGTATTGATGGAATTGCACAAAGGGGCTTGGGGTGCGGCCTGACCCCGGTGACCATTGCCGGTAATGCACTCCCTCACCAGAGCAGGATTGGCCACCCTGGTGTAGTAACGGCCACAACCTCCCATGAATACGCCAATTAACCCTCGGCCCTCAGTCCCCAGCGGCTGCGAAGCAACTGACCACGGCGGCGGTCAGACCTGTGACGCAGCAGAGGGTGCTAAGAATCCCTGGATCCGGACAGGCCGCCAATGGAATCTGAACGTGGCAACGTTTAACGCGCGAACCTTATCTAGCGAAGCAAGTCTCGAGGTGCTATTCGAGGAATTAGAGGGCATTAAATGGGATGTAATAGGGCTTAGCGAGGTTAGGAGGACAGGCGAAGCCTTTACGGTGCTGAAAAATGGACACGTCCTATGTTACCGTGGTCTAGAGGACAGAAGAGAACTGGGAGGGGGATTTCTAGTCAATAAAAGCATAGCTGGCAACATAGACGAATACTATAGCATTAACGAAAGGGCCGCCGGTCTTGTAATTAGGCTCAATAAGAGGTACAAGCTCAAGGTGGTGCAGGGCTACGCGCCCACATCCAGCCACGACGACCAAGCAGTGGAACGCTTCTATGAAGATGTGGAATCGGCAATGGCTAAAGTAAGAACACAGTATACCATAGTTATGGGGGACTTCAATGCTAAAGTAGGCAAGAATCAGGCTGGAGACAAGGCAGTTGGGAACTATGGTCTGGGCTGTAGAAATAGCAGGGGGGACCTACTAGTTGAGTTTGCAGAACGGAATAACCTAGGCATAATGAATACCTTCTTCTGTAAACGGGAGAGTCGGAAGTGGACCTGGAGGAGCCCGAATGGGGTGCACAAAAATGAAATAGACATCATATTATGCGATAACCCTGGCGTCGTGCAGGATGTGGAAGTGCTCGGAAGGGTAAGGTGTAGTGACCACCGTATGGTAAAATCTCGAATTAGGCTAGATTTGAGGAGGGACCGCAAGAAGCTAGTACGAAAGAAGCCGATAAATGAGCAAACAGTAAGACGTAAAGTAGAAGAATTCAGGATCGCGCTGCAGAACCGATATTCCGCCCTTAACGAGGAAGCCGAGCCTACGACACAGGAAGCCAGCGACAACCTTACCCGCATTATCACAGAGTGTGCAGTAGACGTCGGCGGCACTATGGCTAGACAGGATACTGGTAAACTTTCACAGGAGACGAAAGATCTAATCAGGAAACGGCAAACCATGAGAATCTCTACCGCAGCTGACAGAATAGAACTAGCCGAGCTCTCGAAGCTAATCAATAAGCGTAAGACAACTGACATACGGAAGTATAACATGGAGAGGATCGAATACGCTGTAAAGAACGGAGGTAGCCTGAAAGCAGTGAAGAGACGTCTTGGCGTGGGGAAAAATCAGATGTATGCACTTAAGGATAAGCAAGGCAATGTCATCACAAATAGGGACAAAATAGTCACAGTGGCTGAGGAGTTCTATAGGGATCTGTACAGTAGCCGGGACATACAGGATAATGCCGAACGAGACAGTAGCTCAGAGGAGATAGGCATCCCACCAGTAACGACCGAAGAAGTAAGGAAGGCTTTGAAAGAAATGAAAGGGGGCAAAGCACCTGGTGAGGATCAGATAACAGCAGACCTCTTGAAGGATGGCGGAGAAATTGTACTTGAAAAACTGGCAAACCTGTATACGCAATGCCTAATGACCGCAATGGTACCGGAATCTTGGAAGAACGCGAACATCATCCTAATCCATAAGAAAGGCGACATGAAGGACTTGAAAAATTACAGGCCGATCAGCTTACTGTCAGTCGTCTACAAGGTATTTACCAAGGTAATCGCTAACCGAATCTCTGCAACCTTAGATTTCAGTCAACCTAAAGAACAAGCAGGGTTCCGTAAAGGTTATTCAACAATGGACCATATTCACACGATCAATCAGGTGATAGAGAAGTGCGCTGAGTATACTGAACCCCTATATATAGCCTTCATAGATTATGAGAAAGCATTTGACTCGGTCGAGACCCTAGCAGTCATTCAGGCATTACGGAACCAGGGGGTAGATGAGCATTATGTAAGAATACGAGAGGATATCTACAATGGGTCTACAGCTACCATCACTCTCCATAGGGAGAGCAGTAAAATACCTATAAGGAAGGGTGTCAGACAAGGAGACACAATCTCTCCAATGTTATTCACAGCATGCTTACAAGAAGTATTCAGAACGTTGGATTGGGAACAGGTGGGAGTAAGGGTTAATGGAGAATACCTCAGTAACCTCAGATTTGCTCACGACGTTGCCTTGCTAAGTAACTCGGGGGACGAATTGCAAAGCATGCTTTCCGCACTGGGCGAACAGAGTAGAACCGTGGGCCTGAAAATTAATATGCAGAAAACTAAAGTAATGATCAATAACATCGGGACAGCACAGCAGTTTGAGATAGGTGGCGAGGTAGTGGAAGTGGTAAGCGAATATATCTACTTAGGCCAAGTTGTGACCCCAGATCCCAACCATGAGGCAGAGATTATTAGAAGGATCAGAATGGGGTGGGGTGCGTATGGCAGACATTCTCAGATAATGAATAGCAGCCTACCATTGTCGCTGAAGAAGAAAGTGTATGACAGCTGCATCTTACCAGTACTCACCTACGGGGCAGAAACTTGGAGGCTCACTAAGAGGGTTCAACTTAAATTGAGAACGACTCAGCGGGCAATGGAGCGGAAAATGATAGGTGTAACATTAAGGGACAAGAAGAGAGCTGAGTGGGTCAGGGAGCAAACTGGTGTTAAAGACATATTAGTAGAAATTAAGAAGAAGAAATGGACGTGGGCAGGGCATGTAATGCGAAGGCAAGATAACCGCTGGTCATTAAGGGTAACAGAGTGGATCCCTAGAGAAAGCAAGCGTGGCAGGGGGCGGCCGAAAGTTAGATGGGCAGATGAGATCAAGAAGTTTGCGGGGATAAATTGGTCACAGTTGGCACAGGACCGAGATAATTGGAGAATAATGGGAGAGGCCATTGCCCTGCAGTGGGCGTAGATAGGCTGGTGATGATGATGATGATGAAGATAACTGGCTTTGAAATAGTTACTATCCGGCATATTCTTGCAAATATGCCAGATGCATTTTTTGCATCGGGCATATGCCCGGGTGCATTTTTTTTCACAGCAATATTGCAAACAATGAGAAATAATTCTTCATCATTGGAGACATGGTCGAGGTCTCTGTAATGAAGGAAAAGAGGAGGCTGAAGTTGTAAGTTGTGCAATCCTATGCACCAGTGTCTATTTTTTTTCCCAGTTTGTGCACATTTCCTGGCCAATCCCCCTGAGTAGTTATGGGCCATTCTTTTGGCACCAACGAACCGCTAATGTGATGTCCGTGACACTTCTACGAAGGTGCCGAATAGATAATGATTCAGGTAAACACCTATTACGAAATTCTGGCAAGAGAGTTAAGTACAAAGGTGGAAAAGGAAACGACCACAGGGGACGAAACAGTCAATTTAAAATTCACATTAACTTTAAATAAACGCCATTAATTATGTAGTGCATGTTGTTGAAGTGCTAGGCAAGCTGATGACCAGTTGCGATAGGCCGATGAAATGTACGATTCGCTGTATCCAAGAAGAGAAATAATGATATTAAGGAAGAGCCCTAAAACAAAACCTTCTATGAATGAGTTCAATGGCTCAAGATAACGAGTCGACGGCTGTAACCGTAGAGTAAGGGCGCAGATGGGCTACGCCTTTGTATTACGTTTTTTATATATTGTATTTTTAAATTTAAATCACGTTTTATAATGTATTACATCGTATATGATGTTTAAGCCACAGTGTAAGGAAGAAAGCATCACATTCTGCTGTAGCGATATGAGATCGGGAACAGGGACATCAAAGTGGTGAACAATCTAAACAAACAAAATAGATGAACACATGAACGAATGAAAACACAAAGACACGGCTCAAGCTAAAGAAATTCATTTAAATTGTTGCAGCTGTCAAAATAGATCACGAGAAGACAGAAAGTCGAATCATGGCTATATTACGAAGAAGCATACCGAAGGGGGGGAACCCAAGGAAAGGGGACTACAATAAATGAAAACAAAAGGTGACCAGAGATTTACTGCCACACGAACCTAAAAATGCAAGGAACATCATAAATGGTATAAAAGTACAAGAAATGTTATATGGCTATTTGCTTTCACAAAACGTCTTCCGTGAAGCAGTTGAAAACTGCATACCTCGCTTTGCTAGATTCCAGCATTAACAAAATCAAATTTGAAAATGCCACAACGATATTGAACACAGGGTCAGCAGATGTGGACAGGAGAATAATCACGAATCTCCAAACGAATAATAGTGATGATAAATAATGGCGATTTTCGAGATGTTGAAATAACTGCTGTCCTAAAAATGGCAGAATACCTTTATTTCTAAGCAACATTTGCGGATAACATCCTGTACTTTGGTGATAACACAGAAGAGCTGCCATGATTACTTCAGTATTTGCCTTCACAAAGCCCTCTCGCAAGTATACGGACAAATAGGAGTAAGACGAAATAGATGTAAACAGACATGGAGAACTCGCCTCTTACATTATGTGCTTTCAAATAATTGAGGTCACAGATGATCGTGACCATATTGGGCAAGGTAGGAGTCTCGATACAAACCACCGGAAAGAAATCAGGCATACAATTATTACGGGCAAGAGAGAATTTCGCAGTCAGACAAAGCGCTGACTCGGCTACCTTTGTCATAAAAGGGTACCCAACAAATGCCCACGCCCGGTGATGTCTTATTGCTCAGAATATCTTGGGAGCTCACTAAGAACTTTGCAAGAAACCCGAGGTGGTCCCCAACTAGCCATGAAAATATTGCAAATGTAGAGCATCCGAAAAAAGCGAGCTTCAATGACTATGGAGCACAGTCGGGTGGATGATGGCCTAGCTAAAATTATGCCAAATCAGTCGAGGGAGGCGAACATTTAGGGCCCCGAACTGACAACCTGTGGACTATCTACGAAATGAAGTTCCCAGCAAGAGACATGAGTAGAATTTGAAAAGGCGATAGACCGAAAGTTGCTAGAGATAAGAAAAATTGACTAGAAGGAACAGATTCGGACTGCGCTTATAGGAGTATTTTAAATCAATCAGAGAGGTCTCTTCATTGTGAAGATGACGATGATGATGATAAGTGTTCAAAAACAACAGAATGACACTCACGCTGCCCTTCGGCGACTGCAGCGAGCAAGACGACCGCTACAAGCAGCCCGAAGAATATTTTGGATCCCATCTTGAGTACCTGCAGTAAAACCGTTGAAATATTAGCGTTTTTGGAGGGACATATCTTCGACCAAACTCTTCGTGACCCTCCTATTTATCATCAACAAACGCATGTCAGTTCTAAAGTTGTGTATGCGTTTATCGGAAATCATTATTTTTGTGTACTTGGCGAAACTATTCCAATGGTGAAATACGAAAAGAAGGAAGAAAGTTGTTAAGTATAGATATCATACATTCACTATACTGCAGGATAAAGTAAAAAATGCGCCATAATCAAGGAATAAACTGAGACATTTACTCCAGAGGCCTCTGGTACCGGCGATTGTAAACCAACAAGAATTATTTAGCTGTGCTTTCATTATTTATTCTTTTATGTGTCCTCAGGGCCAAGGGTCATTGCAGAGGGGTCGGTGGTTAGAGACTATTTCAGAATGTTAGAGGACGGTGTAATAAAGTTATGAAACAACAACAACAACCCCCAAAAGTAATATCATAACATATAATAACATTAAACTAACAGCGAATGCGCTTCTACTAGTACTTGTTGTTCTTCTATATAGCTTTTCCTTCTTTTGTTTTATAGCGTAATGACTGCAAGCGTTATTTTGAGTGTGAAATACACACGCATTTTGAAAAAACGCCAGTTGTGTTTGGTATTTCTGCACATTCTCAATGCACTAATCTTGAGGACGGCTGGATTACCCACTCGCACCTTCCCATGAGAGAGATGAAACTTGGAGCAAAACGTTCGACGCTTGATTTTGCAAACGTTTAAAAATACAGAAAGTAACGTTTCCATTAACCACGAGGCTTGAAATCTTAAAAGGCAAAGCATATTCTTCACAAAAATCGCGCGTAGCCTTTCCTTTAGTCGCACGACAGCGTCTCACTTTTGAGGAATTTTTGTATATTCCATAGCGCCTGCAAGAAACATTTTAAGCTAGTAGGTTTCCTGCTTCTAGGAGTTTTGCGTAAATGTTGAGTGCACAGCGGTGATACCACAACAACAAGTGGTCTCTATATTATATCTTTTGCAGCAAGGTGGCTTCTAAAGTCAAGAAAAATCGTCGTTTAAAATGCGATGTTTAAGTAACATTTTAAATAATAAACTATTTATTATACTCACCCTCGGCTAACCCCTTTTCTAGTCAAGATAAAATTTTAGCCGGATATTTTAAGGTATTTCTCAGCAGACTGGAAAGAAAAATAAAAACACTGGTCCGGGTCACGTTTCGGTAAAGTTATTTTGGACATTAGAGCGTTCTTTTCGAAGTTCTCTGCAATAAGGGAGATTTTTGAAATATATTTCAAGAATATAATATTGCGAGAAAATGGGGCGAAAACCGCCGAATAAACTGTACGGCACGAATAAAGCATTGAAGTGCTGGCTTACATAGATTTTTTACGATCGATTTAAATTTCAATACAAAAAAACCGCATGGCGTCTGCAACGCTTCACTCATGGTCTCTGACGATCAATAGGGTGACGTCAGTATTAAAATCTTAATATTAAAATCTGTATCAGCAAATTTCAGTGTCTTTAAGAAAGTTCAGAAACACTCACGTAAACGCCATGATTTGAAGCGCAACAAAAACACACGGACGAAGAACACTGTAGACGACACAGACGCTTGAGATAGCGCCTGTCTCGTCTACACTGTTCTTCGTCCGTGTGTTTTTGTTGCGCTTCAAATCATGGCATCTATTCACCAACTAGCCCAGCAAGAAGTTCTTCTCACTCACGTAAACGCTTACCTTCTGGATGAATGAAGAAAAGCGGCTAAATCAGCGGCGACTTGAACGGCCACACGGACCAGTGTCGTGCTTTTATTCACCGCCAAATATCTCTATAGGAAGTCAAAAAGAAAAGTTCCGCGATTGCCACTGGTTTTCTTTGATATCTTACAGCTGTTCGTGTCCCTCTCTCGAGGGTGGGTGACCCGCTGTCTCGGCACACAAACATCCCGTCGAAACATCCGGACTTGGTTTTCCTCCTGTGCTTGTTGTTCCTTCGGTGTAGCCGGAGGAGGACACCGGCCGGTTTTTCCGGCATAGATGCACTCGTATCGGACGCACTGCACCCCAGGATGCAACGGCGACGAAAATACAAAACACGTCGACACGTATTGGAGGATACGTTGTCTAAACGCGCTTACGAAAGTCTTCACGACCACTTTTGCATAACGCCTTGAGTAAAGAAAGAAACATTGCATTACTTTCGCTGAATGCATGAAAGGAGACCTTCGACGGCCCGGTTTCTGGAGAAGTAAAAACACATGCTTTGTAATTGGCACGACTCCAAATCAATTGCAAGTTCCGACGACATTTTTTGAGAAAACAGCTGGCAGGGGGCAAGATTTTCCTGATTCTGGCGGGGCATGGTGCGTACTCGAGGCAACACCTGGAGTCCGTATACACTGAAATCGGAAAGAAAAACGAATGTAGCGTAAAAGAATGTGAGTCAGTCAGAGAAAAGTGGGTTTATTGAAGAATTATGGCAGTCAAGGCTCCATGGGGTAAAAATTAAGGGCATCGAGTTCATGAGGAATTGCTACATACATGCAATACATTCCTATTACAAACACATCGATCTATTACACATACATACAGACGTGTCTGCGGCGCTTGCCTCTTGTGCGGCGGCTCCAAAAAGAATTGATTAAGTGTAGGGAATATGTGTTTATTTATTCTATTGAGTTATTTATTTACTCTTGGAGTGTCATTAACAGGTGAGTACATATGAAAGGTGACCATACAATACACAGGAAACAGATGAAACAATCAGTCGCGTTTTGCAGAAGAAACAAACACATAGAAACATAACAAAAGCCAAGCGAATAAATCAATGGCTCGTGTTTTCGACAGTAAGAACAAAGCAAACACCCACGCAATTTTGGAACTTCCTAGATTTGCTTAGCCACCTATTAGGCTCTGTAGGTAAAACAGTGTAAGCAAAATGAATTTTCGAAGTTATATTGGGGCACATAACAAACCTATTGTGCGATCATAGCGTCGTCTAGCGGCGTAACATGAATAAAATAAAATTACTCTACTACAATATATTTTGTAATGTCCATTATTCTTCGGCAACAAATGTTTCAATCGTGATATATGGTTGCTTTCTGTAGTGAGGGTAAGCTTGGTGTAACAATTAGTGCGCTTACTGAGGTTCGTGAATAGCTGTAATAAATAAGTAAAACGTTCTTTCTGCCGTTTTTAGGTAAAAATATTAGCTTGAGTGAATTGATACTTGGCAATATCAATGCAGTCAAGTACTCGCAGCGCTGTGGATTCGTATCCAATAAGGCGGACAGCTTGAGATGGTCTCAAAGCTCTTCGCAGGAAAATAGTTTTGTGGGGAGCTCCACAAGTGAATATGTCAGTATAGTTTAGCTTTTTGTTATCCACAACAAAAGCTTATTTTAAGAATCCGCTTCAGGGAGAATTCGTTAGTAGTAGGCACAGAGAATGTAATTGTATTATCTCACTTATTCAGACCTGCGAGTTTCTCCAAAATGGATTAACATTTACAAAACCACCCTCGAAGGAACAGCATTGTTTACCCGCCAGTTCAAGAAAAATTGGTATTTGGAAGAGCAGGCATAAATTTCACTAATTACGGTGGTATCGCACACTATATCGTTGAAGAATACATTAGGCACAAGGGGAACCAGCCCCAAGCCTGGGGGTCGCTTTAGTAAACAGCAAGTATACAGGAAGAATGATTGTTAAAAGCAACCAACTGTTTTTGGTTACTTAAGTAGGACTATATATAGCTCGTTTGTTCGTTATTCCTTAGAGTTTGCTTTAAAATACATAATTACTTTTCAATCGGTGCTTTGCCAAAAGCATTTGAACAGCATTTGAATAAGCTAATTAACGTCATCACTGGCAGTTTGAAGCTGTCTATAGGCCACGACGAGATTGAACGGGCGCACAGGATTGGTAATTTTGCACAAAACAAAAGTAGGCCGGTAGTAGCCAAATTTTCTTCCTTTAAAATGAAGCAAACAGTTCTGCTTTCTGCTTCTAAGCTTGCCGACATTGGTGTCAGCATTAGCGAAGATTATTCGCTGCCAACGCGGCAAGCAAAGAAAAAGCTGCTAGAATTTGGTCAAGCCCAAAATTCGCCATACAAGCTGAGATATAAAAAACTTTAGGTGAATAAAAAATGCTACAGCTACAATCACGCCAATGACACAGTGTTTGAGCTACCAGGTATCTTTGCGCACTTTAACGCTTCAGATGCAGAAACCGCCGCCGCCTGTTCGCCAACAACATTAGTAGAATAACGGTCAGCGAGAGGTGGGGGTCTTGCGCCGGCGCAGAAAGTTTGGCTTTCTTTTCTTTCCACAAACATTCGAAGCTTATTGCCGAAACGCGATGATCTTTGCAGTATCATTGATTCTAGCGAAGCAGACGTGATTGCCTTAACTGAAACGTGGTTATCAGCAAAAGTGGCGAATAGTGAACTTTTCAAATGCAGGAAAAACTTTAACGTTTATCGTCGTGATAGGGGAGAAAGGTGCGGAGGGGGTGTATTAATTGCTGTCGCAGATAGCCTTTTCTCTTCTCCAATTTCTGTTACCTGTGACCTAGAAGTTGTTTGGGTGGAGGTCGGCATTTCCTTCAAAAAACTTATTGTAGGGGTCTGTTATTGACAACCTTCGTCTTGTCCCTCTTTTTTCGATGGGTTTTATGATGCCGTCAACAAGATCATTGAACATTTTCCTAATGTTCCCATTATTTTAATGGGCGATTTTAATTACCCAAGCATTGTGTGGTCCATGGTACCTCCTCAACCTAGTCCCTTTTCGAATGAATGTGCCAATTTCTTGAGCCTGTGTGGTGATTTTAATTTTTCCCAACTCGTTACCCAGCCTACAAGAGTTACATTGACAACGTCCAGTGTTTTAGACCTTGTACTTACTTCTGCGCCTGAAAATATTTCTCCTCTTACTTACCTACCCGGTTGTAGCGACCATTCAATTCTGCACTTCACAGCAAATTTTGCCGTTTTTCGTCGCACAAACAACCGAAAGCAAATCCGGGACTACAAAAGGGCAGATTTTGACGGAATAAATTGTGAGCTTGCTTCATTTCTCGACAGCTTTTTACTGGGCTTCGAAGACAGATCAGTTAATGAGAATTGGAACTTGTTTAAAAGAAAGGTGGCCTCTTTATTAAGTGACTTCGTTCCAATTAAAACAATCACATCTAGCAGGCAGGCACCATGGTATAACCGTTCATTGAAAAGATTGTGCTACAAAAAGAAGCGTTTATTCCGATCCGCAAAATTATCCAATTCTGAATCACAACGGCATGCATATAGGTTAACCGCCGCCCAGTACAAAGTTGCACTGAAAGAGGCTCGGAATTCATTTTTCAATACCACGCTACCATGTATGTTGGTCAATAATCCCAAGCAATTCTGGAATGTCATTAACCAAAATAAGGATAACTCAACGATTACTCTTAAAACCCCAGATGGAGCTACGGTTCCTAGTGATGAGTGTGCTGCATTATTTAATGATGTGTTCACTACTGCGTTCTCCACATCTACTGTCACCGTTTATCCGGCATTCCAACCACTTGACGTACTTTCTATGGAACCAATTATGTTTTACATCTCTGGCATTGTACGTTTAATTGAAAAACAAAAAGTTACGTCATCATGTGGAGTAGACAACATCAATTCCAAATTTCTTATCAACACAAAATTGTATTGTTCTATGTTTTTGACAAAATTGTTCACGCAATCACTTGAAACTGGCTGTATTCCGGATGATTGGAAGATTGGGAAGGTGGTTCCCTTCCCAATCTTCCAGTGGGAGGACATGTAATGCGAAGGCAAGATACTCGTTGGTCAGCAAGGCTAATACAGTGGATCCCTAGAGAAGGCAAGCGTGGTGGGGGGCGGTGGAAAGTTAGATGGGGAGATGACATCAAGACGTTTGCGGGGATAAATTGGTCGCAGGTAGCACAGGACCATCATAATTGGATACCTGTGGTAGAGGTCCTTGCCTTGCAGTGGGTGTAGACAGGCTGGTGATGATTGTGATGATGATTATGAGGACGATTGAAAATCCTGAATATGGATAGTCAAATATCCACCAGGTATAAAATTATGACGGTAGTCTAGTTTTTCACTGGCCTTCACTTCAATAATGCCACTTTTTCAATAACGCTTTATGCTGAGAGAAGGAGAAGTTCATTTATTTTCGTACTCGTTAAAAAAAAGAGCCTTCTAGAAGGGAATGAAAAGGTCACTTCGTTTTCCCTCTGCTTGTTCCCCGATATATTATCAGGCAGACAGTCACGACGAAGACGAGGACGCTCGTACAGGAAGTGGAAGCTCGATTGCAGTCAGACGCTGCTTTGCCCCGATCTTTGGTGTCACCAGGAAAAGTGCTGTAAATCGTATAAATGATTATCAAACAGTCCTTACGTCTTTGCCTTGCGACTATATAATAGAACTATGCATCAGTCGGATTCTCTTTTGGTTTGGTAAAAAAGTGTAAGTGGCATTCTCTTACAATTGACGAATACTGATTCCTTACAAATTGGCTGTTTAGACTCTGTATATGCCTTGGCTGATCAAAGCGTTATTTGTCCGAAAGAACGGTGCTGTCTGCATCTGTCATCCGCTTTTTGTCTATGCTCAGGATTTGATAGACCCCAGACTATTTCTAATGAGTTAATTTTTTTGTGTTCTATATAATCCATATCTCCGCTTTGGCAAAAGTTATTTCGGGGGAACGAAAAGGCCACGTTCGCCCGCACGAAAGGAAGCGGTAAACATCCTTCCAATGAATAATGACCAAAATAAACCAGCACTTGTGTTTCGGCATGAACATTCTCAGCAATAGAACACATTTCAGATATCGCTTCTTTAAAGAGAGCGCCGATAGTGAGAATGTTTTGCGGCTTTTCAAATTTTAGAACAGTCGATCTTAAACCGGTTCTGCTGAAGAGAGTGGAAAAAATTGTGGAAACATAGAAATTAAGTCTTCAAGAATTATAAAGTAAATTTAAATGTTGTACACCCTATCTACGTCCTCGCGCTTTTTACATTGTACTCTATTATTTGCCTTATAGTTGCGTAGTAATAGTCAGGGAGCCCACGAGTAAGTGTGCCACAATTTTTTTAGACAGCAAAAAAATTGCGAGGATGCGATCCAATTTTTTTGTAAAAATAAAGCAGTTGGTTCTTTAATAGTGGCAGCAATAGTAATGTACGCAAGTTTTGCGGTTTTCAGCATCTGCATGTCTTGCCCGTTAAGCGGTTGGAACCTTTCCAGCAAACACCCGGAACATGGTGCTCGTGGTACAACACACTGAACCCCGAAAATTGTAACCGCTGCAACAAATTCTACATGTATTTATGTTACCAGCTGATAAATTATAACCAGAAATAAAGTCTTCTTAGCAGCCGCATATAATCCGGAGTACACCACCTTTAGTGTAACGAAACGGCTACAGAAAGAACAGGCAAGACGTACGCGAATACAGGAAATCCGGGAAAACCTCAGACAAAAAGGACTTGGGGTAAGGAAAAAATGAAGGACGCTCACAATAACGCGCCAGAGCTGGAGGTGGCGAAGATGTTCGCAGCCTTCACGACGATCACGACGGTTTCGGTCCACGATTCCAGTCGATTTGCTCCGTCTTCGCTGCATCAACGACCTTTACTCCATCATTGTTGCTTTAAGTGTGAGCTTCTTCCATTTTTTGTGGAAGTGATAATCACTGGACTATAAGTGATTATCTTATAGAAGTACAGGCTATGGCGTATCTTTCTCGTTCAAGCCAGTGTTGCTAAGATTACGGCGAACGCTGGAGGTTTTTTTGCCAATCTTGGCCAATCGTACTAAGTAGGTATTCTTGGCTAGACGAACGTGCGCACGGGACGCTGTACGGTACGCACACACAAGCGCTCCGCATTTTCTTGGTATTTTAGCTGCCGAGCGGTCGCAGCAATCTTGGGCAATCTCCATAAGTGGGTTTGCTTGGCTTGATAAACGCGCGCACGGGACGCTGGGAGGAAGACGCGAGGCCCGCACAGACAAGCCCTGGGCAGTTTGTTAGCTGCCCATCGGTATCTTTGCGCACTTTAACGCTTCAGATGCAGAAACCGCCGCCGCCTGTTCGCCAACAACATTAGTAGAATAACGGTCAGCGAGAGGTGGGGGTCTTGCGCCGGCGCAGAAAGTTTGGCTTTCTTTTCTTTCCACAAACATTCGAAGCTTATTGCCGAAACGCGATGATCTTTGCAGTATCATTGATTCTAGCGAAGCAGACGTGATTGCCTTAACTGAAACGTGGTTATCAGCAAAAGTGGCGAATAGTGAACTTTTCAAATGCAGGAAAAACTTTAACGTTTATCGTCGTGATAGGGGAGAAAGGTGCGGAGGGGGTGTATTAATTGCTGTCGCAGATAGCCTTTTCTCTTCTCCAATTTCTGTTACCTGTGACCTAGAAGTTGTTTGGGTGGAGGTCGGCATTTCCTTCAAAAAACTTATTGTAGGGGTCTGTTATTGACAACCTTCGTCTTGTCCCTCTTTTTTCGATGGGTTTTATGATGCCGTCAACAAGATCATTGAACATTTTCCTAATGTTCCCATAATTTTAATGGGCGATTTTAATTACCCAAGCATTGTGTGGTCCATGGTACCTCCTCAACCTAGTCCCTTTTCGAATGAATGTGCCAATTTCTTGAGCCTGTGTGGTGATTTTAATTTTTCCCAACTCGTTACCCAGCCTACAAGAGTTACATTGACAACGTCCAGTGTTTTAGACCTTGTACTTACTTCTGCGCCTGAAAATATTTCTCCTCTTACTTACCTACCCGGTTGTAGCGACCATTCAATTCTGCACTTCACAGCAAATTTTGCCGTTTTTCGTCGCACAAACAACCGAAAGCAAATCCGGGACTACAAAAGGGCAGATTTTGACGGAATAAATTGTGAGCTTGCTTCATTTCTCGACAGCTTTTTACTGGGCTTCGAAGACAGATCAGTTAATGAGAATTGGAACTTGTTTAAAAGAAAGGTGGCCTCTTTATTAAGTGACTTCGTTCCAATTAAAACAATCACATCTAGCAGGCAGGCACCATGGTATAACCGTTCATTGAAAAGATTGTGCTACAAAAAGAAGCGTTTATTCCGATCCGCAAAATTATCCAATTCTGAATCACAACGGCATGCATATAGGTTAACCGCCGCCCAGTACAAAGTTGCACTGAAAGAGGCTCGGAATTCATTTTTCAATACCACGCTACCATGTATGTTGGTCAATAATCCCAAGCAATTCTGGAATGTCATTAACCAAAATAAGGATAACTCAACGATTACTCTTAAAACCCCAGATGGAGCTACGGTTCCTAGTGATGAGTGTGCTGCATTATTTAATGATGTGTTCACTACTGCGTTCTCCACATCTACTGTCACCGTTTATCCGGCATTCCAACCACTTGACGTACTTTCTATGGAACCAATTATGTTTTACATCTCTGGCATTGTACGTTTAATTGAAAAACAAAAAGTTACGTCATCATGTGGAGTAGACAACATCAATTCCAAATTTCTTATCAACACAAAATTGTATTGTTCTATGTTTTTGACAAAATTGTTCACGCAATCACTTGAAACTGGCTGTATTCCGGATGATTGGAAGATTGGGAAGGTGGTTCCCTTGCACAAGTCTGGGGAAAGACATTCCCCGCACAATTTTCGCCCAGTGTCATTAACTTCCATTTCATGCAAACTCATGGAACACGTCATCTATTCTTGCGTTGCCAAATTCTTAGAAGACAATTCATTTTTCAGCCACTCACAGCACGGGTTCAGAAAATCATTCTCCTGTGAAACGCAGTTTTTATGTTTCACTCATGACCTTCACTCCGTTTTAGATCGCGGTTCGGTTACGGACTGCATATTTCTTGATTTTGCGAAGGCTTTTGATACTGTGAAACATGAACTTCTATTTCTTAACCGTAGTAATCTTAACTTGGATAGTAACGTGCTTTCATGGTTACGCTGCTTCCTAACTAACCGTTCACAATTTGTTACTGTAAATAACTCTGATTCTCCTTTGTCTGCCGTTCGCTCAGGTGTTCCTCAAGGCTCTGTGTTGGGGCCCTTACTTTTTTTTATCTACATTAATGACTTGCCAACTAACATCCGTTCATCAGTCCGCCTTTTTGCTGATGATTGTGTAATTTATCGGGAAATAACTAATACATCTGATATAAACACTTTACAGTCCGATATTAACCAAGTTATGGAATGGTGTAAGTTGTGGAAAATGAATCTTAACATTATAAATGCAAATGCATGCGCGCTTCTCGAACTAACTCTGCTGCACCTAACTACTTTCTTAACGACGTCCCTCTCGAAACTGTCCAGTGTTATAAATACCTTGGTGTACACTTAACATCTAACCTGTCGTGGAAACTTCACATTGATTATGTAGTAAGTAATGCTAACCGTATGTTAGGCTACCTCCGGCGAAATTTTTATATGGCTCCTAGTTCCCAAAAATTACTTTTTTACAAATGTCTCGTTCGTTCAAAATAAGAGTATGCGGCTTCTGTGCGGGACCCCGGTCAAGAATCACTCATAGCAGAAATAGAGAAAGTTCAAAATCGCGCGTCGCGCTTCATTCTTTCTAATTATCACCGCACATGAAGCCTTACGGCCATGAAATTAAGCCTTTCTTTACCACTGCTCGACCATCGGAGGAAATTATTTCGGTTGTGTCTGTTTCATAAAATATATCGCAAAAATCCCATTCTAAAACAACAGCTACTATCTCCTCCATTTTACACTTCGGCACGCATTGATCATCTGTACAAAGTTAACGTTCCATCCGGCCATACGAAGCATTTTCATAATTCGTTTATCCCCAGCACTTGCGTTAGTTGGAACCGCCTTCCTTCATCTGTTGCTGCGATCACAGATGAGACTGCGTTCCGACTGCGTTCAGATGAGACTGCTGTAAGAAACCTGTTGTGGTGATTTCTTATCTTTACGTTGCTCGTTTCAGCTTGTGTTTGTGATGCTGCTTTTGTTTCTTTTATGTTACACAAGATGTAACCCGCTCCCCTCTGTAACACCCTTTGGGCCCTGAGGGTAAGCAAATAAATAAATAAAAAAATAAATAAATTCATAAAAATTAAAACTGCTAGTCATCCATTTTTTACTAACGTTGCGAAGTCGCGTGCTGTTGATACCGATTGTGCCATTGTTGAAACGCACAGCCAATTCGAGCCATGCTGACGTTGTGTAGAAATATTAAACTCTGGTTACTTCTATTTTATGAAATTCCACGGTGTGTAATATGTTCAAGAAGGTTGCAAAGGCTTAGAAGTTGGCGATGCAGGACGGAAACCTTAGATACTGTGGTTATTTTATTACATATGTTTTGGCTTGACCCTGGCTCTTCTCCAATCGTCTGGTACTATTATGAGCAATATTGAAGGGAACACAGGAACGCATAGAAAACCCCATCAGACCCAGCTATCAGTGATACACAGCCAGCGGCTACCGTCGGAAACAAAGTGGAAAGGGGGACGCTGTTCTAGCAACTGTCCCCATTCCCGCCGTGCGTCTTATCGGCTTTTGGACGATACCATATTATCCGTGAAATGACGAAAGCTGCTGCTTTTTAGAAACGCCAGCGTGGTGGGAGTGCCAACAGTTAGTGGAAGAGCGTCCTCCTTTTCCCCTTTGTTTTTCACAGCGCCACCCGCGTATCGCTCTGAGTATTTTTCGAGTATGTTTTCCATGCGTTGCTTTGTTCCCTTTCATATCGCTCATAATAGTACGTGTCCCTCGCGTAACTGTACTGTAGAAATATATAATGACTCATCGGCATTTATTGTGCAGCTGTTTTGGAGGGCACTAGGCATATCATCAACGCCGAAGTTCTTGTTAGATTTTGGTTTACAGCATGTTATAAGTCTTTTTTACCAACAACGAGATGGCCATATAAGCACAAGATTGTTTTGTAGAACGGCGATATTGACTTTTAAAAACACTGATTTTAATAGCACTTGCGATTTGGACATCGCCCTGTGCAAGGAGACCACCGTTGAAAAAGGCTTGCTAAACACCGGGAAAATGCTCAAACAAAATCTCTCCGGAGATAAGCCTAATTGGGCAAGCATTCGCTATATTGAGGCTGGCTAACTGTGTCACTTTTATTTTTTTTTAATTTTCCCAAAGTTCGACTATTTGTTTAAATGTGTTTCGTTTAATATTCGTTTTTTATTTAGCTTCTTTTTTCTCTTGTTAACCTCAGTGCCGCTTGCGAAATCACCAGATTCTGTCAGCTGGGTATCAAAGTTTGTCACAAAGACGATTCGATTCATTCATTGGAAATGTCCTAAACCATTCACGTAAATTGTTTCATTGTTCAAAAAGGAGGCCATTTTGAGCATCAGCATCATCCCTGCAATCTGAATTACACAGATAAAAGTAGTAATTGTATGTCGACACCTGCGCCCCTTTTAATTGATAAAACAGTGTTAGAACAAGAAATTATTGAAGGTATGCCAATGTTTGTTAAAGGTGTAGTTGCCTTCGGGGAGAAAAAATATCAACCATTCACTGAGAAGTACCCTGTGTTCTTGTGTAGCCTTTAAAAAAATTAATCTCATCAAAACTGCATGAAGCAAGACTTTACCCAATACGATTCCGCTGCTTCAGAGAAAAGCTTTTCCCATGTATATTTGAAAAGCAAATCTCCTGACAATACAGTCCGGTCAAGTTGCCTGAAGCTAAACTGGAATTATTCAGGAATTGAGTCCTCATATGTATCGAAGCGCCATGAAGCGCCAAAACACCTCCTGTAATAAAACAGATTTGTGGTAACCTTTACACCGACGGCCTTCAAACCTAAGTTACCCCCATTCTGGGCGATTTAAAAGGGTCATGAAGACAAAATACACGTTTGGTTTATTCAAAAGCTTTGCTGTTGAATATTAACTCAGCGCTTTCCCGGCAGCAAATGGTTCCGTTAAAAATTCCGTGAATAACAGTTTAAGCCAAAATTTCAAATCCCTTGCTCCATTGTGTGTTTGGTGACGCGAGCAGTGGCGTATAATGGGCCGTCTAAAACTAGTATGGTGACTGAGGTAGCCGCACGCTGAAAAAACCTGTCTTTCGCAAGCTTGGTTACTGTCGAAACATTCCTAGAGTGCACAGAATTTCTGCTCAAACACCCCTGTTCGCACCCGGTTTTTGTTGGTGCGCGCTGAAACATGGCGGATTTTTGTTCTGGTTGGCTGTAATCGCTTCGCTAAACATCGGGTAAACAGGGTCACGTAAGTGGCAGCATCGCTGATGTCAGTTGGGCAGTGCCGTGTCATCCTAGGCCAACGCGCGCGATGACTGTATCACGTAGCGTCGGCCGGATCAGTGTCGTACACAGTGCTTCTACTACGTTTACCTGTGCGTTGGAGCTCCCGGATTACTGAGTTTACCCCACCAACCTTTGGGCTATAAAAAATAATATGCACAAAATTCAAAAGTAATTAGATAATTTTGCAAGCCTATAATCCTTCATTATTCTGCACTAGAGTTTGTCGGCATCGGTATCGGTCAATCGCGAAATCGGCCCATAATGGGCCATCCGTTCAGATCGGGTGTAGATGGTGAGTCACATACCAATTCTCTGTTTTACTCATTATATAGCCTACTTCAGAGACGTTTACGTTGAAAGTGGTGACAATGTTTTTCCAATAAAGGAATAAATGTAATGGACAAAACTTGCTGCATATCATAAGCATATCATAAGGAGCCTTTATGGCTCCTAATGATATGCTTTAAAGTCACACAAACACTGCCCCCTTGACCATCGCGACCATTTATGAGTGCACGGTAGCCAGACGGGACACGCGCTATCACATAATGAGTTATTACCCACGTTTCCCTCAAAGTTTCAATACATGGTCGATGAGAAGAGATTAATGCTAATTCCACAGTGGAGTTATTACGGACGCTCCAACAATTTTCAGTTTTATTGTTATAGACCCGGAAAGATGATTATCTGACAATGCATATTTTTGTTCCGCCAAAAACATGAGCCCCTTTGTTTTTACCAGCCAAACAATAATTTGTAAACCTTTATATTATAATAAACCAATTATATCTTTCTGCCACGTAACCCTTCTTCTCACGTTTTTCACTATTGCTTCCAAGTTGGCGAACCCGTTTGGGAAAATCTTCAGACAGGGACAATAGGCTTCCAGTAATTGAATATACTAATACCGGTAGATTTCCCGCGTCAGTCATAAAATAAATTGCCAGGTAATTTCTTATGTCCTCTTTTTTGTCACCGAGCCTATGGGAACTTTTAATACAGGATACTGTTATTTCAAGGTTGTGACAAACGTATTTTCGAACCTTTGTAAATGTCCTGAAAGGCGTTTAGAGAACATAATATGAAAAACCACAATCGCTAGATTGTGTATACAACGTCATTTGTGCAAGGTCGAATATTTGTGCGTGCATTGGAAAGCTCACACTTTCCTTGCAAAGTTTGTTGCCGCGTTCCCATCCCTTCTGCGAGTTTTTGGGCTGGGCCAGTTTCTCGCATGTGCTTCATCGGTTCTCCCACGGGCGCCACAAAGCAGAAATCATTGAATTGGACGGCTTTTTCTCACACTTCCGGCAAAGAAAAGCGTCGTCTTCTCAGCGTGTACGGGTTGCGGCGGTGCCTTTGGGTAATTAGCGCTTCCTGCAGCACGCTTTATGTTATCGTGTTCATCAATATTTATCATTTCAATTTTTACAGGACTTCCCGTGAAGCCGCGTTATTTAGGCCGAGCGATGACGGCACGACGGCGATGCCGACTTCCGAGTTGGTAGACCGCATTCTCACACGACGCAAATGACGGCACGAACACGTCGGCCAATGAAAAATTTGCGTGGTGTGGCGGGCTCGCTGACCGACAACACCGAAAATACCGATCGGCCGAACTGTCGTCGGAAATCGACGCGCCAAGAAGAAATGCGCCCAGACAACATTCGTGCCGTAATGAATGCGACTCTGTTCTGTTAGTTCCTATAGTGTAATAAACACTGTAAGGTCTATGAAGTTGATACACCTCAACTCTAGCCCTAATACGATCCGTACTTCAGCTTAGGACGCTTCGGCTGTTCGCTTTGGCAACGATACGTTTGCCGGAGTTGCAAACGACATATTCGTGTTCGACCAGCAACGCTTGTAGAAAATATAAGCTGAGTTAACAGCTGGAGAGGAGTTACTGAAGGTGTATAAGGCAATAAGAAATTATTATCGACAAAGGTTTTAGAGTAAAGCATGACACAAAAGCACGGCGACCACTATTCCCACGGGGCGAAATGGCACTCAAGACAGTGCTGTAGCTGGCGATAAACTATGGTCTGGTTTCATGCAACCTTACTCCAGAAATGTTATTCAAGAAATGTTCAGGAAAGCAGCCAGGAATCCTTGAAATCAAGCAGAAAACATTGACGTTATACAAAGGGAAGGTCTTGAAGGGGCATGGTTTGCGTATCGTATTCTCGTGTAGAAAACAAAACTTATTTTCAATTCAATTCAATTCAATTTTTATTCAGGGATATATACATATTTGCATATGGGTTGTAATACAGACGGAGGTCCCAAGGCCGAAGCCGTACGTGCGACCTCCTATGACGATACACAAAATATTACGAGCGACGTTAAAAGAATAAAAAGGTATACAGAACTATTGAACCGTAAAGAACTACATATACAAAGCCAAACTATAAAACTATACAGAACTATTGAACAATACATAACTATGTATTCAGAGACAAAATATAAAACTAAATAGAACTTCAGATACAATTATAACAAGTAGTAGATTTCAAGCAAAATATAAACAACAAGATAAAACAAAAAATGAAACATTAATATTCCACAACAAATTTAAATGTGAAGCAGGTAGTTTCCTAAGTACAGTTTTGAACTTATAGAAAAAATTTGTTTTAATATAGCTGGGTAAAGAATTGGTTGAACTGTGGAACTACCATATCAAAATTTCAAGCGTTGTTAAAGCACGATTTGTTCATTTTAATCTCGTGCTTTGTATATAAAAATGCAATTGTACTTTCAGAAAACAAAGTACTGTATCAATATTTTGCGAAATTGGTATGTCTTTATATAGATTAGGCATAATTTACTTCCATCCACTTAACAAGACAACAGGTGCACTTCGCGGAAGGTGGAGTTGGAGCGGGGATATAGATCCGCGGCAGGCAACCAAACCCTCCACATATCGCTACTGGAAGCGTTGAGTACGCATAAAATGAATAAAGAGCACCTATAAGAGGGAAGGCCATCACGGGAAATGGTGAAGATTGACTATTTGCTTTGCGTACTCAAATGTGGGGTCGTACAGCGAGCAGGCTCTGCCCCAATGCTCACGCTACTCTTTCAATATCCCTCGTGTTATCAGTTACAGTGTACGCATCTAGTTGATAAACCCAGGGTTGCGTAGAATTTTCCGGATAGTAGTTGGGGAAGGGGGAAGTGAAGGCGGGGAAACTAAATGCACGACGCACATTAAAAAGCCCCGGTACATCCTTCGGCCCTTTTTTGTTACGGTTCGACATGGTTTGTACTGATAATGGAATAATGGAATAATGGAATAGAATATTAGAATAGAATAGAATTGGAATAATGGAATAGAATATTAATACTTTCGGTGTACGCGCATGTATCGTGTCACCACAAAACGACTAAGCTCGACATTAGCGCGACCGAGCTAATATATAAATCGAGGCCACTTGGTAACCCATAGACGTGCTAACTATAGTAATTTTGAGAGCATTGTTTATTTATTCGTTGACATATTTTATACTGCCGTGGCCAGCACAAGTCGTGACCGCGTACGCGCGGTGACAGTGTCCTTATTTTTCCACACGATCTTTCGTCGTGGTGTGGAAGCGTAACAGTCCTGTCTCATTTCTTCCCTCAGCTTTTCCAGCCGTGAGCGTAGTGCAGGATTCATAAGCAAAGTGATAACAAAACAGCGCAAGACAGAACGCAGATAGTCAGACGATCCCGTGCCAAAGCGATGCTGCGGCGCAGAACATCGCAGCAGCAGACGAAGCCCGCAACCGGATGTTTTTTGCAGACGTCACCGAGAAGCGAGACGTCATGGACAGTCGCGCTAGTGCTGTGCAAGCTGTTGGACGAAACGAGGTGTAATCGCGGTATGGGCGAAAAGGCCATGTTTTGATTTGCAATAACTGCAGCAATAGTCGTCGCTGTAACGAAATTTTTGAAGAAGGTGGTTTCTAGAACGCTGAAATATTTCAAAATGCGACCACCTGTATAATGACAAAACCGTTTTCAGGGCCCCTTTTATTTCAGATCGTTATGCTCCCCAGCTGAATTCATGTTTCCAGGTAAAACCCAGAGAACACTCTGTTCCATCAATCATCCAAGGTAAAGGCGGCTTGACTGGCTTCACAAGCCTGTTCACAACACGCTGGGCGGTCACCGTGAAGCCCACGCTCACGTGCGCGTGCTCTGCAATTTCTTGGTATTTTAAATTGCGGACACAAAAAATTACTATTTCCTAAAGAGCTTCGATCTCAAAAAAGTTCGGCATCACTGCCAAAAAATACTGAGGACAGTAGTTCTAACATGATCAAACTGTATCGTACCTCGGTTGATTATAACCGATTCGTTCGAGGAACCCATATATTCTACAGTGGAAACACGAAAACATCCGCACTTCGCAGTTCCTCAAAAAAAGCTTGCTTCGCCTTCAAGTGCGACTGAAAACGTTTCTACTGGTCAATGGAAAAACTACGAAGCCGTGACCGTTCAATGGCATGTGCGGAAATTCCGGCGAAAATTTCAGGGAAAATAGTCTGTGGAAGGTGTCTTTTGCAGTAGCTTCAGCTTCAGAACCTAGGATGCTAGAAAAAAATGCTGTAAAGTTACTATTGGGCGGCAATCGAAGCAAGAACATCCAGTGTTCCAGTAGAGCATATATCACCAATGCACCCACAGCTCGATGTATCTACTTCACTACATTTGTCGGACTTTGCGGACTGAATGATGGTATACGAAATCGTGGGCTGTTAGCAACTGCTTCTAAAAAAACAACGAGAAATGCACTGGCAAAAATGAAACACCAGCAGACACCCCTCCGAATAATCGGCTTGTTCGGCGTGCAGAAACGGCGTGCAGGTCTACTGTAAAACTAATCATAACGGAAGCCACTCAGTTGAACACAAATGAAAACGATGATTGCTGCTGACTAAACGGGGACATAGTGAAGGAATTGTAGCCTCCAACACGTAAATGTGCGTTACGCATTTGCACAAGCCTACATATAAAATTTTAGCATTGTAATTAGTGAAGTAGCAGATGGGTGAATCCTAAAGCACGTTTCCGATAAACATACTGTTTGATTGGCGAAGCGAACGCAGGTATTTAGCGGCAGCATGTTAATATAACCGTCAGGGGCCTTCGCTGAAGCCTGAGAACGTACGGCATTGCTAGGACAGATGGCCAAACAAAACTCACGTATTTCACCCCCATTTGTTCATGAACGTTTTAACTAGGAAGTCGGGTTTTCGGATTTAATTTTCTGGAAATATTTGGAGAGAGTTTTTCGGCGTTTACGTTTTGGCGAAGTTTCGGTGTTTTTTGTAGGTTCTATCTTGTAAATGCCCAATTCTCAGAAGTTAACAATATATTCCGCTATATTTTAACTACTCCAAATCATAGGTGAAATGATATCTGAACACGAACACCTGAGAATGCTTGGAGCTAATTTTTTTCTACAAGGATTGAGTGGCAGACACACTTGTTGCCCTTGACGGGGCCAATGGGTAGTCAAGCTGTCTAGTACGGCCTTTTTTCTTGGCCCCGCCACTTTATATGTGCCTATCTGTATATACTTGGCTTTGGGTTTCTGTACCAATTCATCGTCTGCAAACGCGTGCGCATGTTTATGCGAAACAAGAAACATTTCAACTTGGGAACGTATTGCAGCAGGTCATTTCTGTCAACGCTTCCGTAACCCTGACCTTTTTGTTCTAAAACATTCATTACTATTTATCGCTGGGCAAGCGTGTTCTCTCCAGTTTGTTTACGTCGTTCTATTGAAAGACGCGACAATATTTGGACACTCGCAACCTGGTTTCTCGTCCAAGACCGCCAAGTGCACACGGACAAAGAGATGGGACGGGATAGCTCTGATATCGGGTTGTCCTCCGTTTTTTGTCAATGTGTATGTTGCACTCTTAAAACACGAATTTCATACAACCAGCTAAATTCGCGGTTCTTTGAAAGATCCTTTGCATATCGTCTTCTTCAACTTCATTTCCCACAAATACCACTGTGAGTTTTTAAATGCCAAAACATATTTCTTCGACGGTTTCAGGTCGTAGTTTTTTTATTCGTGTGCATTTTTAACCTTTAATGATAGAAAATCCGAGTGCATTCGGCAGGCGTTCTCAGACAATGGCAGACTACCATGGTCCCTCTACAAGAAAGTGCATAACAGCTGCATCTTACCGGTTCTCACCTACGGGGGAGAAACTTGGAGTCTCACTAAAAGGGTTCAACTTAAATTGAGGACGATACAGCGAGCAATGGCAAAGAGAATGATAGCTATGAAGAGGATGATAGCTATGAATGACATGAAGAGAGCGGAGTGGGTCAGGGAACAAACCCGCGTTAAGGACACATTAAGAGAAATTAAGAAAACCAAATCGGTGTGGGAGGACATGTAATGCGAAGGCAAGATACCCGTTGGCCAGCAAGGGTAATACAGTGGATCGCTAGAGAAGGCAAACGTGGCGGGGGGCGGCGGAAAGTTAGATGGGAGGTGACATCAAGACGTTTGCGGGAATAAATTGGTCGCAGGTACCACAGGAGCATCATAATTGGATACCTGTGGTAGAGGTCCTTCCCTTGCAGTGGGCGTAGACAGGCTGGTGATGATTGTGATAATGATTATGAGGATGATTGAAAATCCTGAATATGGATAGTCAAATATCCACCAGGTGTAAAATTAAGACGGTAGTCTAGTTTTTAAGTGCGAATGCACTTTATAAGCGACCCTGAATTCCGTTGACCGCCGTCCGTCCACATAGCAACAGCTGCGGGTGCGCGCGCTCCTCGTCTTCCTTGGCAACGGGGGGAGATGGGCGCGCGCTGCCTGGCCGCTGACATGGCACATACCCACGTGGGGGATTGGCCAGGAATCGGGCGTGAGAAGGGCTAATGCACCCGCTTAAAGGAGTACTGACACGAAATTTCAAAGCTGAGATCCGCTCTAGCAATCAAGTACAACGACAACACAAATAGGTGTCTGTGAATAAATGCATCTTTCTTTCTTTGTAGTTGTGTGTGTGTGTGTGATCTCTCTTTCGCGAACATTACCGAACCGCGCAAATTCAACTCCTGCATTCGCACTTTCACATTCTTCCCCTCGGGGAAATGCGGGGAAATTTTTCACTGGCCTTCACTTTAATAATGCCACTATTTCAATAACGCTTTATGCTGAAAGCAGCAGAAGCTCATTTATTTTCATACTCGTTAAAAAAAAACGAGCCTTCTTGAAGGGAATGAAAAGGTCACTGCATTTTCCCTCTGCTTGTTCCCCGAGATATTATCAGGCAGACAGTCACGACGAAGACGAGGACGCTCGTACAGTAAGTAGAAGCTCGATTGCAGTCAGACGCTGCTGTGCCCCGATCTTTGGTGTCACCAGGCAAAGTGCTGCAAATCGTATGAATGATCATTAAACAGTCATTAAGTCTCTGCCTTGCGACTATATATTACAACTATGCATCAGTTGCATTCTCTTTTGGTTTGGTAAAAAGTGTAAGTGGCATTCTATTATAATTGACGAATACTGATTCCCTACAAATTGGCTGTTTAGACTCTGTATATGCCTTGGCTGATCAAAGCGTTATTTGTCCGAAAGAACGGTGCTGTCTGCATCTGTCATCCGCTTTTTGTCTATGCTCAGGATTTGATAGACCCCAGACTGTTTCTAATGAGTTAATTTTTTTGTGTTCTATATAATGCACGTAATCGATCTCTCCGCTTTGGCAAAAGTTCTTTAGGGGGAAAGAAAAGGCCACGTTCGCCCGCACAAAAGGAAGCGGCAAGCATCCTTCCAATCAATAATGACCAAAAATAAACCAGCACATGTGTTTCGGGATGAACATTCTCAGCAATAGTACGCATTTCAAATATCCCTTCTTTAGCGAGAGCTCCGAAAGAGATAATGTTTTGCGGCTTTTCAAATTTTAGAACAGTCGATCTTAAACCGGTTCTGCTGAAGAGAGTGGAAAAAATTGTCGGAACATAGAAATTAAGTCTTCAATAATTATAAAGTAAATTTAAATGTTTTACATCCTATCTAAGTCCTCGCGCTTTTTACATTGTACTCTATTATTTGTCTTACAGTTGCGTAGTAATAGTCAGGGAGTCCACGAGTAAGTTGGCCACAATTTTTTTTATACAGCAAAAAAATTGCGAGGATGCGATCCAATTTTTTTGTAAAAATAAAGCAGTTGGTTCTTTAATAGTGGCAGCAACAGTAATGTACGCAAGTTTTGCGGTTTTCAGCATCTGCATATCTTGCCCGTTAAGCGGTTGGAACCTTTCCAGCAAACAACTGGAACATGGTGCTCGTGGTACAACACACTGAGTCCCGAAAATTGTAACCGCTGCAACAAATTCTCCATGTATTTTTGTTACAAGCTGATAAATTATAACCAGAAATAAAGTTTTCTTAGCAGCCGCGTATAATCCGGAGTACACCACCTTTAGTGCAACGAAACGGCTACAGAAAGAAGAGGCAAAACGTACGGGAATACAGGAAATCCGGCAATACCTCAGACAAAAAGCACTTGGGGCAAGGAAAAAATGAAGGATGCTCACAATAACGCCCCTGACTTGAAGTTAGCGAAGATGTACGCAACCGTCACGACCATCACGACGGTTTCGGTCCACGATTCCAGTCGATTTGCTCCGTCTTCGCTGCATCAACGACCTTTACTCCATCATTGTTGCTTTAAGTGTGAGCTTCTTCCATTTTTTGTGGAAGTGATAATCACTGGACATTATCTTATAGAAGTACACGCTATGGCGTATCTTTCTTGTTCAAGCCAGTGTTGCTAAGATTACGGCGAACGCTGGAGGTTTTTTTGCCAATCTTGGCCAATCGTACTAAGTAGGTATTCTCGGCTAGACCAACGTGCGCAGGGGACGCTGTACGGTACGCACACACAAGCGCTCCGCATTTTCTTGGTATTTTAGCTGCCGAGCGGTCGCAGCAATCTTGGGCAATCTCCATAAGTGGGTATGCTTGGCTTGATAAACGCGCGCACGGGACGCTGGGAGGAAGACGCGAGGCCCGCACAGACAAGCCCTGGGCATTTTGTTAACTGCCCATCGGTCTCCTCGAGGCCCGCGCTCACGTGCGTGCACTCAGCCGTTTCTTGTTATTTAGGTGCGAAGCACCTTAGGACCTAGCAACATCCGTCCGTTGGCGTCCGTGGACACAGCATTATGGACGAACGGCTCAAAGGGAGCAGCAGAAAAAAAGGAAACCAGTACCGGCAAGGTTCCAACCACCGACTCCCGCAACAACACGGAGGGAGTCCAATACGCTACCACTAGATTACGCCGCCTTTTTTTCTTTGTTACATGGGACAATACGCTCAGACGTGGCAGTACGAGGAATACATAGTCAAAAAACAAAAGAATACACTGAAGCTACGAGAAGCGCATATACATCAAAATGCAGGCAAACACACACAAGCGTTCAAAAGAAGGAACCATTCAGGTGGCTGGTCAAGCGAACTATACACACGACGTACAAATGCCACAGTTTCTCGGAAATATGACTTAGTTGATCTTGGTGGCTCAGCTGGCCTATCACATAAGCGGCATTGCCACAAGCTGTACAAACCAATCAACACAGACATGTCATAAGGCGGCTCACGAGGATAGTCGAATGGCGAAAATCGGATAGAGAAAGAGGTAATATCTATGTCTTTTCTGAGCGTTCGCTGTAAAATGTCCCAGAAAAAGACAGCTTCTCTGCAGTCTACAAAGCAGTGATCAATTGTCTCCGGTCGAGAACAGAGCAGACAGTTTGTCGACCAAGCTATAAACATACCCCCGTCTTTCATCCAAGTTTTAACAGGGAGCGGGCCAGTGTGTAATTTAAAGAAAAATGTTTTAACACCTGGCGAAACACACATTTTACACACTCTATTGAGGACATCCTGGTGCGTACACTGTAGGTACGGAACACGATATAAAGGTGTGGGAAAAAGCCCAGAAACCAGGGCATCAGAAATAGACTCGCGCGAAGCAGTAAATATGTACTCAAGGCTAAACCGAGGCTGTAAGAAGCGAAACGTGTCAACCACTTCTTTGAGGAAACTTCGCGGGCTGTGGGCGGCGTCCACAGATAGCTAAGACACCTCAATATCAGGGAGAAAATGTGGAAGATGTATTTGCAGTACAGCTCTCAAAAAAGAATGTTGAACATCTCGAAAGTAGAATAAACTAGAAAGAAGCTGTCAATCAAAAAGGTGAACAAGGTTAAGATGGGAAATTTGAACAGAAGGTAGGTACTGAAGTGTACGGCCACCTCTCAATGTCTATTGGCGTCCGTGCACAGAGCGTTGTAATCGCAAAATATGGAGTCAAGCCACCTAAAGGGGTACAAAACCCCCTAAAAAATCACACATCTCCATGCCGTGAACGATGCCTAGGGTGCAAAGTACTGGTACGCGAAATGTCTTCCTCTGGCGCTTGTCATTTACACTGCATTTACTGCACCTCCAAATCATTTAAAACCCAGAGTGCATCAGTACGCGTATATGATGATGCTCATCACACCGGCAATGCACAACTTGTGTCTTAGTGCTTCGCACCCTCCCCATCGTACAGGGCGGGGAGATGTGTGACTTTCTTTTTAATTGCAGAAACGACCAAATACAATTTGCTAAGCAGCTTCGGTGTTAATAGCGTGCGGTGCCACCAGATAAAAGCGGTCGTAATTTAGTGGAACCCGCGTTCTACCCGCATTTGCATGAGCCGTAGCTATGATATGTTCGCTCGAGCTAACGAGCTCCGTTTTACGTTACTTGGGAGGTACGTGTTAAAGGGACACTGAAGTGAATTTGTCAAGCTCCCGTTTTTGCTTGCACTGTGTAGACTGGCTCAAAATAGCACACTTTTCATCGTTTATCCGGTTGAAAAATCGGTAATTATTTTACAAAGCGCGAAAGAAGAAAAACTACCATGCGCGGTTTGCGGCGGCCGCACAAACCAAGCTGTGACGTTGGGAGAAGGGGGCGCCGTGATTGGACGATGCCCAAGGTTAGCAATCAAACAAGTTTCGGTTTCGGTCTGTAAAACAACATGTTTTACATTCGATGGTGTCGTTGGATGGGCATTCTCAATATCCCAGTTATCGTAGTACCGCGCTTCTGCCATGTTGTCGGCTGTAAAATGCTTAAGATAAGCCTCCCAGGACGGCTTGGAATCGTAGTATTCACTATCTGAGGCCTACGCAGTGCATGAACGCCCTCCGCGTCCCCGCAGACGCTCAAATGCATGCGCTTTTTCCCCATATTTGGAGCTTGTCTCGCTCATGCCTGTATCGTAAAAAGCGTGTTAGCACCAGGCCAAGGGTCTGTTGATTCTGGCCTGTGCCCACTGCCCGCAAGCAGTCGGTGCTTATGGCAACAGCACGCCAACGAGAACTCGCTAGCGCGCCAGTGCCAGCCTGCGCGGGTTCTGTGGACTAGTTCGTGGAGCAATGAACGTTGCGGCCCAAAGAAAGGTGAACTCAGTATTGGCGGTGAGCGCGACCACAGGCGGCGCTGAGAAGCGCGCCTCCGTGACGTCGGCTTAGGGATTCTCGCATTTGTCGTCTGCTTCACTCGGGCTCGCTCTCCCTGCTGTTTCTTTGCGCTTGGTTGACGTGTGATGCTTGTCCGCAGCAGATTTTGCGTGTGCGTAACTTTTTATCGTAATAATAGGCTTCAAATCGCATACACTAGCTCAAGAGGTGATTTGAAGTAAATTTTTGAATACCGCTGCGGAAGAAACATTGCCGGCGTCGCCCCATTCCTTGCGAAACCGGTCCTGCACGGGGCGCGAAGAGTCGGAGCTAGGCGTCAGCCTCTGTATGCAACAATCTTTGGAACAAAGGGGACAGTCAGCTGCTAATAACCGACAACAGCTAAAATGCCAGACCAGAACAAATTCTAGCCCTTCGGGGCTCTCGGCTTTGACAGAAGGAACTTAATCGTACGTAAAGTAAAATAGTTTTCGCAACCTTGCCGAAAGCTCGAAAGTATTGTAATACATCACTTTATGTTGTCACTGCATGAAAGTATGCCGACATGCATTATGGGCCGCAAAAATGGTAGGTTGAGTTCCAAACAATCCACTTTGTGAATAAGCGCACGGTTTTTTTATATCAGGCTTCTAACCAGTGTGGAGGTTTATTGAGCCAAACAAGTCACGTCTACGGTAAAAATACACTGACACAATGTTTGTTCAGACCTGGAGGGATATTTCGGTACATTTCCCACAGCCATATCTTCCCAATATTCAGATATGCGTTACAGGAAAACTGCACTCGAGAGGGGGAGGAACAGGAGGAGCAGAAAACTTTATTCAACAGTAAAATCGAGCTGATTAGTGGGCCGCATCCTCAGTCCATATCAAGAGAGTAATTTTCTTCAATTCATAGAACGAAATCCCGAGTATTCTAGGATTTGTTCTTTACGCCTGGAAGTGTTGGAAAACAACAAAGAGCTGCTTGGAAATATTCATCCGTTCTTGTTATACTGGAAACCAGCACGTATACTATTCATTGTATTCGTTAGCGAGTATATCAACCCTCCAACACCGCAATCATGCCATAACTGTTCTAGTTGTGAGTCAGTTCGTCATGATAACGATGGTTACGATAGAAATTGGGATCCCAAACGCCGCCTTCGAGTACTCTGGACAACGTTGTCTGAGGCGCGATCGCTATGGTGTAGCACAAACCTCCTCACTGCGTTTGCATGTAAATAAACAACGCACGCTTTAGATGTGCACATTCTTTCACGCAGGCATAACATAAGCGAATTTGTGAAGAAGTAATGTATGCCATACCGCCTGAAGAAAATATCACATGAACTCTGTGAACCCCCCAAACATCCCCAAACCTCCTAATAACACGTTTGTCACGATGAAGAAAATAATGTGTTGGGAACAGGAAAACATCCATCTGATACAAGTCAACAACAGCGAAAAAAATAGAGGAGAGCCGTTTTATTTCCTGCTGTGCGATGCGCGTGTTGGGGCTTGCTGCTTGATAACATTATACTCTTGAGTCTTCATGAGAGAATCTCAAAAAATACTTCAGCGAAGCCTACGTATTTTGAACACTTATCGAGGAGCCCTGAGCTCTACACCTCGCAAATAAGATAGAAAGGACGAGTTACACACGATCTTCTGACCGATGCTCTGAAGAAAGTTGTTCTCTCTTTCCTCGTGTGTGGAAAACTTGGGCGGGATACAGCTTGAAATTATTCAGAGCTGGCAGAAGCTAGCAAAACAACTGAATTACTAGAAATACGCTTTTTAATGCACCAAAAGCAACAAAGCGGGCGATTTCAGCACAGGCATTGCTGCCCCCCACATGCGGAGTGTAGCAGACGACAGCGGACCGAGTCCCTAAGCTGACGTCAGAGCCAGAGGGCGCCACTCAAACATCTCACCGCCAATAGAAAACATCCGCGAAAAACGAAAAAGTGAACTCATAAAAAAAAAAAAGTATGTACCCGCGGCGATTCGAACTTGTGACAGGCAAAACACTTCCGTTGGCATACCTAGCGCCCCAGACGACTAGGCCACGGCGGCCGCTGACGGCAACGGAATATATAAGGTATATAATGTATAACCAATTTACACTTTTATTTAGTTTTAGTATTTCAAGCAGCTTCGGTGACTATTTGTTGTATTGCGCTCGTGCGGTAAGCGTCCCCCGAGTTTCCACAATAGCTCACGTCTAGCAATTGCATTTAGTAGACGGGAAAGCGTACGCAGATGCGTAGTCGTGCTGCTGACCGCTCAGCTTGTTCGCCCAGCGCAAAAAAGTGCTTCCCGCACCCTAGTTTTACGCTGTACGGTAAAAATATTAGTTGATTTTATTTCCTTAGTACCTATATTGACTTTGCTCACTCTTCTCCCCCTTCAAGAGGCCTTATATTTTCCTACTGACGTACCAGTCAGCGAAGCGTCGCATGTGCGCTTGTGCAGCGCTTGTGTGAAGCGACCTTGACTTGGAGCTAGATACAGTGTACAAACTAACGAAGTAAAGAAAGGCGCATTCTTCCATTCCCAAACGTGTTGTGCTTAGTTTCAACTGCTTAGTTTCAACGTGCTTAGTTTCAACTGATCGAGCGAATTGCGGCGACCCGTCGGCGGCCGGCGGACTAAACGGTGGGCCGACTGACTCGGTCGCGGAAGGTCGGCGAGCCGTGCAGTAGCGCAGCCAATTGTCAGCTCCTCTCCTGCTGACGTCACACGAAAACGCCACAGAAAATGGGCGCGCGTAAAGAGAGGAGGACAGCATTTTCGAATTGATTTTTCTACTAAATAAATTCGCGTAAACGCGCACAGAGTGGTAGAAACAGGGCCCAGGGACTCCGGACTACAGTTTGCGCTCGTAATCCCGCATTGTTTACAAATCACTTCAGTGTCCCTTTAACTCCGCTCAAACGGCTTCTGTCTAAATGCACGAACCTTCAATTACAATGCAACCAAGTGGGCTACGATTTCACGCAATTCCAGAGCACGCCATTCCAATCAAATAGGAGTAAGCATGAGGCCTGCGATGTCTGCGACACACCAGAGACGATACGACATGTCCTATGCGAGTGTCCACGGTTTTCACGTGGATGAAGCCAACTCTCATCGACTCTACGAAAGTTAGACTCTCGGCGCTCGTTCTCTGAGGAGAAAATCCTGGGCCACTGGCCTTCTCCGTCATCTACGGACTATTCGACAAAAGCGCTGTTGTGATTTCTAGAAAT
>NW_027526295.1:106361835-106752850 GCF_048455015.1 Haemaphysalis longicornis | reverse complement strand
CTTATCGGGTTATCGGGTTATCGCTTATGCGAGCCGTACTCTGTCACGCTCCGAAGCCAACTACTCTACAACTGAGAAGGATTGCTTGGCTGTCGTGTGGGCCGTCACCAAATTTCGGCCATATCTCTATGGACGACATTTCAAGGTGGCTACTGACCATCACTTTCTGTGCTGGCTGGCCAAACTGAAAGACCCGTCTGGACGTCTCGTTCGCTGAAGTCTCCTACTACAGGAGTTCGATATCAGTGTCGTGTACAAGTCCGGCCGTAAACACAGCGTCGCAGAATGCCTCTCCCGCGCCCCAATCGATAAAATTTCTACCGAGGAAGACGATAATGGCGGCTTTCTTGGAGCCGTCACTCCTGACCTTGCTCAAGACCAACGATATGACCCGGAACTTCGCCCAGTCATCCATTACCTCGAAGGATGTACCTCTCAGCTACCCAGATCTTTCGCACGCGGCCGCACATCATTTTGTCTGCGTTACAACATCCTGTATAAAAAAAATTTCCATGCCACGGAAACAACATACTTGCTCGTTCCACCACGAAAACTACGTGCAGACATTCTACAGGCCTGTCACGATGAACCCCCTTCCGGACATCTCCGCTTCGCCCGTACCTCAGCCCGCATACGTCTACGTTATTACTGGCCGAAGCTTGCGGTTGATGTCAAACACTACGTACAAACTTGCCGAGACTGCCAGAGGCGGGAACCTCCACCCGAAAAGCCAACCGGTCTACTCCAACCGGTTGACCCTCCGAAATTACCGTTTTAGCAGATCGTTATGGATCTTCTTGGGCCTTTTCCTTTGTTATCCTCTGGCAACAGATGGATCATCGTCGCTACGGACTACTTAACGCGTTACTTTGAAACAAAGGCCCTTCCCCGAAGCACGCCCACAGAAGTTGCCAAGTTCTTTATCCAGAACGTCGTCCTTCGTCACGGTGCCCCGACAGTTGTTATCACGGAGAGGGGAGCTGTGTTCACAGCACAACTTCTTAAAGAAACTGTTACATCTCAGCTGCACAAGCCATCGGAGGACAGCAGCCTACCACCCGCAGGCGAACGGTCTAACGGAGTGGCTGAACAAGACCATTGCCGATAGCCTCGCTATGTACGTTGACGTCGACCACCGGAACTGGGATGCCATACTACCATACGTAACCTTCGCCTACAATACGACGGCGCAGGAAACAACACGGTTTACCCCGTTTTGCTTGGTGCATGGTCGAGACGTCCTGACAATGTTGGACTCCTTGCTTTTACCTGACGAGTGGTCTGTCGTCACGACAGACGCCGAAGAAATCGCACAGCGTGGAGAGGCCACACGGCAGTTGGCTCGCTAGCGCATTCGATGCCAGCAAGTAAATGATGCACGGAGGTGTAATGCGCGTCACAGGGAGGTTACATATCGACGAGGAGACCTCGTCTGCGTGTGGAGTCCCGTTCGCCGGAAGGGTTACTCCGAAATATTGATGCGTCGCTACTTTGGACCCTACAAGGTTCTGCGCTAGACAAGCGACGTGAACTACCAAATTCTTCCTGGGGACACCGTACGTTCTCCTCGCACCACGTCACAGTCCGACGTCGTCCACGTAGCACGAATGAACCCGTACTACACCCGCTCGACTGAATCTTGAACTACTGTGTTTGCCGTACGACTCTCGGGACCATCAATCGGTACACTGCATCGGGACGATGCTTTCTCAGGGGAGGGGGTAATGCCACTTGCCTGGGACAATCTCCCTGTTTGGGTATATGTCTTTCTGAACATTGGGTCTGAGAAGAAGAGGCGAAGGTGCTACCACGGCAGCTCTGGTTGTGCGCCAGCTTCGGTGCCGTCTGTAGGTCTTTTAAACCCAGTAAATACTGCTTTTCTACCTTTATTCCTGACAATATATGTATGTATATATATATATATATATATATATATATATATATATATATATATATATATATATATATATATATATATATATATATATATATATATATATCAAGATCATGAGGTTCGATGGGCCAGTATAAAAATAGTGAAAGAAGTCGACTGACACGTTTCCCGTTTTTGTTGCCAACAGTTTCGGAGTTAGAAACTCCTTCTTCAGGGCTGGGCAACAAAAACGGGAAACGTGGCAGTCGACTTCTTTCACTATATATAAATATGTATATATATATATATATATATATATATATATATATATATATATATATATATATATATATATATATATATATATATATATATATATATGACAGAAATAAAGTTTGGCAGTAAAGAAAACCTTGCAAAACAAAGGGGAGTGTATGGTAGGTCATTGAAACAGATAAAGAATCTGGAAAGAAAGTAGAGAAAAAATGCCCGCCAGATGGGATCCGAAACCACGACCTCTTCTTTCCAAATTCTTTATGTGTTTCAATGACCTACCATATCCTCCCCTTTGCTTTCCGAGGTTTTCTTGACTGCGAAAGTTTATTTCTGTCTTATTTTCAACGAGCCCCTTATTTCCTATTCTGATTCGCTACATGCATAGCGAGGGCCTCTGTTCTGGCAGTCTTGGTGCCATAGGAAGCCTAAGAGGGTTCCACGCTGGTCGACCACTCTCGACATGTAGGCACTCGAGTCACGGCCCGGGAGTTACAAAGAAGGTGCCCTTCACCCCGAGAAGTAGGAGTGGCGCTGGCTACCACCCCCTAGCACAGGAAAAAATTACATTGACATAAATACCCCAGAAAGTGGAGGGGGAAAATAGCCCTGCCGGTAGCGTAGTGGTTATCGCACCACACCGGTCTTCTGGAGGTCGTGGGTTTGGATCCCAGCTCACGGGCATTTTTCTCTACTTTCTTTTTTTCCAAATTATTTATCTGGTTCAATGACCTACCATATCCTTCCCTTTGCGGTCGGAGGTCTTCTTGGCTGCCAAACTTTATTTCTGTCTTATTTGCAACCAGCCCCTCAATTCCTATTCTGGTATATATATATATATATATATATATAGAAATAATACATTGGAGAAGGTTGCGGCCGAGCCGTGTTGAAAAAGACAAGTCTCCTTGTGGAAACATGGGCAGAGATCTGAGTGAGGCCGCTACCTTCTCCAAAGTATTATTTCTATCTGGTGACCATCTTCAAAGCCCTCTCGTTCCCTCTATATATATATATCTATATATATATATATATATACACATAGACAGAAAATAAGGGTTGGCAGTCAAGAAAACCTCGGAAAGCAAAGGGGAGGTTGTGGTGGGTCATAGAAAGAGATGAAGAATTTTTTGAGTCGAAAAGAAAGTGGTGAAAAAATGCCCCCGGGTGGGATCCGAACCCACGACCTCCTGAATACCGGTCTGGTGCGATAACTACTACGCTACCGGCGGGGCTGTTTCCCCAGCACTTTCTCGGGTATTTATGTTAAGGTATTTTTGTTTCCAGCACTTGGGGGTGGTAGCCAGCGCCACTCGGACTACTCGGGGTGAAGGGGACCTTCTTTTTAACCCCCAGGCCGTGACTCGAGTGTCTACGACATGTCGAGAGTGGTCGACCAGCGTTGAACCCTCTTAAGCTCCCTTTGGCACCAAGACTGCCAGAACAGAGGCCCTCGCTAAGCATGTAGCGAATCAGAAAATGGGAAATGAGGGGCTCCTTGAACTAAGACAGAACATAAGGGTTGGCAGTCAAGAAAACCTCGGAAAGCAAAGGGGAGGTTGTGGTGGGTCATATTATATATATATATTGTCACGGACCTCACATATAGGAGGACAATGCCCCATAGGGTATTTTATTTTTATTTTTATTTATTTTAGTACCCTAAGGGCCCGTGATGGGCATTACATAGGGGGGAAGGGGTAAAAACAAACACAACACTATTTCACCGTTGAACGTGGCGTGATATACAGAGTACATCCATCATTGATCGTTCTTTCTCGCGTCTTTTTTTGTTTAACAGGGTATGTATGAACGCAAATAAGTTAGTACTGCAACAGGGTTATATATAAGGTGCTAGCAAGAGCAACCCGTAAGATAAAAATCGACCGTAGTCAAATAGCAAAGCATACATACAATAAAATCAAACATTTCTAAAATTTTTGTACGTTACAGGATTACACTATATAGACAACTTCAACAGCAAACAAATGCACAATTTAAAACACTTTTTCAACAAAACAGTGAGTAAGGTTAACTGGTGAATATATTGGGTGATAAATGAATGCAACGCGGTTTGAAAGGAATATGACTCCGTCAGAGGAACAAGACTTGCCGGGAGCAAGTTCCATTCCTGTATTGATAAAGCAAGGGGGGGAGTTCTGGTATTTTTTGGTTCTAGCAAAAATCGGCTGTACTTTGTGCGCATGATCAGTTCGGGGGGAAATGTGATGAGCCGGCAAAATATTAAATGACCTGAAAGATGACTGAGAGTAGTAAATGGAGTGAAAAAGCGACAAGCGCGAAAATTTCATTCGGGTATCCAGATTAGGCAGATCAAGAGAACGTTTCAAAGCAGATACGCTTATATGAGAAGAGTAGGAACGCAGCATAAATCTTGCAGCTTTGTTCTGCACAGCTTCAAAGGAGTTAATAAATGACGCTTGGTGTGGATGCCAGATAAGAAAAGCATATTCTAATGTGGATCTTATTAATGAAATTTACGCATGCAGTTTGGTATAGGTGTTCGCTTGAAAAAGGTGGCGTTTAAGAAATCCAAGTTTTTTAAGGGCCTTGTTAGTCATGTATTCAATGTGAGCGCTCCAGCTCTGATCAGAAGTAAAAAATATACCCAGATATTTAAATGAGGAGACTGTTTCGATTCGACCATCGCCAACAAAACACTGATTGGAAGGAGTATCTAAGAGGGTAGAAAAAGTCATGTGTTTTGTTTTTGATACGTTGATTTCCATTTGCCATCTATTGCACCATTCGATTAATTTGGACAAATCATCCTGTAGGCTAATGGCGTCTTCAATGTTAGTTATCTGCTTATAAAGAACGCAGTCATCCGCAAATAGACGCAAAGAGGAGTTAATACCGGATGCTATATCGTTAATATAGATTAGAAACAGAAGGGGTCCCAAGACTGACCCCTGTGGGACACCCGACTTAACACAGCCGCTGCTGGATATGCACTGATTAATGTTTACTGATTGAGAACGGTTTGTCAAAATTTCTTTTATCCAGAGAGTAGCTTTGTTATTGAGTTGTAACTGCTGAACTTTAAACCTTAATCGGTTGTGAGGCATGCGATCAAAGGCTTTAGAAAAATCTCTGAATATTGCGTCTGTGTAATGGGACATGTGAATGGATTTGTGAAGGTCAGTTACCAATTCAAACAGTTGGGTTTGACATGATCGCTTATATCTGAATCCATGTTGGCTTTCTAATAGTAAATTATTTGCATTTAAATGCGCCATGACGTGGGAGGATATAATATGTTCGAGTATCTTACAGCAAACTGAAGTTAGGGAAATAGGTCGAAAATTGTTTGGATTAGTATTATCCCCTCCCTTAGGTACAGGTTTCACATGCGCGTTTTTCCAATCATCTGGTATACTACTTGTGTCTAATGATTGTTGAAAAATGAGTGATAATAGAGCAGCCGACGTGTGAGCAGTCATTTTCAGGAGTTTTTTGCCAATGCCATCTGGCCCCGAACTAGAGCTGGGGGAAGGCGGTCAATTGCTTTCACCACACCATTTGTGGATATGGTTATCGGGTCATTAGTATTAGGGATAACAAGGGATTGAAGAGGTACCAGAGTATCGAAACAGAGTTCGTCGGTAAACACGCCACTGAAGTGCGCGTTAAACAGCTCTGAAGAAGCTGCTAGAGACAGAGCGCCCCCACTTTCGTCAGGAAGGGTAGGGACTGCCGCATCTTCCTTCGTATTAACAGCACGGCAGAATTTTTTGGGATTACATTTTAACATATTAGGGAGAATTTTGTTGAAATAGTGGTGTTTAGCTTTTTTGATAGTTTCCTTCAAAGTTGCAGACAGCAATTTATACTTTTCCCAATCAATGGCGGAATTGGTTCCAGCAGCCTTTCGGTATGCTCTTTTCTTTTTCTTTAAACTTGTCTTAACGTCCCTCGTAAACCAAGGCGCATTGGTTTCTGATTTCATATTTATTTTTTGTATGCAAGTGTTTTCTATTTCTTTCAGTTTATCTCGAAAAATAATTCAGTTTTGGTTAGTTGTGCGCGTGGTAAAGTAATGACCCAAATTGGACTACGACGATGACGACGACAATGAAGTTGAAGGCACGGGCTCTATAATGGAAGCCATGTAAATACTGTACATAGATCATTCTACCTTTTAATATATCTCTTCATCTCTCACATGGTTCGAGTCATTCGCTCTGCCGCAACGTAACATTTGGTGGAGCGTGCCGGGTACATCCCCTACTGGCCCCAGCTTTAAATGCCATCGGCGTGGACCCAGCCGTCAACGTTAAGATAGCCGCGGAGGGAAGCCCCAGCCCCGCCGTGAACACAGCTAGACCATGACCTCCGCCCCGTACCCCAGCCCGTGAGACACCGACAAACATCTGCAGAGAACCGCCGTGACGAGACAAGCCGCAAATGTTGTATCCCCAGGCCTTCCGCCCAACGTCACCCCTACAACCGCAGACTGTATCACGCATAATGACACCGTTGCTGCGGGACCAGCATCCCCAAGAACATCATCGGAATCTGTAGCGGCAAGCGATTACTCCTTGTACATTTTCATCGCATTCCTAATCCGCATCACATGTTCATCCTACTGCGGCGTTGACCGGGACGGTCTCTCTTGGCCGGGGAGTGATGTCACGGACCACACATATAGCGGACGATGCCCCATAGGGTAATGACCCAATTAGGTCTACGACGACGACGACAACAATGAAGTTGAAGGCACGGGCTCCCTAAAGGAAGCCATGTAAATACTGTACATAGATCATTCTACCTTTTAATACATCTCTTCTTCTTTAACATGGTTCGAGTCATTCACTCTGCCGCCGCGTAACAATATTTATATAATATATAATAGACCGACTTACTGCGGATTCGGTCCGGACCATCCACGGTATTTTTACGGTATTTCCTGCATTTTTGGGGGCATTTTACCATGAATTTTTTAGTTTCGGGGGGAGATACATAAATGCATATATTTTATTTTGTTTTGCCCTACCTTATGTTTGCTTTTTCAAAATTATGTCCACCCTAGGATCTCCATTTCCGCTATTATAACGACAAGAGGTGTTAGTAACCACCAGGCCTGCATTTTCACACGGTTCGCTTACCTTTACATTTTTTATTCACATTTTCAATCTTCCTCCGGGGACATTTTTTTTTCTTCTTCTGGTGGGGAGGGAGGGAGATCTATAAAATGTATATTTTTCATTTATCTGCTGTTTTTTGTGAAAATGTGACATTTTGATTATTCGTATTTTTTTCCTCGAACCACACTCCGACAAATATCTCCATGTTCTTTATTATAACGATTTAAGGTGTTACTTCCTTGAAATCTGCATCTTTGTTGAAATGCACGCAGTTACACTGTTCGCTCAATTTCGGTCTTTCTTCTTTGATTTACCGAGCTTTTTTCGGCCTTCTATTTGTTATTCTGTTTTCCGGTTCGATATACGGAATGCATATTTTTGGTTTTATCAAACCATTTTTCTGGAACTCATTTTGCTATCGTATTTTTTTTTTGTGTTTTCAAAACGTCTGTACAACTTCCCTCTTCTAACCATTAAACGTTTTACTTTTGCCGACACTCCAAATTTGCGAAAATACATCGGACTTGGCAGTGGGGGTAAATGGGAAAGAATGCTACGCAATTATTACAGCGATATCGGCCTTCTTCTCGCCCATTTACTATGCTTCTCTGCATGGTAGATCAATACCTGCAATTACATTGCATACCCTGTGGCTTTTCAATTTTGAGTTCCAAATGGGTTTAGGTACTTTATTACAACGGAACAATTGAAATATTGCACCTGTCTACATGAGGCACTATCAGTTTGCCGCGCGGAGCGCCACAGTTGTAGTTGAGGCAGGCAGCAGGCGCGTGCCTTCTGAGTTCCTAACGCACTCTGCTCAAAACCTACGGAAATGTTCGGATTCCAAGACGAACGTCATACGTGAAGGTCAAAGAGAGAGAGAGAGAGAGAGAACGACTTTATTAAAGTACCTGCAGCTCGGTTAGATCCCCCTCGCGCGGGGGTCTTTCCGCGACGCGGCCGTGACGTCTTCTCGACTTCTTGTCCCTCTACTTTGGCTCCGGCCTCGCTACTCCCTTCGGCCGGCTTCGCCTGCCTCTTTGTAGGGGCGGTAACCTTTCGTCGGTTTCCCTTGGTCGTTGCCTTTCGAGGGCCGCCGAGATCTGCTGGACGGCATTGGTCTTTTGTACCTGGTCGTAGCTTCCCGCTGCGGCTTCGAGATGCGGCGGGATCATAGTCCTTGTCGACGCTTTGCGCGGGTTTTTGGCACAGTACCAGAGGATGTGAGCCGCGGTGGCTCTCTCCTTCTGGCACACTCGGCACAAGTCACTCTCGTACACGCTCGGGCACACGTGCCTCATCAGCACCGGGGTGACGAGGGACCCCGTCTGCAGTTGCCGGTATGTCACCGCTTCCTCTTGGGTCAAGCCCGGGTGGAGTGGCGGTATCTTTCGTCTGCTGAGTCTGTACCACTTCACGATCTCGGTGTAGGTGGCCATGCTGCCCTTGGTCTCCCTCCACCACCACCACGGGTCGGCTTCTGCCCCAGCGGCGCGATTGGTTCATCCTCGCGCCGCCGCGTTTGCTGTCCCGTTATGGTTGGTGTTGCCCCGGTCCGACACATCGATGCCCACGTGTGCCGGGAACCACTTGATGGCCACGCCCCTCCTCTCATCGTCAAGGTCGACCATGCGTAGTACTCGTGCGGCCGCCTTGCACACTCTCCCTCTGGCGTAATTACGCACCGCCGTTTTTGAGTCGCACACCACCGTCATGCACGCAGGGTCGGCGATGGCCAGGGCGATGGCCGGCTCCTCCGCCCGGTGCGCATTCTGGGTTCTCACGCTCGCCGCCGTTATCATTTCGCCAGTCGACGCTCTGGCGACCGCCGCGCCGTAGGCCCTCTCGCTCTCCTGGTACTCCGCCGCGCCCACGTACATGGCCCCTTCGTCTCTGGTGTGGAGGTCCACGAGCGCCTTGGCCCTCGCCATCCTTCGCTCCTTGTTGAACTCGGGGTTCATGTTCTTCGGTACCGGGCATACCCGTAACTGCCTGCCTGTGGCTTCTGGCACAGGTACCTGTTCGTTTTCGGCTCCCTCCTCCATCGGTGTCAGACGCAGGTCGTGCCGTATCTCTCTGCCCGTTCTCGTTTCCGAGAGCCTCGAGATCCGAGCTGTTCTCTGCGCCTCCGCGATCTCCTCCAGGGTGTTGTTCACCCCCAGGGCCAGAAACTTCTCGGTGCTCGTGCAGTTGAGGAGTCCGAGTGCCGCCTTGTACGCCTTGCGTATGAGCACGTTGATATTGTTTCGCTCGCACTGCCTCCAGTTGTGGAACGCTGCGACGTACGTGATATGGCTTATGGCGAAAGAGTTCATCAGTCGGGTGAGGCTCTCCTCCTTCATTCCTGCCTTTCTGTTTGACACCCTTCTGATGAGCCGTGTGGCCGCGGTGACTTACGGCGCGAAGCGGTTCACCGTCTCACCGTTCACGCGCTTGCGCTCTATCAACACGCCTAGCACTCGGATCCTCTCGACCTCCGGGATCGTGTGGCCGCCGCTCGTTCTGACCTTGATCTTCTCCTGTTCTTTCGGCGTCTCTTCGTTCCCTCTCTTTTTCCTGGTCGTTCTCTTCGGTGGGATCACCACCAGTTCGGACTTTCTCGGGGAGCATACGAGTCCGGAACCGTCCAGTTGCTCCTCGATGGCATCCACTGCTTCTTGCGTCGTGCTCTCTATGTGTCCGTCGCTTCCTCCTGGGACCCACAGCGTTATGGCGTCGGCGTAGATGGTGTGTCGGACCCCTGCCACTCGCGAGAGTCGTCCGGCTACCCCGATCGTCTCTAGGTTGAACAGCAGAGGCGAGATGACCGAGGCCTGGGGGGTCCCGACACTGCCCAGCTTCTTCTCCAGGAGCTTCAGGTCACCGGCGTTGACCTCGGTGGTCCGCTCCGTGAGGAAGTCCCTGATATAGTCGTACGTTCTCTTCGCCATGTTCAGTTGTGAAACCTGGGTCACGATCGCCGAGTGCCTTACTTTGTCCAAGGCGCTTTGCAAGTCCAGGCCCATGATCGCCCGGTTGTCTCTCGTGTTGGCGTCGTCGTCCAGGATCTCGTTCTTCAGCTGTATCATGGCGTCCTGCGTCCCGAACTTGTTCCGAAACCCTATCACTGTGCTCGGGTACACCTCCGCTTCCTCCGGGTACCTTTGCCATCTGTTCATTAGAACGTACTCTAGCGCCTTGCCCCCGCTAGACGTGAGCGAGATTGGTCGGAGGTTCTCCGTGTTCGGTGGTTTGCCTAGCTTGGGGATCAGGATCGTCTTGGCCGCCTTCCACTGCTTCGGCAGCTTCCCGGCTCGCCAGCACCTCTTGTAGTACGCCGTGAGTTTCTCGATTGCCCTCTCGTTCAGAATCTTCAGTGCTCTGTTCGTCACGGGGTCGGGACCGGCGGCGGACTTGGTGTTAAGGTCGTGTAGGGCCGCTCTCACCTCCCATACTTCTATGTCCCTGTCTAGCCGCTCGTTGATCTGGCCTTAGTAGTCCGAGTGTATCTCCGCGGGGGTGGCCGGCAGGTACTTGTCGAGGCGCTTCTTCATCTCGGCCTCTACGTGCTCGGCCAGCGTCCTGTGGATGGTCTTGGCCAGGTTCTGGTGCTGGTGAGACTTGGTCTTGGTCTCGTCAAGTAGGTGTCTTAGCAAGTTCCACGTCTTGCCACAGTGCATTTGTCCATCCGCCGCACTGCAGGCTTCGTTCCACTGCTGCGCGCATAGGGCCCTGCTGTGCGACTCGATACCGCAGTTAAGTTCCGCGATCTTCTTGCGCAGTTTTCTGTTCGTCCGCTGCGTCTTCCATCTCGCCGTGATCGACTTCTTGGCCTCGATTAGGTGGGCCAAGCGGCTGTCCACTCAGTCGACGCGAGCGCCCGTTGCGATTTCCCTGGTGGCCACCCTCGACTTCTGTACGATCTCGTTGGCCCAGTCCTCCATGTCCGTGATTTCGCCTTGATCTTCAGGCAGCAGTCGTCGGAAGGCATCCCAGTCCGTGAACTGGTGTTTGCGCAGGCTTTTGCAGGTCTCTTCGTTGGCCCCAAGTGGTACGGTATCCTCCATGATATAGCGGTCGCTGCCCAGCTCGTGTCCCGTATTCCGCCACCGCAACTCCGCCGTGTCCCCGCTCCTGCCCCTGGTGAACGTGAGATCTTGCGTGGTCTCCCGGGCGACCAAGTTGCCCGTTCTCGTGTGGAACGCGGGGTCGGTGATTAAGCTCAGCCCCAGGTCCATGGCGTCTTGCATTAGGTCTCTGCCCTTTTCCAGCGTTCTGGGGTAGCCCTAGGCCCGGTTCTGTGCGTTGAAGTCTCCGCAGATTACCAACCTATTATCGGGCCCCGCCGTTTTGCTCGCCTTGTGTAGCAGCGCCTTGAATTTCTGTCTGCCGCGCGACGGGCTGCTGTAGACGTTCGTCGGGAATGTGCTCCCCCTCTTATTTTTCTTCCCCGTGATTACCTCACCTTGGTGTGCTCTATTGTGCTCTTGCTTAGTAGTTCATGCTCAACGTATGTAATGCCCCTTCGGACCATAGTGCAAACCCCCCGGCCTGGCCTACCGGCCACAGTTTGCGAGCTGGGCGGGCTGCCGTTGGTCCGGTATCCCGGGAGTCTGGCCTCTTCGGTGCGGGTCCCTTGCAGCATGATTACGTCTGGCTTTCTCGATACTTCTTGTAGGTGCTGCTGTTATACCGCCTTCTTTGCGGTGAAGCCGTTGCAATTCCAGCGCAAGACCAGGAGGCACCTCGTCGTTACTTCTGTGGTTGCTGTTGCTGTGCGTGTCCCGTCCATGCTTGTTGGAGATAGGCCATTTGCGTCACTAGATTTTGCACTGTAGTAACCAGCTGCTGGCACGTTCTCTCGAGCGAGGTGAACCGGTCGTCTATCGACTTGGTGAAAGTTGTTCGGACGTACTCTTCGAAGTTGTCGAGCCTCTTCTCCATCCGGTCGAGCCTGTCTTCGAGGTTGTCCATCCTCTCGCTGAGTTTACGCTCTTTTAGGTTCTCGACTGCCCTTCTCTTGGGCGCGGGGCCCGCTGCCACCGCCCTCGAGTTCGTTTCTGCTTCCAGTTCCATCTCTACTTGTTGTGCCGGTTGTGGTGTTCGCTGTTGTTGTGGCTGCGTTTGTATCTGCTGCATTATGGCCGCCGTCGTCTTCTTGATTTCTTCCACTTGCCTGCTGATTCTGTCAACCGTCGCCTCCAGTTAGGTGTTTCTCCGCCCGAGTTGCTAGGACACCTCTCTTAGCGCCTTCATCCAATCGCTTTTTTCCTGCGGTTTCCCGCCGCTTTGTTTTGGCGGAACCACTTGCTGCTGTTGCTGTCGTCGTTGGGGCTGGTGCTGCGGCTGCGGCTGCCCTTTCGTGACGGCTCCCGACTTTGTCGCGTCGGCCCAGCTGACTAGGTCTCTGGATTGCGAGTTGGCACGGCGTTGGCGGCTCGCGCTCTGGCTTCGGTTCCTGCTCTGGCTTCGCGGGCGCGACTCATGGAGGCGGCTGCTGCCGGCTGCGCCGTCAAGGGGCGGAAACTCGCCGGGCGCAAGCTGGTGCTGTGCCTGCTGCTCCGCGATATTGCGCTCCCATGTCCTTTTGGTTACCACGTACGGGGTCTTGTACCTTCTGCTGCCGGTCGGGTGCTGCCCTCCACAAAGTTTGCGCTTGGGTGTACACATCTGCTCGTGGCCCTCCGCCGGGTTGTCGGTGCCACAGTCGAAGCACACCCTCGGGTTCGGCGTCGGGCAAACGTTTTAAATGCAGAGCATTTCTTTAACTCACGATGTCACCCGACGTTGTCGGCGTTGGCATGCCTCGGCGTCCGCAAGAGCCGTTCCAGATGCGCCCTCTCCCCCACTCCTCCTCGCCTGCTCTCCGCTGCTCCTCGCGTTTTCTCTTGCGTTCGTCGGCGGTTGCAGTTGATAAGCGCCCTCTCCCCCACTCCTCCTCGCCTGCTGTCCGCTGCTCCTCGCGTGTTCTCTTGCGCTCGTCGGCGGTCGCAGTTGATAAGCGATGGAAGCAAGACCTTCAACTAGTACCTCGACGCAATCCAACATCAGCCCCTAAGCAACAGTTCAAGACGTCGTACCATCGTCTTCGTCGACGGCGGCAGAAGACAAGGCGGAGAGGCGGCGGGCTGCCGACGCCGAGCGCAAACGCCGTAAGCGCACTGCCGATGCCGAACTTCGTGCACGCGAAACCGCGGCCAGGCGTCAACGTCGACAAGCGGATCCCGAGCAGCGTGCAAGAGAAGCAGCGGCCAGGCGTCAGCGTCGAGAAGCGGACCCTTCAAGTCAAGAGCAAGACACAGCTTCGAAACGTCAGCGTCGGGCGGCGGACCCGGCCGTATACGGCAACGAGAGGCGGCGGCGAGCAAGCGTTGTCGTCTGGAGGCCGCCGCCATCCTGGAACGAGCCGTCGCGGAAGCCGTCGGGCAACGTCAACGGGACTTCGGGGGTGCCGACGCGCGCTTCAACCCCACTATGCTCTGCATTTACATGTATCCCTCGCGCGGGGGCATGCGACGGAGGATTTTTTCTGTGGCCTACCTTGCCGCACTGCTTACACACGTCGAAGTGCTTGCGGTAGAGCGGGCACTTCGTGACCACGGGGTCGTAGAATACTAGTTAGGCACCTTTTCGCCTTCGAATACCACCATAACGGTTGCCGAGCTGCCGATTCTCTGCGCTCCTCTCACCATCGGATTTCTTGAGTTCACGATGTTCCTGTCGATTTCCGCAGGGGTGTCCTCGACCGGTATGCCTCTGATCACGCCCTTGACCGTGCCGTCCGGTGTGGTCTGCTACGCTCCTACCTGGTGCGACTTGCCTCCGATGTAGATGGCCTGTATCTTGGCGTAGGACAGAGCTCTCCCCTCGTCAGGTGTGCTCACCACCATGATGTTCTGCCGCACGTTGGGGTAGAAGGTGTCCGCCGCCCCGTCCGCCCTCGAAATTTTCGCCGCCGCCATGATTGCCGAGGCAACGATCAAAAACTAAACTGCGTTGTCGCGACGTTTAGGCCTCCTCTCGGCCTCACGGTCACCTTGGTTTTCTCCTTACCGAGTATCTCGGGCATCCTCGCTGCTTTCGTTGCCGCTGACCCTGCCTTTCTGGCTGCGTGTTCCCTCGTTTTAGGTCTCGACTGGCGCGCCTCGACTGCAGCGCTGTCTCGGTCGGTCGGTGCTTTTATGCGTCGCCCCACGGGTGTCTAACCGTGGCTCTCGTTGATTTGTTCCGCGGGAACCTCATCTCGTTGTACCTCGATGCACATGCGGCCGCTGGTGTTTTTGCTGGGACCGGTGGTCAGCAGCGTTTGTGGTGGTGATGTAGTCATCTCCATCTCGGTGGCTACCTCGTCTTGCTCCATCGCCCCGCCGGCGTTAGGCCTAGCCGGTCTAGGCCTAGGTGCCGCACTTCGCGGCCGGCCGATTAGGCTTAGTGGTGGGTCAGCGCTGTCGCGGGAATAAAGTCCTCGTAAATCGTGAAAAGGACGTACCACTTGGTTGAATCTGGTACCGGTAGATGCCTCATACGTTCACGGACACATAGGTACCAATTATACCTAGGTAACTGTTGATTAGCGTTGCGATAGGTCGCATAAAACCAGGAGCTGATGTGAGCACGTCCTGTCTCTTCGGCGATCGCACCGCCCTCCAAGGTCAAAGGGGAAATTTATATCATGTTGAGATAGAAGGTTGGCTGTAGAAGGCTAGTTAGGATGGATAAATTACACACCAGAAGAATCGGCGGCTTTTTAGAAACAGGACCATTCGCTCAAAGAGAAAAAGACACGTTCTTTCGTTTCAAGGAAATGTGAATTTAGAACAAATGTTCAGCATCGCTGAACATTTGCTGGCGGTGGTGGTGATCATGAAAATTGAGAAGAACGGCTGCCATTATACTGTTCTAATAACGGTGCTTATTTGGCCTTCTTTAGTGCGAGTAAGCATCTGGTACGGTAGACTCACCGATATCCGGGTCATAATTTTTTCGTTTCCTTTTTCATTTCTCCTGTTAATTACCAGTTACGGTCGTTTTGCAATGTAAACGCAATGTTAAGATATTTTCTGTATTTCGGCGATTGTGTGACCGATTATGCCGCTTCTCGGAAGGGCCATGCCATTTATTCTTATGTGACTGTTTCCTCAGATGACATGCTGACCTATTTATAAGTTTTATAATTGACCGCGTGGTGCAGTTCATCTTCTGCAGGACACACCTTGCGACGGTGGCCTCGCCGCAAAAAATTTGAAAAATCATTTGCATTCTCCTGTTAACAGAAGCAACATACTCGGTTTAGTTTTTATTGGGGTACATTTCATTTCGTTTCTGCTTGTAATATAGGCTTTTCTGGGTTTTAGAGAGCCTGGCGTTAGTGTTTTGCACCATTGTGACGCAATGTTTGCTAGCGCCGCAATTGGTATAATTTCGAGAAGCGCTTTGTTGGTGGTGTATGGTGCTGGCATGGCTTGTGACCATGTATGCTGAGCTTGCGACTTTATGCACGAGTCTATGCACTAGTTTATGCTCGTAGCATAAACTTCACTACGCAGCCGTGGCGCCTGCTTAAATCGCGCATCTTTTCTCTTGGGCGTAGGATCGCTGTCCTCCTTTCCGCTATCTCGCTGTAGTTCTCATTGAGGCAAGCCATAGTATCTGGCTGTTTCAGTTGTAGTTTCCTGTTAGTATCAATGACGTACTTCCGTGGACGCTTGATGAACACGGCTCAGAGCAGACGGCTGGACGGCACGGAAAAACCAAGAAATGAGCCTAATAACGCTATACCGTTATTATAGAAAAAGAGCACATATGTCTCAGATATACAAAAAGAGCATAGAGTTATGCCAAATTAAAAATATTCAGGAAAAAAAATAAACTCAGCACAAACAGAGGAACAAAGTCCTGCGAACTATTTAGCTGAAAGGTGGGGGTGTCCGAGAATAAATTTCAGATTAGATTGTAGGATAAGGGACTTAAGGTATTTGCAGCAGTAATAGGCAAGTCGTTCCATGATTTAGAAGCGGCAAACCGAACCTTCTGCTTGCCATAGTTTGTTACGACCTTTAGGATTAAAAAGTATGCTGTAAAGCAAATCGCGTTATGTTATGGTTAGTAAAATGCATTCTACCGACTATATAAAGAACACTTTTATCAGTAACCAGTGTATAGGTGGTCACACGAAGATTATATAAAATAGGTTTGTACAACGAGAGAAGATCTAGGTGTTGGTAAGCGGAAGTTACATAGGAGCTGAAAGAGCTAAATGTCATGATTCGGATGGCTTGGTTTTGAAAGCGCTTCAAAGAAATTAAATTAATACCGTACGTGGAGCCCTGGGATTAGATTCCATATTTAATGCGGCTTTAAATAAAATGACAGTGAAGAGTTAGAAGTGTAGGCTGCTGGAAATAATTTCTCGCCTTAATTAACGCTCTGACTCCAACGTTTTTAGATTAGGTCAGTTTGCAAACTGCGCCTCGAGAGGCGGCCCCATTTTGTCGCCATTCCGAGAGGTGGCGCTGGCGTTGCGTTGAGATCTAGTTTGGGGAGCGAGGCTCACCCCGGCCATGTGTTTTCGCTGTGCTATTGGTGCTCGCCTGTTCGTCACGTCTGTATTAACGTATTAGCTCTGTGCTGTCATCGTGCATACATATTTTAGTGGATCTCTGAAGTGTCGGTACGGTTTGTTGACGTGCTGCGCGCCGGGCTGCCGTTCGGGGTATGCTTCAGAAACGGCAAAGTCCGTGCAGCGGCATTTCTTCAAAGCGCCGAAGGGTCCTGACGGATTGAAGGCATGGGAATTGCGCGATTCCACGGAAAAACTTCAAGGTTACGCCATAAACATACGTTTGTGACATTCATTGTGAGCCTTCAGACATCGTCAACTGTTACGAACGCATCATGAACGGTCAAACTGTAAGGCTACCGTAAGGCAGGTGGACTCGGAGGGACGGCGCGGCGCCCCGTATTTTCCCTGACATACCTGAGCATCTGTCGGCACCAAAGACGTCAAAGTCATGCCGAAAACCACCCAAATGGATGACAGTGGTTCCCACCTATGTTGCGTCTTGCCAAAATGATGGGCCTTTGCGCGATGAAACTGGCGTAAGTGGCGGTATGAGTGGTGTAGAAAGCGCCGACGTCAGCACGTACGTTGGGAACTGAGCTGTGGTTCGCGGTTATGCAGGAATTCAGCAAATGTCCTACATTTCAATCGTAGAATGTGAAGGCTTCGCCTACCCAGGTTATCTTCTACAAGCTCGAAGATTCTGGGTGTGATTAAGAAGGCTGCAGTAGTCGGGAAAAACTTGTCGGCTGAAGTTAATTCAGGAGGTTTGCTTGTCCCGCCGTGTAGCTACAGCGATAAAAATGGGAATACTCACCCCAGCTGGCAAGGCGAAAGAATGTAGCATCATCCCTTAAAGATCATCCCACTTGTTCCAAGATCAGCCCTTGGAACAAATGTTACCTGTTTCCAGACGTTTCATCCGCAACAACTGCCGTGAAAGGGCATGCAATGTGTGTGGCACAACATATTCGCGGTGCTGTCAGATCAGATCCCTAGCCGGCGCGGTGGCTAAGGCGCCGTGCTGCTGGACGCAAGGACTCGGGTTCGATTCCCGGCCACTATTCTGATAGAGGTGGAAAGCGAAAACACCCGTGCGTTCGAGATTTCAGCGCATGTTAAAGATCCCCTACGTGGTCAAAATTAATCCGGAGCCCTCCACTACGGCACGCCTCATCGCCTGTGAAGCGTCGGCGCGTTAAACCTCTTATAATTCAATCTGACTAGTCGAAACTGAGAAGTGTTACCTATCTGTAGATTGCAAAAAGAAACGAGCAGGAAAAATCAACGCAGAAGATAGCATAAGCGATGGCTCAACGGAAAAACTACCAGGCTAAACGCTTTAAAAAATCGGCATATCAGGGCTACAAGAAGATAAATGAAGACTAAACGCTTTAAAAAATCGGCATATCAGGGCTACAAGAAGGTAAATGAAAGTTTCTGTGACCCTAACAGATAGTCCATCAGATTTACAAACCAACAAAAAAGAATAGCAGTACGACAAACATTCTCATCCGAGAAAAACGTTTATTTCTTTTAAGAAACCACATTTATACCTGTCAAAGAAATAAAAAACTTTGGTTTAATAATTGGTGCAATTTTCTTTGTTAACAGCGTAGCTGTTTAACAAATCGTAATTTTTCGTGTCCGCACCTAAAATACCAAGAATTTGCTGAGCGCGCACGTCAGCACTTAGTTTCCAATCGGCTCACTTGATAAATTTTGTTGGGGTTGTAAATATGTTGTTGTGAAAACGTGCCTACTGCATTTGCTTCCACAGCATAAATAAAAATTACGAGGCGTCTTTTCTTGATTCCAAGTAGATGGCTGACTATTGTAGGCTTCCCCACAGTTTCAGTAGCGTAAGACGCGTTCGGATATGCTTTAAACATTATTGGGCTATAAGAGATCCCGTACGGGGGGTAAAATAAATATATGGAACGGGAAGCAGCCGAAGACAAGCGGACTGTGCAGTGTTTGCCTTGCCTTTTTTTTTCTTAAGCACAGCTTGTTTCTCGTCATAATGTCGATAAAAATGTAAAGCTCTTGTCACTAAAGCGTAAGAGTAGAGCGAAGTTAGATTTCGCATGTCAAAGAAGAATATTAACGGTGTGCGGTGGTCGTTCACCGGCGCCTTTCCAAGCAAGGAGTAGCAGACGACGCGCCCAGACCGATCTCAACGCTACCGCAGCGCCACCGCCTGGTCGGCGACAGACCCGGCCCGTGCCGCTGTGCTTGGAAGGCCGCGCTCTTTGCCAACTGACCTAATCTAAAAACGTTGTCTGACTCCGACAGCCATCTTCGTTTTTTAGGAAGTTTACGTTACTAATGAATTTTAAGGGGCTCTCAAGTTCCAACCCGAAAATAAGCATGAGTTCATCTGTGGAATAGCATAAGACTATTGTAAAAACGAGCAACAGAATTCGGAGTCTTCAAACAATATGAAAATAGCACAAATTCAGTTTTGGAAGGATTGACTAATAAATCATTGCTCTGAGAGCAAGAACAAATTATACTAATATCGGGATTGAGGTTTGTAGTAAGCAGATCAATGGATGAGTGTGACGTGAGGGATGATGGTTTAATGAGCATAGAGTAGGCAATTAGACAATTTGGGGCTGGTAAGAAGCTCATTATGGTATAATAAAAATGAAAAATCCCCGAGAGCGAAACATTGCAAAACCCCTGAGCTTGCCGTTTTTGCGTCTGAGAGTGTACCTGTTATAATATTAATTTGTTCACGATAAAATAAAAAAAAAACATCGTTATAGTTGCAACCGCGGCCCGTTATACCGTGCAGGGAGAGTTTCGAAAACAAGATTTCACGATCAATGGTGTCAGATGACTTGGTAAAATCGGTAAAAATGACCCCATCCCCACAAACTTTCCCTGGTGAATTTAGAGCTTAATATATTCTCTCAAAGCTATCGGGGCAAGTTTAGAAAATAAACTACGTATGAAACCTGATTGCCAAGACGCAAGCAAATTCAATGTATTTAAATGCGTTGAGAGGCGCGTTTGTATACCATTTAAATTCCTTGCTAAAAATGGTAGAATTGAAACCGGGAGATAGTTATTCATTATTGACGTGGTACTTTTTGTAAACAGGAATTATCAAGCTTACTTTGCCTGTGTGAGGATGTGATCCACATTTGGACAAATCAACTACGTGGGTCAAGATATCACTTGTGGTGTCTACGTTCTTTTTGCTGCAAGTGGCGAAAATTATTTCGTGTCCGGGGCTAGTATTTTTAAGATTAAAAATTGTTGAGCGGACTTCGATTAGTGTAGACGGATGCAAAAAGAAAGAATTCGAGGCACGTGCGATGTTACTGACTATATGCGTTGATGTTGACAAGAACGATGTTTCAGAAAAGAAAGCCCCCAAAGTACTTGCAATATCTGAGGGATTAGATCACGTGCTATAACTTTGGTGTTTTTTGCTGATCTCATTTCTGCACTGTATAAAGAAATTGAATATACGCCACAGCAAAGCGATGTTGTGTCCAGTCTGCAAAACTTTCTTTTCGTAGAAGTTCCTCTTGGCGTTTGTAGCAAGTTTGCTAGACTGTTGTATGGCTGCATTTTTCTTTTGCGATACAGATTGTATTTTTTTTTCTCAAACTTGATAACAATCCCCGTGTAACCCAGAGGTGTCCAGGAGAAAAGTTACTTTTTCTCGGCAACGTACATATGGTGCAAAGTGCCATGAGTTTGGGGATAATATTGTGAAAATCCCTGTAAGATACCTGGCCATCCTGGAGCCAATAACTGGAGACCAATCGGCGAGGTTGATGCCTTTTGAAAGCGGGTTTGAGAAATTGAGTGTTATGGAAACATTTGTACGTTTAAAAAGGAGAGCTACCGGATAATATTTGCTAGTAGTACTAGGTACAATGAAAGCTTCCGGTGGGGAGAAAACGTTGTTAATGGCATGATCAACTCACGAGCCATTTTCATTGGCCACGCAATGTGTAGGTAAATAATGAGTGATTCAAACACGTGGACGTGAAAATCCCTCATTTATTTGATAAATGGCGACGACGCCAAATCTAGAAGGCTAATGGTAATATCTCGTAGTATAACAATGTTTTTGTTTTCACAAGTGATTAAGTACAGGAAACATCAAGAGCGACGCGGAAGTTGCGTGCATATGTGCTCGGCGAAATGTATATGCTACCAAAGATTGTGTTTCTCCCGTCACTTTGTAAGGCTGTGTGATGGACTTCCACCCAAACAGATTTGCAACCAGCAATTTTTAGTGAAACGTCTAATCTAAATCCTTCAATGTTTTAGGAACATTCCCGACCTGCCATGGTTAGATGAGGCACAGTGGCAATACTCAGCGAAATAAGAGAGAAAGGCAAACAGATTTCTATCACGGTCAGTGAGCCAAATATCGGAAATACATCTGATTCAACAGAGCTGGGTAACGGAAGATATGAGGGCCTCATATTTACTGAAGTATTTTCTCAGGATACGAGCGTTCAAATGCATGACACATTGATGAAAATTAGATGCTTCGGTTCGAGGTTTTGTAGTGCTAATGCACGACATGGCTCAATTACCGACATGACTTAGGCCGACGAAGTGAACATCCGAAGGTCCGTTTGATCACGAATACGGAAGGCATGACTACCATCTGTCTTGCGGGCTTTGATGAGGCAGTGAGCCGTCCACAGGAACTGCCATTTATGTTCATTTTTCAAAGCCAGGGCCTTAGAGAAGAGCTGCTTTTTTTCTGAGACGAAGTGACCATTCGTATGGACAGGCGTAGCTTCTGCTTCATGAAACCCGATATGTGCTGTTTGGAGACGAGCCTTCCGGGTCTTCGTGATGAATTCGGCATTCTTAGTGCGAAAAAGAAACCATGCGATTCGGTTACTTGGGTTTACCGTGGATGGCACTCGATGCACAACGTCAATGTCGTTTTCTGTGAGCGGACAGTGAATTTTCGATTCAATGATCTTGATAATGGCAAGGAATTCCTCGCGTTGAGTGCAAGTAACCCCATTTACTTCTGCATTGTATATTCGCGAATAATCTCTACTTCGGCAACCTTTCGCTCCAAGGCTGGGTTCCGTGCAGTCAAATTTTCGTTCGTGGGGGTTGCAGACAGTTCATCGAACGCCGTTAGAACGAATGCCACTTCATAGAAGCCATTTCATCGAACGCCGTTTGGTAGAAGGACGTTTCATCGAGGACATTTCATCGAATTTGGTTGTGCACAATGAAGCAGGGCTTTCAGAGAGGATGGATAGAAATAAATGATCGTGTCTTTTTTTCGCGGTCTACTATCTTCACCCTCTTAGCAATGACTCTGCAAACTGCGCACTTTTAATGCGGTAGAAACTGTTTTGTTCGTTCAAGCATGGTACCAAGCGCACTGGCACGTGGACAACGTACAGGCCTTGATGAGTTCGCGAAATACTGGCATCTATATAAGTGCCTCGGCTAACGTTATTTCAACACGACGTCAAAAATGGAATTGGCAACTACCCTACGTGGGAAGCCAAAGCTCTGTCCCGACGACTACTGATACATTGCCGATCAAGAGGTCGACTGCCGAGGGTATTGGGAGTGTTGATTGATGTAGGTTCAACGCGCCGACGCAACGCAGGTGATGAGGCGCGCCGTACTGAAGGGCTCCGGATTAGTTTTGACCACCTGGGGATCTTCAACGTACGCCGAAATCTCGTACACACGGGCGTTTTTGCTTTTCGCCTCCATCAGAAAAGCGGCTGTTACTGCTGGAAATCCAACCCGCGATCTCGTGCTCGGCAGCGCAACGCCTCAGCCGCTGAGCCACCGTGACGGGTGTATTGGGAGTGTGAGTGCTACTTCCAGTGCAAAGGCCGCGTGGTAATCATTCAAGAGGGGTAAGCCGACCAACAAGTACGCAAAACGCAAGAACATAACTATGCTCCGTACAGCAGAAGGGTGAAGTTCTTGCGTTCGAACGAAGCTTTAAAACGGATGGCTACTCGCACTACTATCCATCCTGTTCAGATCGTCCAGGTAAGTACATTCCGGAGGTACTCACATCTGCTAAGCTTCTCGGCGCATTCTTTTTCTCCCTACGCAGCAAGTTTCCTGTTCCCTGAGCGCTGACGGACGCCGAGCCATTCCATGCCATCACACGCTGAGAAAGGTTATTAACAGGGCACAAACGTCACTATTCGCCAGCCGCATGGTAGCTGGTATACTGGTTCGAAAAGCATTACGTCGTCGGAAAGCCACGCCAGCTGCCCGGTGTACTGATGATCCGTGTGCCACCCCGGTTTTCCCTTGCCTTCTGGTCGGTACAGCCGTTAGCGGAACAAGGGTTACCCCCGCCTCCCCCCTTCGGAAATTACTCTGTAGAGAGCTGGCACAGAGGCTCCTCAAAAGTTGTTGAAGTCTCCCATCCCGGCGTTTGGCGGTTCATCAGACGCCTACAACAGGAGCAAACAGCTACAGACGACCGTCTGAAAGCACTGCTGCATAGCCAGCAGCCGCGGAAGCAGGGGAAGGCTGTGCTGGCCAAAGAAGCGGCCTTCGAGAGCATCTCGAACAACGTGAGAGACATGCCTCTGAAGGACTTTTTGAGGGCAATTGCTCATCAATTGATACAGTGACTGTGTTTCGGACACTTAACTCATGGTACAATGTACAGTGAAATCTCGATATAACGAACTTCAGGGGACCGTGGAAAATTGCTCGTTATTCTGAAAGGTCGTTATAGTGAAAATCGCAAAATTTAAGAAAACAAATAGTATTCCAATGCCTAAAACGACCTACGTGTACAGCAGTGCATCTTTGGAGTCATTTTTCACACAAAAAAAATGCACTAGTGATCATGAAACAATAGACGTTTATTTAAAGTGGTTGGCGATTTTCATCTAGCGCGAGTAGACCAAGCTTCCTAGCACGAAGGACTCAAACTCTTACACATTCCTGGGGAGTGAATCAGTGGCCGTGCGGTTTTTCTCCGGACATGTGCGGAGTTTTTGTATGCTGTCCACCACATCCGCAGTCGTCGCGTGCTCGTCGTAGTCTTTGAGTGCTGCTGCGGCACCCTCAGAGGCATCGTTGTTCATGCCATCCTCGCTGCCATCTTCACTTCTTCATCCTGAACGCTCACGCTCTGGGCAATGTCCTCTGTTGTTAGCTCCGCTGATGTCCGTGAAGATCCAGCAAGCCACGTGAGCAGCGGCGGAACGTAGAAAAAGTTGGGGTGAGCGCGAATAGCGCTGCCGCGGCTTTCGGGACGGAGAAGGCTACCCATGCTTCATTTTTTCTCTTCTCCTCACCTTTTTTCTCCCTCTTGCATCGGCTGCCGCATTCCGCGGAGCAAGTTGCAAGACGTCCTCTTCTTCGCTGCGCTTTGTCGTGTCGTCTACTAGCACATTGCCCCGGTTGCCGCGATTGTTTAACGGACTTCTAAGAGACTCCGGCCTTGAAAATATGAGTTCGTAGTACTGAGGTGTTGTTAACATGGCACGGAACTAAATAAAACGACCGTTATTTTGAAACGTTCGCTATTCTGAAGTACGTTGTAGGGCAATAATTTTACATTAAAACTATAAGCAGTCGGCGTGGGATTTCTTAAACGCTCGTTAATCTGAAAAGTTCGTTAATGTGGCGTTCGTTGTACCGAGGTTTGACTATAGTTGCATTTGCAGCCCGCATCGTCATTGAAAAATATCTGGTTTTGCCAGTAAATTCATGATTTTTAGTGCGTGATAAATATGTATGGCTCCTGGCAATTGGTGCAATAATCGATAATCACTACGGGAAGTGGTAGTGACAAAGACTTCGACTTGAAAATGCGTATCACAGTAATCACAACACAGAAGGCAGCACCACCTGGAGCAACTTCAACTCATTGCATGTTGCCGATAATCGCCACGGGAAGTGGAAGTGGCAAGGAGTTGTGCTTGAAAGATGAACGGTTTTTTTAGGCTACCCTAAAGCATAAATCCTTTAGTTCTTCATGCATCTCTTTATGATGAGAAAACATTTCTAGCACCAATACTCATCGAGACCGCAGCTACTGAACAGCATTCGATAAAACGGGCGACGCCACTTCGATGAAACGGTTTCGATTAAACGGGCATGCCTTCGATGAAACGGCGTTCAATGAATTGTCACGTACCCCTTTGGTGGCAATCAGTTGTACCTTCTCGGCTTTAAAGCCTGTTAGAGGTTTCATGCTCTCAGAAAACAATTTCTATTTTCTACGTTCTCAATGACTTAAATGACAATAAATTTCATGCTCTAAGAAAACAATTTCTATTTTCTACGTTCTCAATGACTTTGTTGGAATTGGTCTCGCGTTCATCTATGACATTTTTAGCAACCCTGTCCACCGATCCAGCTTTGCAGGTCGTCGATGTGTTATGTAGCTCAACATTGGTTGACATTGCAACAAAGAGAATGCAGTTGCAAAAAACAGTAGCAGCACCAGTCACAGCAAAACCCCAGTAAAATTAAACTAAAATATACCAGAGATGCGTACTTGCGAATACAAATGTTGTTGCTTAGCCGCGTTCCGACGGCGGCGACTGCTCCTGCAATGTGATAATCAGTAGCTGGAGGCAAGTACTTATATCATAAATTGCGGTGGCGCAGTTGGGCGCGTCGCTCCGATAAACACGTCAAACGAAGGCGTTGCTCCACAACGGAAAGAGTGTAGTTGCACTCAAGCTGGTCTGGTCGCCCGAATGCTTGTCAACCATGTGAGGCGTGATTTCAGCGCAGGCACTGTCATCCCCTGGGCAGTTGCCCACTCGACGATGACGCACCTTCGGGCAGCCTGCAAATTGATGTGCCGTTGCTTAGGCGGCTTCCGATGGCGACGCCTGCTGCTGCAGGAAGTAGTGGGTCTTTAACAATCCAAATTTCATTGTAACACCGTAACGCCTCTGTGCTTTGCTGGCACTTTGAGTTTTTTTTTATTTCGAACACTCCCGCAGGCGGAGGGGGGGGGGGATTTTGGCAGTGTACCCGTTTTTAGTATTTTTACCATATTTATTGATCCATTTACTAGTACGACGGAATATATCCCAGTACAAAAAACGCGTGTCCCTGTTGCGTTAAGAACGCCTGTATGCGATAAGGTTCAGTAGGCACAAAGAAATTGCATGAAAAATAACTGCAATAATATTTGCATGGGCAGGTTGTATTCTAGGCGGAGCAACTAGATCTCTTGTTCGAATGGGAACTACCAGGCCGCAATCTGTAATTTTACAGATCAACTTATCGATTGATCCCAGTATTCTCCGGTGCTTATTGCCAGAATTACGTGCCTACATTTCTAACTCGGCCCGCACTTGAACAGACAGCCGCACGGGGAATCTCATGTATCGGCTGCGAATTTGGGGCTGCAGGGAGTTTTCACGTCGTGGTACGTGTACGGACGCACAAGAAAGTGTGCAAAAAGTTCGAAAATTTCCACATACGGCGGAGAACGTTCGATAAAACGCGTGTCTTTTAGAACGCTTTGGTTAGTTATTGCGGAATGCACCTTAATTTTTTATTTCAGGTACACGTATCGAATAGTTCCGTGATTAGCAAAATTCTATGTCTGATAGGTCGTTTACCAGTGCAGCTACGAGTGCACTAAATCGTGAATCATAACTTATCCAAGCCAACAAAGGAATCAATATTGGCTGTACGGCATCCCAGGGCTGGAAATTGTGGTTTTTTGTGTGCTTCAGGCCTTGAAGTAGGGTAGTTATTATAGAAATGGGCACTACAGGTAATTGTAAGCTGCCAATTTAGGCATTCTTTAACTGCACCTCATTTCTGCCAGCCTTTTCCAGATATGATCCACCACATCGCGAACGGCTGCTCGACGTAATTGCGAACGCCTATCACACGTACGTTGCCACGCCAGCGACACACTGCCAAATGTACATTCGTTAAGGTCGAAACCAATGAGGGGACGTGAGAAACAGTCCTGTTCGCTTTTTAATATCTGCACATAAGCCTAAACCACATGAACGTGCAATAAATGTGTTCGACAACAACGTCAAAGTCCTTCAAACTGCACGGAATTAAGATTGGATGTATGTTGGCAATAACTGCCTGGAGCCGATTGAGGGCCGCTTAATAATGAGATAGAAAATCGCCAACGCAAAATCCAGTAAAGCGCTCGTACTGCGACATTTGCGAATGACGAGCTACCACCGCGTACCATGCGTATGGCCTGTGTGCAGTCTCCGGATTGCACAACTACAACTCAATCATGCGAATACAAAAACAGAATTACATTAACGGAGAAATTTGCAATGCTCACTTTCGATACTTTCGCGATCGCAAACTATCTTGAAATGTCGCTGCATGTCACTTGATGCCGCACGCGTAAACAAATACCTGTTCGTCAACCGAGCGGCATTCACCTCGCACACATATCTCTTCTAGACAAAAATATTCCTTCATTCGGGAAAAAAAAAATGCGCTCAACCGTTTCCAAATCGGGCCAACACTTGATGACAAACGGTTCAATGAACAAGTTAAAAAGTTAAGAGAGGCAGAATGTCCACAGGACCCCTTGTAATGGTCATGTGAAAGCCTTCTGAAATACCTAAAAACAAAATCCGGCTGCTGGGTTGTTGCAGAGGACACAGAAAAGCCCAAAAAAGTTGCCGCTGTCCCATATATTCAAATCATCACGCACCGCCTATAAAGGTGGGCCACCACTATAGAGTGCAAGTGGGTATCACTGCTCTCAACAAGTTGCGTTCTGTATGTACCAGGCTTTACAGGAAGATAAAGCGAGGAAGTGACAAGAAAGGGGTTGGTTGTGGTGTTAAGATCAAGAACTGGTATACCGCCTGATCAAAGAGTGTTGTGTAGAGCATCCCTTTACCCTGTGGCCGAACTTATGTTGGACAAACTGGCCTTCGTATCAGCGTGCGTTTGAGAGAGCATGAAATGTCATTAAAGGACCCTCCATCATCCCATCTTTCTTCGCATTGCGCTAAGTGCCACTAATGCAAACGTACTTTTCCTGCCACTAATATTTTATTCAGGCAACGTGAACAAACACCCCGCGCAATTATGGAGGCGTTCCACATAGCAGAACGAGGCGACAAGAGTGTCTGCCAAGCAAGCACGTGTCTCCACCCCAAAGAGTTTGCTTGTCTGCGTGGGCCTTGACTGTAGCAGGTATATATCTCTTTGCTTTATCACCGTGACCTTTGTAATCTTGTTGCGCTCATGCTCAGTCTCTTTATTGGTTTTTAATGTTTGTGTTGAGTGTTTATATTCACACTTCTTGATATTAAACTTTAGTTGTTAGAGCAGTGGATGTCCTTACGTTGCACCTCCTTCGTCTTTGTAAAAGTTCGCGCTGGTTTCACCAAAGAATAAAAATAAAACAAAGCACCATCACTTGGTGTGTATTCATAAAACGGGGCTCAATAAATCCTACAAATGACACCACACAGAGATTGGGGCGCAATAACAAGAGCTAACTGCAACAACAATTGCCCGCATTGCACGCCGCGAGCACCGCATTGCGTTGCGAGGGCATCTTCTCTGAAGGGCCAGCACTGAGAGCGGCATTATCGCAGAGTTATAGGGAGTATGGTGAGGCGGGCGAAGGGAAAGTAAAAAAGAAGAGAATGCTGGAGTTGCGCGCCGAACTTGCAGCTATATTCGCTATTTTAGGGGCCTTAGGTGAAATTCGGATGCCCTCTCCGCCGATGCGTCCGAACAGCAGCTGAAACGGCATTAGTAAAATTTCTCAAAACCGTTCCTACACCGTCCATGACATCCGCACACGGCAGAAGTGCCACCAAGAGCCGGAACGTCTTCGCCGGAAACGGTGCGTGGCGCCCACCACGACTGTATGCAGACCACGCCCACCGCGAACTGTGAGTCGAGAAAACAAGGCGCTGCGACAATGAAAGACGGTGAACGTCGCGAGAACAGAGCGCACCAACGGCACGCAGAACGAAAATTCCACATGTAGTTTCGGCTAAACCTTTTTTCGCGAGGACACCTGTGCGATCATTTCAAACATTGCTGCTTGAAGTTCACTGCTCCGCTCCGAATACTCACATAACTACGACATAAAAACTATAAATCCTCGCTTCGCGTCAGTTTATTCCGGACAGGATTTTAATTACCAACCCTATCTATGAACAGTGCTACCCGTGCGCTAAGAGAAAGAGGATCGAATTCAGCACAGCTGGCTGCAGTTCCACTGGTAAAAATTAAAAACGCAGAAGAAGCAGTTTTTTTTTGTTTCCCTTTCTCATGATTTTCGGCTGGCTCGGTCTACCGGAGTTGTTATTTCGTTCTTGTTCACGTGCGATTGTGATTAGCCCTGCTGATTTACTATGGGGTGCATGCGCAGATGATCGGGCTTGCCTCAGCGTTTTAATGAAATTTTTTGTTAGGCAGTCGCAGTGAGGACCTGTCGTATTGTTTCGCATGGCCGTACATGACCCGCGGAACGACAAAAGAATTTTAAATTCCTTTCGCAATTTTAGCGTCGCTTTTGTACGGGAGCAGTGCAGCCAAAATGGTATCGCCACATGAGCACTGCTGTCACGGCTGGCGTTGGCGGACATGGGCTTTAATGCAAAGTTTTTCAAATCTTTGGGTTTGTAAGCAACTTTAATCAAGTTAACGCATTTTGACTCCCTTTACACAAAAACTGCGGTGTTCGCGCGAAAATATTAGAGATAGCACACGCACTACAGCTCCCTTGGAGCTTTTTGCAAGGGAATTCTCCACACACAGAACACAAAAAAGCCGGAATGGTAGTGCATTGCTTGTTGCATAACTCAGTACCAATTCGAAGTTTTCAAAACTCGTTCCAATGGGAGTTTCACCTTACTCCCACTATTTCGGCAGTTTTTCAGTAGCTAATGGGAGTTTCATTTTCCTGCCACTACAATAGGAATTTATAGGGGTACCATTGGGAGAGAGAGAGAGAGCGAGCGATCTTTAATGAAGTCTGGCGATGTTAGCAGGGCTAAAATGCTGAAGTTGCTACGCCAGTTGATGACGTGATGAAAATGATGGCGATGATGTTCAAGAAGTTAATGAATACAGATACGGGCGAGTTATCCACAGCGACTGGTCTAGACCTGTGTTGCAGGTACTCTATCAGAGCTTTGGTAGCCCTTAAAGGAGCCATGAAGACAACGTACAAGTTGGGTTTATTAGAAAGACTGCTTAGTCCCGATAACAATGATACCAATATCATCGCAATCTTCGAAAAAAAAACGGAGATATTAAAGAAAACGTGTGAAGCAGTGGCGACTCCCTAGCCAATTTCCCGCAACTTTTCTATGACGTCACGGAACATTGTTTGTGCGATTGGCGGCCGCCTAACTGACCTGTCGCGACGACACATGACTGTACGAATGTAATGGGTCCTCTAGTTCCATTTGACCGCATCACTTGAATGCTAACGTGTGGTTAACGCACTGAAAATTATGTTTTTAGTGCTGGCTCATATGACGTCACTGTGCTCATAAGACGTCACTGTGGCGCGAAATTTTGAAAGTTTTTCAATACTTCTTGCATTTTTTTCGTTAAAAAACAACGTTTGCGGCTGGAATGGAGCTGAGTGAGATACCGAATCCTAGTTCTTTCAAATTAAATGAAGTTGCATTTTCTCTTCATGGCTCCTTTAAAGCACGTTTTGGACAAGCCTATGGTGCTAAAAAATGCTTTAGCTGCATGTCCACGGAAAGCGGCAGTCGCAAAGCCACTGCGAGTGATACTCTTTGAGCACTCAATCGAGCACATTCACAGAGCGGGTGCTGCAGGGTTTCTCGCACATCACAGTGTGGGCAGAGTGGCGACGCAGCCTGTTTTATCTTGAAGAGGAAGTTGCGCACGTATGCGACATACAACCGCATGCGATGTAGAAATGCTTCTTCCCGCTGGGAGACTCCTGGTTACATTTTAAATTTGCAGTTGGAATTGACGAAAGATAGCGGCGCGTAATGCGTGATATGTCATCCAAGGCTGCACGCTGCATGTTCCATGCCACGCTGGATGCAAGTATAGATGCATCTTTCCTGGAGAATGGTATAGCTATTGCCGATGCACGATGCTTATGCGCAACGGATGCAGCAATGTCCGCCTTCACATTGCCAGTTATCCCACAATGGGCTGGAATCCACAATCCACTGAACTGCAATGTGATGGTGCGCTTGTAGATCTTGGAGATGTAAAGCGTGTATGTCAAACACAAGCTGGTCTTTTGGAAAAGACGCTAGACATTGAATGGCAGCCCTTGAGTCTGTGAAGATGGCCACTCTCGAGGGAGTTGCTTGACGATATGAGCGAAAGCCACCCTCAGAGCTGCAAGTTCGGTAGCCGTAGTTGACGTTCTGTGACTGAGCATGGCACTGATGGTAGTACGGGAGGACGATATCCACACCCCGATAGTGGATGATGTTGATGACACTGACCCATCAGTGTACACATGAGTGTGGTCTGTTTATATCCGCGACATGTAGTCCAGAGCGAGGAACTTTAGTGCGGGGGCCGGAATATGCTCCTTCCTCGTGATACCGGGCAGAGTAGTCGTGACTGGTATGGGCAGCAACATCCAGGGTGGGTGCTCAGGAGGAGCAGGCTCTTGATACCCCTTCGGCAGACATTCACGCACTTCTTTAGCCCCGCTTGTCGCCTGTGAATGGCCCCGCTGTCTTGCCACAATCCGCAGACGCGCACGACGGAATTCCTGCGTGCTTAGTGCGAGTGGTGAGAGCTGCCTGCATTCTGTCAGCGTTCCGATGGTAGAGGTTTTCTTTGGTACGCCAATGCAGACCCGCATGACTTCTGCTTGCATGCTCTCTAGTGCTTTGACAGTTCCTTTTGATAGAGATCCAAAGCAGGGATGCTGTAACTCGTCACGCCAACGCAAAGCACTTTGTATAACCGTAGAAGAGAATTGACTGAACAACCACCAGTGTTTGTGGAGAGCATGCGGACTATGCGGGCGAACGAAGTAATCTTGTCCTTGAGGTGGCGAACAAGTGGCGTCCAGGTAAGATTACTATCAATGTCACTCCCAAGAACTTGTGGGTCGGGACGTATGGAATGGCGGTCCCTCCAACAGGGAGGCGGTAGCGCGCAAGGCCACGCTATGTGAACGGTATCGCAGCACACTTGTTTCATGAAATCACTAATCCTGTAGTTGCCAGAAATGCCGCAATAGAGTCAATTGCTCGCTGCAGTCTTGACCCTAACACTCGCCTATTGCGGCCGGAACTATTGTTTCCTCCAACTGGGAGTTTTTAGGGGGAGCGTTGGAAGCAGTGTTGACCTGCATTCGAGGTTGCTTTTCTTTTGTTCTTGTGCGCTTGATATAAGCGCTGCAGAGGAAATTACTACCGTATTTGGGAGTTCTTAATGGGAACACAGGCCGCATTTTCATTTTTAGTTTAGGATTGCGTAATTTATAGTCTTTTTCCGCTTCAAACGTTGAATCGCGAAACGTGAAAAGTTTGTTTTCTGCACAGTCAATTTATTGCATAAAAATTACATAAATACGATATACGTGTGCACACGTTAATAAGACGACAAAAACACTGAATCAACAAACCACCCACATCGAGAACACAAGGTATCTTGGTAAGAACTTTATCTACTACAACACTCCCCAAGGAAAAAGTTTAAGCCATTTGCAAACAATGAGGTAAGCTTGTCGTCGGTGCGCTATTTGCTTTCCCCTGCCTCCCAAACGCTGTCGTGGTGGCACCTCCTGGCACGTTCCCCAAGAAGCCACAGCAACACATGCATTAGAGGAATAGCAAAACGCTTTAAGTCGGCGGCAACAAATACAGAAGCATATTGGGCACCTGACCTGAAAAAAAAAGAAACGGCACTGTAAAGACGCTGGACTTGTCGCTCTTGTGTCCAACTTTCCGTAATATCTGAATATTTATTTAAAGCTACGAAAATTGCACTTCTATCAGAGACACCTGCGCTCAATAGTTCGTCAAAAAAAGTGCTCTGCTGTTCAAAAGGGTGCGCGACCCTTGTGGCGACCAACTTCTCCAAATGCTTCGTTTTTCTCTTTTCCTTGCGTGTAGTGTTCTGGGAGCGAGCTTCAGGTTTTACCCCCCGCACTGCCTGCTGCCCCCCTCCCCCCCTTCAAAAAAAAAAATCAGCAGTCGTCCGTCGACTCTACAGAATGCTCCCTCGAATGGAGTTTGCTCGTTATGCGCAAGGGGCACTCCCTATGGGAGGCGCGCAAAGCGATCCAGGATGGCTGTCCTAAGGAGGATCGATATGTCCCCTGTACGGAGCGCCGCTTATGTACGCGTTGAAAGCAAAGAAGGCAGCTCTACTTTTTAACGTCGTTAGGTGGCGGTGACGCCAGATTTTAACGGCTGTCTTTAACTTAGACGTTACGTGCCACATTAGAACTAAAGACGACCATTTCGGTCTCCAAATGAAGGTGCAGAGATATTGAAAAAGTAGCTCACGTCGCCTGCTGTGGCGGTAAGGCTGCCAGCGCTCGATCTGTGACGCTACGAAGTTAATGCCTGCAAATATGAATGGTTCACTAGCCACCGCCAGAATTAGTAGAGTTCGCTCATTAGCGGTACGGACTTATCAGAGTACACGAGCTTATTAGGCGTTGTATTATCACCCGCTTACATGAGAAGCCTGCCTGTTTTAGGAATTTTCATCATACTGCTCGGGAGTACGTTGTGTCGCTCTGTGCGGAACACGCAAGTCAATGGCCTGGCCAGCATGAATAGCAATAGCTTCCCACTAGTAGGTCTGTTTTACCAGCAGCGAAGTCAATGATTTTAACGTTTCCAACCAAAGTACCCAAGCGAGACGTTTTCTTTTTTTTTTTTTAACAATACCGAGCGGTCCACCCACACCGTTACAGTCGTTCTCGCATTGCCCCCTACTAAAAGCAGTATTTTGATAAGCACACTATTAGTACAGCGTTGGATGCTGCTTATAAAAAAGTCACACCCGAACCAGCCAGAAAAAAAAAAACCAGCCAGAACAATATTGTGGCTCCAGATTGGAGCATGATTAAACGCTTGAAACTTCTATAAAGAATGTTAACCTGCTCTCCAGCTTGAGCTGCTTTCATACTATCACCTAACGTTTTCTGCATTGCTAGAAGCGGCTCTCTAAAACAAGGAAATGGAAGGAATAAACAAATAGCTCTACGCACGTAAATCATTAATTGTAATGCTGGTTCTGAACTATAGCGCGCCTGGGCTAACCTTTGGTCTGTGAAATGTGAGGGGATGGCCAAGGTGTCCCCAAATCACAAACTGCCCTCGCGGTGTCGTACGTGCTAACAGCTTTGTTAATATGAGATTATATTATCTGAAAACGCCTCCGCACAACGCGCGATGCGCGAAGCAAAGAAACGGTCAAAAGCAGTAGGTTTTGCAAACAGATTATGGTTCAGCGTAACATCTCACTAGTCAAATATGTAATGCCTGCGCTCTCACACACTTGCTTTGCTATGTAAAAATATGAACACGAAGAAAATAAAATTATAGCATTTCCGCACGCCGATGGAATCCGAGCAGTTCTTCACGCCTACAGTGAAGCAACATTCGACAAACTTGTTGATAGCTCTACACTAAGCACACTTCTTCAGCTAATTCTAGAGCTTACCAGTTTTGACTTCGATGGAAAACACTACGTCCAAATAAGAGGCACATCTATGAAAACAGGCGTAGGGCCAAACTATGCCAACATATTTATGGGCGTCCTATAGGGAATCGCGAACGCGCCGTTTGTTATCGCGAACGCGCCGTTCGCGCGGTCACTCACCATTTGCCATGAGCCGGTTCCCCCACCCCTCCGCTTCTTGGACAGTTTAGTTCACCCTAAAATTTCTCCTTCATTACTCACTTCTTTGCATGCCTCCATTCTGCTGTGACATGCTTTGATCATATACACGTAAACTTGTTGACCCTTACTGGCGACCGATTGAACAGTTGCTTCCACACAGGACACACCTAGCTACTTCCTACCTCGCTAAATAATTGGTTGCGTTGCTGGCACGTGCGCTCTTCTGTGACTTCTGTGAACTCATAAACTGCCCTGACATTCCCCACGCCACCGGTATTTGGTATTTTCAGGAATGGATGTGTCACCGGTGGCCTCCGTTCTGTATTTGTTGTTCTTGTACTTTGAATTTCATGTGTCGAGACGTTCCCTGAACCATTCATTTATTTGTGTAATTCGTACGAAAAGGCTTTTTCCGCAGCCCCCTACCTTGTCTTTTTTTTTAATGAATGAAGTTGTATATTGCTGCAGTTTGTGAGGAGCAAAACGGTGCGAAAGTTTGTACGCACATGTGTAGTACAGTGATCCTCGGTGAACTGAAGATTTTAACGGCTCATGAGCATACAGGCTGTTCTGACTGTTTTGGTGACGCAAATATACGGGAATGGTTCCAGGGTATAGTCCGTTTTGGTTTGGCTTGTAGTCAATGATAATTCACTCCAGTGGCCTCCAGGTGTTCTTGAGACTCGTATGTGATCAATTGTAGAGCACACACTTGAGAAAACTACTAAAAAACACTTTTATTGGGTGCGAGGACGAGCGCGGGCCAGTGGTTTCGGCTATGGTTGCCGAAACGCGCACAGTGCTCTAGCATTCGCCACATTTTATTTGATCTTCCTTCCTCGTTACGTGATCCGCACCGATGCACTGGAGAGCAGTGACACCGCTCAGAAATTCCCGGAAGGTCTGTCACAACACACTCGCGAATGGCCAAGTAGCCATGCGGTGTGCAGAAAGGCACGGAAAGTCCCAGGAACGCGCGGAAGTGCTTCTCCGCCGCTGCAAAGCCACGAAGTTCCCCGCTTCCCACAGTGCTCAGGCCTGCCAGAGGAGAAGGGATGTGATAATCGCCGCATGCGTCAACCGTGAAGACTGTGATAATCACCGCATGCGTCAACCGTGAAGACTCTGATGAGGGCCGTCAGCCGTCACACAGCAAGGGCAGGCGAAAACGATGCTATTTTCCTGATACCTGTAGTCCTACCAGCTGGAATAACAGGCCAATGTCCACAATAAACGGAGGCACACATTCACACCTTTATTTACGAAATAAAAGAAACTGGAGAGGGTAGCATGATAGTCCACGCCAAGACCCCGCACGAGTCCAGCTTTGTTCGGCTGCCGGTGTAGGTATCGCACAGCCGTACTCCTCGTCAGGCCTTGGAGCCACGCCCACGTGGGAATACGCAGTTCGCGAACTTTGGAAAACAACTCACTCACGAGGTATTCTCCGGTATCCGCAGATGACGCTCGGAGAAAAATAATCACTTGTAGATGTTGTTGCCCGTTCTGTGGTGGATTATTCCCGTTTAGAGGCGTGAAAAAACTGTAGCCTGTACATCGCCTGTACGGCTCTTTCGCCCCCCGAACGGGCGATCCCGTTTATCTCTCTCTCTCTCTCTCCCGGAGCAGACCACTCTCCTGAACAATTGCAAGAACCCGGGTGGGCCATCATTCCACGAGGGTAAGTCGCTATGCAAGCTACCCACTACGTCTCGTACTGCAACATATCAAACAAACGCCTGTAGTATTTACATCAGAAGTGTTCAGCGTCCCTCGCACCGGTAATTACTGCTCTTTAGCTGCAAGTAATGACATTAAAACTGCCTGTCACCGCCGCGTCACATCTGTCGCAAAATTTACTCTTGCCGACACCGGGACGCGTCAAATCGGCTCCACACCACATTCCATGGACCAAACTCTCATTTTGCAAATATAAAATTTTGCTCTAGAGCACCCAAGTAAGAAAGAGTGCCCAGGTACGCTGTAATTATATTTCCTGACTGTGCGCGGGCAGCACTACGAAATACAAGCCGCATTTCAGCGCCTGCTAACACGGTCACCAGCGATATATATTAAGCATTCCGTAAGAATACACGCCCGAGCAAATATACGACAGTGTCCACAACTACAACGGAGACTTGAAGATCCTCAACGCTTGACGTCTCATCACGTGAAACATAGTGCAAACGAGGTTTTAAGGCCACAGAGTTTCTTTTTGGGTCCCCTGTCATTCCGGCTAATGCCCGCGCAAGCCTTATCGTCGTGCAACCAGGACAGTGCGCACTCTGTTGGCAACCAGGTCAGAGGCAAAATATCCGCCGTTAAAATGCGGCACTGAGCAAAGCAAATAAGTCCCTTTGACTTAAGCTAGAGACTTGCACCCGCGAGTCCTCACTCAGTAACCCCGTCTTCCGAAACGCAAGGCGATAACGGAAGGCTCATCTCCCACCCGTGGAACATCGAAAAGGCTAGCAAATAGATGCTCCATTTAAACCTAGCCGGATGTTTTGCAGAACGCCTCTGCTGGAGCGAAAAAAGAGTTACTTGATATAGGTTCTGGGAAACTCCCCTTAGGCCCCATGCATAAAAACACGGCCGTACAATTGGTCCACTCCTATGGATTTTTCGTACAGTGGCGCCCTATGTTGGCGACAAAATGAACTAATAAAGGTGCTTTGCCCCTCGACAACCTGGGCGAAAAAAATGGTATTTCCGTGCTGATAGAAATTTTTTGTGATGAAGGAGCTCAGTGTATTCAACCATGCAAGTCTTTTATATGCATTCGAAGAAAGAATAGTGAAAAAAATGCGACCGTGTGCAAGCGACGTTTTAAAGCCTTGTAAAACGTAGTGAACAAAAGCCCATCACTCAGCTTTCAGCACTGTGAATTCCGGGGGTGGATTTAAATGCAGGTGTCCGGTAAGTCTACTCTTTGGTTCGTGATATGAACGCCGATATTTAGCAGCCGGCCGCCAATTTCACAGTCAGGCGACGTCCACTGAAGCCGGCGAACGTACGGCGCTGCCACGAAAGATCGCACGACCGAACCCACGTATGTGCGCCCCTGTCTTTACCTAAACGTTATGTTTGCTAGTCACGAATTGTTGGTCTCGGTTGCGTTTCACGCAATTCAACAGCATGCGATTCCAGTAAAATAGGAGTAAGCATGAGGCCTGCGAAGTGTGCGACACACCAGAGACCATACGACATGTAGTATGCGAGTGTCCACGGTGTTCACGGGGACGAAGCCAACTCTCATCGACTCTACGAAAGTTAGACCCTCCGTGCCCGTTCTCTGAGGAGGAAATCCTGGGCCACTGGTCGGATCCGTCATCTACGGACCGTTCGATAAAAGCGCTCCTGTTTTTTCTAAAAACGACGGAATTGCACAGAAGACTGTAGCGCGAAAGACTACCCTCTTTGATTTCACTGAACTTTTTGTCTATAGTGTCGTGCAGCTAGGCACACCACTCTACGCTGTCTGTACCTTTCCCCTTCTTTTTCTCTTTTCTTCTTTTTTCACATTGTTCCCCTTTCCCCCGTACAGGGTAGCACACTAGGCCGTAGACTGGTTAACATTCCAGCCTTTCCTTTACCTTTTCTCTCTCTCAAGAGCACGAATACGGCTCAGAAAGGCGATTATTAAAATCATTCTGTTATAGTAACAGAGAGGGGATAAAAATGCCCCAAACAGAGCAGGATACCAAAGATAACGAAGGCCACATTCTCAAAAGCAACACTACTGCTTTCGCTTTCAGTGTGTCATAACGAGTTCTCAAATTCCCTGGCACTTCTCGGGTGCCAAATGTGTAGATGTTCCTGTGATTTATTTTAATATGACTCAAACTGCAGAGCATTAATAACGCACAGGAACAAGAATGCAATTTAAGCGCTGCGGAAACCCGTTTCTTGACACTTGGTTTTGTTATGTGCTGTAGCCCGAATCACATATGGATCTATCTAGGACTGTCCTCGGATGCCGCCCAGTGAAATCACCTATGCATTGCCTCATAGACCAGTTGGCAGATCGAAAAGCTCTGATAGGATCTACGGACAAAGCGCGCGTGCGGGAACCCCGCTTCCATTGTGTCAAAAACGTTACTTAAAAATGGCGAAAAAGGAACGCTTCTAAATAAAGTAATCAACACAATGATCATGCAGAAGGTGTGCAATAGTATACTTCTATCTCATAAACCACGTATCGGTACTGATTTGAGTCGTTTGTAGATGCGTTTACGTTGTTCGCGAGATATCGTCGCATGGGTTAGTTCGTCTTTTGCGATGGCTCTAAAGGTTGTAGGATCGATTGGATGCACTTTCGGTGAAGGTTCAACGCCTTTTAGGTTTTGACGTATTTTTGGCAAAGTTTTTGATGTGATCTAGCTTTCGCGTTTCCCTCGACTTTGTTTAGGTAGAGATGGTAACGGTTTTAGTCCAGGTAAAATTGACCAACCACACAAAAATTTTTTTTCCTAGACTGTGCGTGATGAAACCGTGCGGGTCTTTTATACAAAGTCCCGCTGCCGGACTTTTGCATAGGGCAACGATTAAGACAAACAGTTATTATTCGGTCTTAAAAAACTGCCCAGCCTAGGTGTTTTCAATATTTCTAAAATACCAGATTTGGTTTTCTGTACCCATTTATCGAGTGTAAACACATGCGCGTGTATATGCCAAACAAGAAACATTTCAAAATGCTGGTGCATTCCGGATGCGGGTGCATCCAGACGCCGCTGCCGATGGGTGAACTCGGCGCCTGATCATCAATGGCGAGGAGCTCCAGTGGAGGACCAGGGTACGCTACCTGGTGCTCAACCTAGACCACCGGCTGAACTTCTGGCGGGTAGATAAGGAGCTCCGAGCCAGGGCGCAGATGGCCACCACTGCAGTGCACAAGATGGTGGCCCGGGACAGTGCCTGCTCACAGCGGGCGGATGGGTCTCCGGCTGTGTAGTGCCTCCGCTGTGGGTCTCCTCTTGTATGCGCTGCCGCTGGTGAGCCTTCAGAAACCAACCTGGTGGCAGTTGGAAAAAGATCGCAGAAAGGGGGTACACGCTTGCTCAGCCTGCCCCAGAGCTCGCCGTGCGAGAAGACACTGGCCGAGGTGGGTACGTGGACCCTCGAGATGACTGCTGGCCAGCGGGCGCTTGGCCAAGTTGACTGACCGGCTGCAGCGAGCCTAGGGGGGCGGCCCACTGCTGCAGTGACTAAGGGGCCACCACAGCTCACAAATGGGGCGCATGCTCGCGCTCTACGAAGAGGTGGTGGCCCCCGTTGATGCGGGACCTGGAGGCCCGGCTTCTGCTCTGGCAGCTGACGTGAGGCTGGACATGAATGGCCTGCGCAGCAAGAGGTGGACACTCCACTGCGGACAACTGCAGCTGGCACGGGGCATCGTCTGGGGCGACGTAGACAGCCATGCCCTTGTTTACACGAACGGCTCGGTACGGCACCAGCAGGGGTCGGCCGCAGCGACTGCCGCGCTGGGAGAGGCCACCCGGCAGGCGGAGGTTCCCTATGCCTCATCTTCGGCCACAGCTGAGCTGGTGGGTGTCGGGCTGGGCCTGGACTTGCTGCTGGATTTGGAGCGCTTGCCTGTGCCCTGATGTGCCCTGCTGCGTGACTTCCGGGTGGCCCTGGCACGTCTTCGGGCTGGTGAGACGCACTTCCTGTTGGAGAAAGCAGCGCAGCTGGCGGACCGGGGCATTCGGCTTTGCCTGCAGTGGGTCCCCACCCACGTCAGACTGGATGGCAACGAGCGGGCGAACGAGCTGGCCGCCAGGACACACGAGCTGCCTCCCTCGGACATGGTGGCCCAGGTGGCCGCGAAGGACGCCCGCCTGCTCATACAACGACACCTCCGGACCAGGCATCCAGACCCGCGACTACGAGCCGGAGGGGTCCTGCCACCTGTTCGGGCATCACGCCTGCCTCGTTAACTAGGCTCGGCCGTCCTGCGCCTCCGCGTAGGGGACGCGTGGACAGCAGAGCGGAAACACCGGCTAGGGCGGGTGGCCAGCCCCGCGTGTCCTCGCTGCCGAGCGCGCGTGTAGTCCGTGCCTCATGTACTGTACGAGTGTCCCAAGTTTGCGGCAGGGCTGGCGGACTTTCTGGCCGTGCTGCGAGGAGTGCGGCCGATCGAGCAACTGCTTTGGCCCCCAGGCAGTGCCAGGGTGCGGGGCAAACTGCTCGAGGCCCTGGGTGCATACCTGGGTACCTCTGGGCTCCACATTGCACTCCGGTACAACATAATGTAACCGCCCAGGTTGTAGTGGAGGGCTGCGGCACGCGTAGATTTCCTGTGTCTGTATATATATGTGTGTGTGTATGTGTGCAGGTGTCTTTGCTGCTGCACCATGGTGTCCTATACCTTGATGTTCATTTATATGTCTATCGTTTCTATGTAATTATCCTTTAGTCTTGTTTAACTCTTCTTTCAAATGCAGAGCATTTCAGTAACTCACGATGTCACCCACGTTGACGTCCGTAGTCCGCACCGTCGTTGTCCCTACTATATAAAAAAAATATACTATCCTGCGCCAGGTTTCGATCCCGCAGCCCTGCGGTCGGAACGCAATGTCCATGGTGCTCTACCCACTGCGCCACAAAGCCGACACAGAATGGGACGCTATGAACGCGCCTTACATTGTTGACTCATTCAAATTACTGCTGACGAGCGCTCTCTCGTCAGCAGTTGTCACAAGTGCAACAACATTAACGTAACGCAAACTACTTAACGTCGTGCGCCCCCGGAAATGCTCTGCATTTGATCGTGCCCCACGCGAGGGGGATGTTTCACTGTGTCTTCCTACTGGCCAGTACACTCGTCGCCATCTGTCGGATGTTGTGCGAACCCTTTGCGGCTGATTGCGCGCGATTTGAAACGACATTTTCGCGTAAAACTGGTGCTGTGTTGTACATTTAAAACTTACTGTTATGCCGTAGGGCAGTCTCTCGCAATAATAAAAAAAATAAGCGGCCAGAGGCAAATGAGCCAATGGCTCCACATTCGGCGGCAGTTTTTGTGGTTTCTACCTCCCAGTATGTATAACACAGGCATTACAGAGCATAGTATTCACGCCTGCTGCGAGGAACCACCATGGGTTCGGCTAGTCAAGCATGCTCACGAGACTGAACGGTTACTGCACCAACTCAACCGCTTTAAAATTATCATACGGTCTGTAAATAATCTGCTTTGGGTGAGCAAGCACAGCTGCTTTGTCATCGCTTGTCAGCTCACAGGTACACTATAAGACTGAAGGCGTCTCTACCTGCGGCGGTGGCTCAGTGGCTAAAGCGTTGCGCTGCTGAGCACAAGGTCGCGGGTTCGATTCCCGGCCGCGGTGGCCGCTTTTCTGATGGAGGCGAAAAGCAAAAACGCCCGTGTGTACGAGATTTCGGCGCACGTTAAAGATCCCCAGGTGGTCAAAATTAATCCGGAGCCCTCCACTACGGCGCGCCTCATCGCCTGCGCTGCGTCGGCGCGTTAAACCCTACAATCAATCGATCAATCAATGAAGGCGTCTCTTTGTTATGAATGACGCACCATATCTGTAACCTAGCAACGCATGACACCTGCGCCCAGCATGCACGACTGTTTTGCCCGGCTGTGCGTAATCTTTATTCGCTAGCCGGAGCCACATACTAGGCCAGAGCTCCGCTGCGCTCTTCTGGTGCGTAGTTGCCGTTGGGGCTGACATCACTACTCCTCTTTTCCTCTGTACTATCTATCGTTCATTCTCCCCTGCTCGATGCAGGTCTAACGCGCTTTCCCACTGCGCAAGCGAAGACAACGACGCTGTGCAGGCGCAGATGCAAGTTCAGCTTAGGCTGTTAATCTTTCAAAACAATAAGTGCCCATTGAGCGAAAAAAGTAGCCCCATCTTCCCGAAGGGAACGCTGAGTAGCTGCGGAGCGTCTCGGGGTTCCGTTGTGTTTTCGTTGTGTTCGTAGTCGAATTTGGGGGACCCACTAACTGACGGGACTGTTGCTTCCATCACACTTCCTCGGAAGAACGGAGTGAAGTGGAGTCAACCGCAGCAAGCGCTCAACTGAACGCTCGCAGCGCGCTACCCGATTTTCATTCAAGGTTGAAGGAGAGGAGACGAGAGGAGACGAGAGGAGGAGAGATGCGCAAGCGGTGAGCATGCGCCGCGAAAGCAGAAGCGAGAACGCGGGAGAAGAGAAAGCGAAGTGCACGCAGCTGGTACGAGAGAAGAAGTGGCGGGAGTATCGCGCAGCTGTGGGAGAGAAGGAAGGAGGAGAGTTGCGCATGCGCAGTGTGAGTGCGGACGACGACGCGGGATATGCCCAGACTATAAGATGCTCCGCATCTAAAAGCCGACGTCCGCCTCTAAAGCACTCATCAGCCTCGTGGGGAAGTTATCTATAGCCAAATGCTTTCAATACTGCGTTTAATTCGGCAGTAGCGATGGATTGTGATTTTGCGGGCTTAACGTGCCGACGCATCACAGGCGATAAAACACGCCGTAGTGGAGGGCTCCGGATTAATTTCGACCCCCTGGGGATCTTTAACGGGCGCCGAAATCTCGAACACACGGGCGTTTTTGTTTTTCGCCTCCATCACAAAAGCGGCCGCCGCTGCCAGGAATCGAACCCGCCTCCTTGGGCGGCAGTAGTGAGAGGTGGCCCGGGCTCCGCACCACGTGTGACGAAAGGTGGCGGAGGACTTGAGCCACGCGAGCGAGGAGACAACCAGGGGTATTCACCACCATGCTCAATTCTACCATTACACGGTGGCAGGAATGAGCAGCGCCGCACCGTGTAGGAGAAAAAACGAATTCGAAAGCGTCAAATATGATTGCAAAGCAAAGCGTCTCGATCGGTAAAATTACGAAGCCCTGCGACAACGCGAGGCGACAGCAAAGCGTTCCAGGCGTTCCGCTGAACTTCATTTTTTTTATAATCATCAACCGCTTTCCCAGTGGGGACTTTTAATGCTTGGCGCGCTGGTGCAATTGCCTGAGCCTATTTTGGACGGGGCCGCCTCTCACTTTAAGGGCGATTTATTGGGGCAACACCAGTCACTCGAAAACTCTCCCTCTCAGCACCTCAAAGCTCTTAAGGACACAAAATACAAGTTTCGTTCATGAAAATACTGCTTTGTTCCGAACTTCTAACAGGTATTGAAAATAGTATTGAAATCATATGATTAAGTGGCAACTCTCCAGCCACTTTGGCCGATTTTTTATGACGTGACAAAACCTTGTGAGGGAAGCTCCTATGCACAAAGTCTCTATTTGAATTCAAAAATAGGCGCTGGGTGGGATTAGGAGCAGGATACTCCGACGTGCAAGACGAGAACGGACCCCCTTGAATCAGCACCCCTTGTTTACTGCATGGAAGAGAAGCCCTAGAAACATTACAATCATACCCTATCTTCAATGACAGTACGTTCACTGACGCACATGTCAAAACGTCAGGCAGACACACGCACACCTAAAGGAGATGCAAACAGGCAGGTAGCTGCGATTGGACCGCACGCACACTATACGCAAGCGCATATTTCGCTTTTTTCTTTCACCTATTTGTTGCATATATGTTCGTTCTTAATCTTGACTGTGTGTTATATGTGATTGATGTAAGCCATCTACCCTATCCACCTAATCCTTTGTACTCGTTCCTTCCTATGCAACCTGCCCTACACCAGCAGGCGCTCCGCTGTCCGCCCCTAGGTGAGAGAATCTACGCCTGTTGGTGGACCTTCCTTTCCTTCTATAATTCAATAAATACATACATACTTACATACATGGGCACGTAATGCTTAAGGTCATTTCTGTCAACGTTCCAGTGATGTTGACCATATCTGTTCTAAACAAGTCTACTATCTTATTCGCTGGGCAAGCATGTTGATTCCAGTAGGGTTGCGCCGTTGTGGTGACAGACGCGAAAATATTTGCACACAGAAAAAATTGTTTCTGGTTCAAAAGCGCCTAATACACACGCACAAAGAAGGGACAGCGGTAATGTCAGGAGTCTCCATTTTTTTCGCCGCGTGTCTTTTTCGCTATATTAAATCAGGAATTCATTCCAACAAACCAATCTAGGTAGGCATTCAAAGATCGTTGACGTCTCCTGTGGTTGCATTTCTTTCACTTAATTTCCCACATATACCAGCGAAAGTGTAGCCGCTAAATTTATTCCTTTGTCGATTTCAGGCTATAGTCATTTCCATTCGTGTTCATTATTTACTCTGAATGATTGAAGACCCCAAATACCAAGGGTAAAGTATCCACCACATTTGCTACGGTCTTAAAATTCTAAAGCTCATCTAGATTTTTTCAAAGCCCTTTTACAACAGGTAGATTTTAAACCTCCGATTAGAATGAACTACTTGAATAAAGCTTTTTATTTGGAGCAAAGTTCGTTTATTTTCAGGCACATTTGAGACACCACGGAGGGGTTTAAAAAAATTACTGCATCTTCCCTCTGCTTGTTCCCTGTGATATTGTCAGGGATACAGCTATGACGAAGACGAGAACGAGGACGCTCCTAGAAGAAGAAGATGCTCCATTGGGATCGGACGCTGTTGTGTTCCGTTCTTCGATATCGTTACCAGAAGTGCTGTAAATAGAGAGAGAGAGAGACAACCTTTAATAGAAAAGGATGACCACTGGTCAAGATGGGGGAAAGGAATGGGGAGGGAGGATAAGAGAAAATAAACAAAAATAATGCTGGTCGTTCTCAGTAGAGTCAATAACTGGGCCAGTTCTTGGAACCTACAATTCATGGGCCAGTTCATGGTGATCGCAATAGGGTTTGTGCACATACACCAGTTCGTTCGGGGGAGAACCCGCTCAAACAACCCGTGCCAGACCGCTTTTAATTGAATAAACCGCTATTTCATATAATAGTTGTGCATCAGTTTGTTGTGGATCGGGATGGGGTTGGGGAGATTGAAATGTACGGTGCGTGGCGAAAGCTGGGCACCACCAAACTAGGTGTGTGAGTTCTGATGGAGTGGTGGTACGGCAGTAAGGACATCAAGGGGGCAGGTGAAGGGTATACCACTTGCGAAGTGTTTCAGGTGTGTACGCTGAATTTGCAATATATTTGCAATATAATTAATAAACAGTGATGGGGTCTTTTCCTTGCAACAATACGAGTGAAGTATGCCTCAGTTTTAAGGGCTTTTTTATTTAGCGACAACCGTGAGTGACATGTATATGCCTTCGATGATCCAAGCGTTAATTATCCGAATTAACAATGTTGTCTTCATCCGTCATCCTCTTATTGGCTTCGCTCAGGATGAAAACGCCAAATTTGTTTCCAATCATTTTTAATTCTGGTATTCTACATTCTGAAACTAACAAATTTTGCGACGTTGAAGGAATTTTATTGCCGCTGTAAGGAAATGGACATCTTACTTATCTTTAAGGATCAATAATTGAAATAGAGAGGTTTTGGGATGAAAATTCTCAGCAGTAGCATATATTTCAGACGTCTCTTCTTTAGCCAAGGCAAGAAATAAATTGTTTCCTGCTTCTGGGAGTTTAAAATAGCCGATCTTGAGGCAGATGTGCTGCAGAGGGGAAAGATTGTCGGAGCATAAAATTCAGTGTTTGGGAAATACAAAGTAAAAACTGCCGTTTTAATGTACATGTGTATTACCGTGCTTCTTATTTATGTAATTACCGTCAGGGTGTACGAATCTAACATAGCCGCCATTACATTTTTTTTTCAAAAAGCAGCAAAGGGAAGATTGCGATCAAGTTTACTTAAAAATAAAAAGGTGGGATGCTGTAATAGTTGCAGCAACAGTAATGGCCAAAAACGTGACGGTTTTCACCACATATGCGTGTTCTCTTTTATGTGTATATAACATTCCCAGTACACCACTAGAACGCCGTGCTCGGGAGGCAACATAGTGAAGCCCTCAAGCCCTGAAAATTCTAATGGCTATGACAAAGTCTACACCACTTTATAGTGAGTTTAGCATGCGTCCGTATGATTAGGAAACAAAATGGAATGAAGACATTTGAGCTGAAATATTTATAAGGAAGTCTTGTTAGCACCAGCATATAATACGCAGTACTAACAACACTTGCGCCCACGGAGTAGCAAAACGGCTAGCGAAGGAAGAGGCAAGACGTAAGGGAATACGGAAAAGTCGATGAAGACAGAAGAAAAACATTGTGACTGAGAATTACCTTGGTTACGTGTGGTAAAAGCGGACGTAATTCAAAGGATGAAGTGCACGGCCTGCGATTGTCACCCGCCTGCTTAATATAAATGTAATGATGACTGATTCCCTCGCGCGTACGAGCTACCGGCTACGTAATTGAGAGGTATTTGTTGATCAACTCAAGCAGCGTGACTCTATCGTTGCCCAGGCCTTCAACTACTGCACTACCAAGTGGGATACGATTAGAAGCAAATACGTGTTTGGTTCAACTTACAGGGTATCTGCTGCAGGTGGCGTCCAGTCGTAGCGTATATTCTCCCAGAAAGTGCAATAGTCAGCTCGATACGCAAGGCTGACTCTGGGGTTTTCGTTGAGGACAAGGTATTCCCTACGTCCTGGGCTCCGTTGAGGCCAGCTTGGAAGTTGTGGCTGATGCCCTTCGTTTTCCCCCTGGTTTGGATCCCTTGTCACATGCAAGGAAGCATAGCACGCATTCTATGTATTATCAGCCGGTAAATTAGATTTATGTTATTCTTACATCCATAATATTTTAATGTAGTTAGCTTATATAGGTGCGAGCAACAAGGAGCGTTGCTTTTTAAACGTCCAAGAAAGGGCTGTTTTGAAGTGGCCATGCAGAAAAAAACACAAGTTTGGTTCATTCGAAAGATTGCCTCGTTAGAGTTATACTGACAGCACGTTTTACATAAACTTCGCTCAAATAAGCTTCAGAATTAGGAAAAAGGGGAATGGCTATCCGACCCTTTACCTCATTTCCCCCAACAGAACCTATAATGTCGTTAGCCCCCTGCTGTGCGATTGGCTCAGGCCGGCGACCGCAAGCGCAAATTACGCGGGGCTTATAAGCTTGGCAAACGAGCTATTTTCGCCTTAACTGTACGGCACATTCTTTTTATAGTAGCAAGAATTGTAGGGGGAACAATTAAAGTTGCGAACGAACACGTAAACACACAACCAGTTAGTGCCCCACTTTGCCGGTCGACACCGCTAACACAGCCGTCGGACGCGCTGGACTTTTCTGAAACAGCACCGACCAACTGACACAAGCGGCATTTTCGCATACGTGACCATGTTTGTCGAGGCGTAGCCCAAGTTTTAGGAAACGATTAGTATGACCCGTAATAAAACAGTGCAGGTGTAAAAGTACGGCTAGAAGACTGGCACTTCACTATTGCAGCGACCTCAATGAAAGAGGGCGATAAACAAGACAACCAAAATCCGGTACTTCAGTAGTATTCCAGTGCCATATATTAAAGTGGGCGGTGAACACCATAATCAAACGGGCGCCTGTGAGCTGGTAGAAGCTTTGGTCAGCCGGCTTTACTTAGTTTTAAGGCCCTGCTCTTAATACATCATTGCCAACGTCCCAAAAACACACAATTTAACGGGATAAATAATATTTTGACTGAAATTATTTAGTTTATCAGTTTATCAGTTAAATAAACCCGGCCAAGTGTCGCACCAACTTCCTGGGTATTTACGTGAATGTTCGTTTCTTTAATTTTAGGGGAGAAGGCCCTTATTGACTGGTGCTGCTAGCGTCTCCTGTCATCGTCGTCCTAATAGTTGTCGCATGTGGTCACGGTACTACAACATCGGGAAACTCGTTTACGCCTCTCGCTAATACGGAACAAGTACTCAAAATTAAAACTTTTAAACTCAATGTAAGAGCTGTCGGAAATGCAGATCAGTGATTCGTCATAACGGGCTGTAGAGCTGCTATCCGCTCACTGCTTCCCCACAATGCGATTGAAATTCCCCGCCTTCGCAATGCTTGCGCGCCCCCATCTGAAGCTGCGCCAGCAGGAGTTCTGTTCTTTTTGTGCTTGATCTTCCTCCACCACATGCCGGCGTTGCACTACTACTTTTTTCGCTTCCTATCGTAAAAAACAACCCAACGAGCGTGTTCCTAAATAAATGAACGAGGGCGCTGCCGGTTAATTGCATATATTTTCCTGAAATGTACCTACAGTTTTCTTTGCGCTACAACGGGGAGATGTATGAAAAGCACCCATGGTTCACGACTTTCGAACACTTATGACTATATGAAACGCTTGGCTTTCGAAGTCTCTGCATTACACCGTGAGGACAGCCCCCATGACGGAACGTCGTGTGGCGCTACTGGTGTCCACGAGAGCAAGATACGACGACAAGGCGAGCCCCTAAAGTGTTCCGGACTTACAAAACGCTGGGAAACTCATTTGCGCCTCACGGTAGAGAGCTACGCCAGGTTCGGCCATTTGTTCGTTGTCGTAATTAGTGAGTTTACGGTGGAGTTGTAGACAGTTGAGGGCTCGCGCCTACTATAAGTAGATGGGTTTCTGGATACGTGTCGTTATGGAAGACGACTGCATTTCGTTTTTTTTTATCCCAAAATTCTTACTGCCATAAAAAGAATGTGCCTTAAATTTAAGCCCATATACTCCATTGGGCAAGCTAAATAAGCCCTGTCCAATTTGCGTATGCTTTTGCCGGCCTCTGCCAATCGCTCAGCTGGGCATATGGTAGCATAGGTTCTGTTGCTGGAAAGGACCTAGTCGGTGGCACGGCCATTCCCGTTTTTCCTAATTATACAGCTTAGGTGAGCGACGTTTACGTTGAAAGTTGTCTGAGTAAGATTCTGATGGGGCCATCTTTCGAATACGCCCAACCTTGTTTTGTCGGCACTGCTTCTTTAGGTCTCACGTGATGGTAGTAAATTCGTCTTAACACATTTGGTGTAGGACGGCCTCCTCCCGAATCTTTATGAGAATAATGGTTTATCTGCAGCAATGGCAATATTCAAGCAAGCGTTTTTGCTCTTACACTTTGGGGCCGTCTTTAAAGCATTGGAAGCATGTTTTCCCAGTTTTGAGGCTTTCCGATGCAAGTGAAAGCACCTACGCTGTACAAAACAAACCGGGGGCGTCCACCTTCTGCCGCGCTACGATGGTGTTATGTTAAAATGGAGCCTGGGTGCCCAAAGTCCAAACCGCATCACGATAACCAATTATCTCTTGAAACTTCGGTAAAAGTTAGTGTATTGCCACATTCCCCTTCGATTTCTGGATCCTGCAGGAAGTCCCGCACTGCACAATGCTGGGAGATCAGGCCCTCATGGTAAAGACGTCATGCAAGCCTAGAGATTTGTAGAACACGTACCCTGTTTTGGCAAAGTTTGCCCAGTATCGCATGAAGTTAGCACTCAAGATCCGTTCCACTTCATCCCACTCCTGTGTTTCATTCAAAGGTTCCCCGAATTCGAAGGCTATCTCTTCTCCGTGAGTTACTCCAGTCCACTCAGGCAAGCGATTTCGTGAAGAACGGTGGGCGAACAAGTACTGGTACACGCTCGCATCCCCTTTGCCGAGAAGGTCAGAAAACTGCAGGACTGGACAAGTGAAATGATAGTCACTCACGATTGCATCCAGGACACTAAGCTTCTCTTCGGTTGACGAGGGTATGACGCCTCCGTACACGTCCAATATCTTGTCCACCGGAGGCTCACCAGCACCTGGATTCAGAGCTTTGATGACAGCCATAAAGTTCTCTTCTGTAACCTCGTTTGGCTCCGTCATTGCGGGGTGTCCGAGAAACTTCTCCAGAAAGAAGGAACCCTCATTCGCGTTCGACCCAAGTAGAACAGCCTTGTCATTACTAAAAGTCCCACTGCCAGACAGGACTTGCGTAAAGTTTGTGATAGAGTCATCTTCTTGCACAGGAAGAAACATGAATTCGAGAATGCGACTGGGGCGTTTCTCATTCTTTAAAATTTCTTCCGCATCTTTATTGAGAAGGCACTGAAGAGTGGTATTGTCTAGTGCATCGGAACAATTCAAAGCCACGGCCAGTGCCTTGGCCAATCCACGTGCAGTGGCATTGTCGCGAAATCCCCAAGGAGCAAAGGCAGACCCGCTTTGAAGAATTGCTCTCTTGAAGAGGGTCCGGGAGAAAGGTGATAATAGGTGGAAGCCAATGCTCACAGCGCCAGAGCTCTCACCAAAGATAGTAATGCGGTTTTCATCACCTCCGAAAGCTCCTATGTTATTTTTAACCCATTTCATTGCCAGGCGTTGGTCGTGTAGCCCCGCGTTTCCAGGAACCAGCTCATTACCGAACGATAGAAATCCAAGGGATGCCACGCGATAGTTCAATGAGACGACAATGACCATTTCTTCGGTAACCAGAGTGGACGCATCGTAGATGTCTAGAGTCGATGAGCCGGAGCAGAAACCGCCACCGTGGATCCATACTAGTACGGCAAATTTGTCTTGCTTGTGGGAGTGTTCTGGTGCCCACACGTTTAGCTTTAGGCAGTCTTCGCTTAGGTTGGTATTGGGACCGTATGGCTCAATGACGGTCTGAACGCACGAGTTTGGTTTAGTGGTGGCCTCTAATACGCCAGCCCACTGTTCTTTTTCTACTGGTCGTTGGAAACGCAGATTCCCGACGGGGGGCTCAGCGTAGGGTATGCCGTAAAAAATTCGCACGGTTTTCCCAACTCTGGATGTCCCTGTGAACCCCTTAACTACGCCTTGCTTTGTCTCCACAAAGAGCGAATCGTTTTCATGAACGCTCGCGGCCATCAGAGGTTGCAAAATGGCGTTAAGATTAAGGCTGGTGAGAATTATGAAATGGAAATGGAGCCATTCGTTGCGCACCATGTCGAGTCCCTGAAATAAAGAGATAAAAATGAATTACTTCAATAGCTGCACGTAGTACGAGGAAGACATTGTTTATTGGTTAATTTAACCTTACAGGGCCATTGAAGAGCATTCAGTGAGGGGGGTTACATTTCTGTAAGCGCATTAAAAAAAGTCTAGAAAAAGAAGAAAAAACAAGTACACAATATAAATTTTGGGTAATCAGCCACAGACGTAATTGAAACACGTCATACACGTTTCTAATAAAAAAGTATTACAAACGCACATGGTTTTTGTGGAGTCTAAGGCTTAAAAAAGAACTCAAATAGAAGCGGAAAACATCCATAAGCAGTAACAATATTGCAATTCGTCACTACACAATTACTAAGAAAAATGTCGGTGCAGATTTTCAGTAAAGCTATCTTGACCTAGTATGGATGGAATTCGGTCAAGAAGATCATTCCAGTGCATGATTGCTCGGGGCAATGCAGATGAATTGAAAGCAAACATCTTGCCAAAAATGCCCGTGAAACTATGATTATTATGAAGGCGTCGTGACGTACGTACCTTAGCGTTAAGAGGAAGCGGATTAGGTCTGATGCTAACTATGTATTTACAGAAAAGGCATAATAGCGCGTTAGTGCGGCGGGTATCTAGCGGCTGAAGTGATCAATCTTGTTTTATTTTGGTAACGCCTAGATGACGGTCATACTTGTGTGTAATAAATGTTGCCGTACTGTTTTGAATAGATTCCAGATGGACGATGAGGTAGTTTTGGTGAGGACACCATATTACTGACGCGAATTCTAGCTGTGGACGAATAAAGGTTACATACGCATGTTTGCGGACAAGGGCTGGTGCGCATCGTACAATTCGTCGCAGATAACCGAGTGATTTTGAAGCCTGCGCGCAGATGGCGAAAATGTGGGTACTCCACGAGAGATCAGGTGTTAGATGAGCACCCAGATATATATATATATAGGAAGCGGCTTGCGAAACGGCACTGTGGTTGATGGAATGAAGAAATTCTGAATTATTGTGTTTCCGACTGAAAGAGATGACTTTTCATTTACTCAAATTAAGTGAATTTGCCATGGGTTACGCCAATTGTATAATTACGTTTAAGTCATTTTGTAAGGAAAGGCGGTCGTTAAGGCTAGTAATCCTACGATATATAATACAGTTGTCGGCAAAGAGTCGTATCCGTGATGAAATGTTCAGGGGAAGGTCATTTATGTAAATCACGAACAGTCATTGGCCCAGGACGCTGCCCTGCGCTACTGCAGAAGTAACACCAACGAGGTGTGAAGAAAAGTTGTTGACCGCGTTAAATTGTTGGCGTATAGACCGAAAGTTCGAATCCATGATAAAGTAAAAGAATCCAGGGAAAGGGCTGATAATTTTGAAATGAGGCGGGAATAAGCAACACGGTCGAATGATTTTGAAACATCTAGGAAAATGCAGTCTGTTTGTTGGTTACCATTCATGGTAGAGTGTAGGTCAGTTGTAAATTCCAGCAGTTGTGTATCACATGACAGGACTTTTCTGAAACCATGCTGATGGACCAAAAAAATGTTGTTTTATTCGAGGTTATTATACACGTTAGATGCAATAATGTGCCCCAGTAATTAACGGCCTATGCACGTCACAGAAATCGGGCGATAATTTTCGGGTGCGTGTTTGTTATTGGATTTTGAAATGGGAACAACCTTGGCGATTTTCCAGTCGGCAGGTAACTGACCTGATGACACCGATTTACTGAAAACATGGAAGAGAATTTGACTAGATATGTGCACAACGTTCTTTAATATTTTCTAGTTGATGTTATCGACACCAAATGAAGTGGAGACTATAAGACTGCCGATCAGTGAAGCGATGCCTTCAGAAGTAGTAATAATTGGTTGCATATGTCCAATTGAATACGGGAACCATGTTTATGGTAAAATGATCTTCCTGAGTGAATACCGACAAGAAGACATGATTGCAAGCATGCGTACATGCATGGTCCTCAAGGGGAATACCGTTGTCACCATCTCATTCAATGTTATTATCAGAACGATTGTTTGAAATTGTCTTCCAAAACTTTCTGGGGTTGTTTCTTAACAGTGAAGGTAAATCCGTAGAAAAGTATTTTTGTTTGGCACTGTGTACTGCAGAGTTGAAAGTTCTCAGACCTTCCTTATATATGGCCCATGACGACGAACTGGAAGTAGATTTAGCACTCTTATACAATCGTTTCCTTTAGTTTCGCATGTTTCTGAGTTGTGGATTAGGTTTATCATTTTTAATTATGAATAAAGGCACTTGTTCGTCGACCAGTTCGCCTATCGTGTTCTTGAAGAGCCCCCAGCTGCCATTTGCAGACCGGGAACTGAATGAGGGTAGAAAGGATTCATTAAAGAAATCCTCCAATTCTGCGTTCATTTTCCTGTGATTACCTTTATTATAATCACGTAATTTTAATGACGGCGCCGGGAAATTCTAAAGGAGTGTGAAATTTAAACTGAAGGAGCTTATTGTCGCTGAAACCGTCGATGTATGGTGCGGATCCTATGCTTTGTGGTGCAGTGGTTAATACAAGATCTAAGATGTTAGACCGTCGAGTATGTTCCTTTATAACTTGAACAAAATTGAAGTCTAGGGTTAAGGTAATGAATTCGGTAGAAGTGCTACAGGAGGCTGAGAGGAGCAACCAATCAATGAGAGGGAAATGCAAGCCCCCAAAAGGTAGACTATATCAGCAGGACCTTTTTTCAAGGCACAAGATATACTTCAACGCTGTTCCGTTATGAAAGATGGATCGGAGTCGGGTGGGCGGTAGCAGGCGCCCATTAAAACCATGACGGAAGCCGTCACAATTACAGCCCAACGTATTTCAACCGAAGCATTCGTTTCAATGGAAGACGACGATATCCCGTTTCTAACTGCGAGCAGAACACCACCACCACTTCTGTGTGTTCTATCGTTAAACGCTGTATTTCCTCTTCATTAAAAAGTTCGCTATCACTGATGTCAGAATGCAACCAAGTCTCAGTTAGCACCAAGATGTCGCTATTTCTGTCGTCCAATTAACAACATAACTGGTCGAATTTATTAAGTAAGCTTCGAATGTTAGTGTATGTAACCGATACCGACGGCAATTTTTTTAGTTGAGTGGTTCTTAGGTCGCAAAGGGTGGATGCCTGTACTTAGTATATATTCGAAGTGATAACAGCATCAGTTACGGGGTCGTATGTGTAATTTTTATTGTCCATGCCCATTCTATCCACCGATTTCATAAATGTCTTATTTTCTTTTCTGGCGAAAGCTATTATTTTTTTTCTAGCTAGTTGGGTTGAGGAGGCGAAATTTTCACCGATAGAAAAAGTCGACCACTTAAGCCAGTGTGCCGAGCTAGAACGGTTTGTTTGTCCTTGAAGAAGCAGAACCTCGTAATTATGGGTCGGCATTTATCGGGAGTAAACCTTCCCAACCTATGCGCGCGATGAAACTTAGGGTTGTCGGGTGAAACTTGTCGGCAGCTCAAAGCCAGGCCAGTCTTCCTTAGGGTCATCCTGAATAACATAAAACAACAAGTTATACAAAACAAAACAATTATCGTGGTACTATAATATTCATAAGTGGTTGGTGTGAAATAAAATTCCTCCTAAAATACACCGCAAAATTGTGGCAAAGAATTCTTAGTTCTGTTGGAACACATTGCGCACTTTACGGGTGTAAGCGGTTTGCCACCGGGAGTAATGAAAACAATCTAGTTTATCGCAATGCCGCGGCTGCCGAACAAATGTGGAACAGCGATGCCGGCGGCGCAATAGTTTCATTGGCGCTACAGAGGTTCGCTCTATAAGGACTGGGCAGCTGTACGGGTGGCGCCACCACTTCGCGCTCCCCTCGTTAGTGGAATGACAGGCTGGATTGGACTACGCAGCCTCCCGTTGTTTTTTTCATGTTTTCTTCGGTGCTTTCAATGTTTTGGTGGTGTTCTGAGCGATATGGGCGGTGAAACAAAGTCTAGGCAGCTGTGATACGTTCTTAGATGCAATAACGGCGACGTAAACTTATCGGACGCTTCTAAAGTTGGGTATGGGCTACAATGACATGAGCGCTTTTTGCAGCGATCAACATTTCGTTCCACCAGTTCTGAGTACGAATAAAACTCCTATTATTAGTATTCATCATCATCATCATCATCATCATCACCAGCCTATCTACGCCCACAAGCAGGGCAAAGGCCTCTCCCATTATTCTCCAATTACCTCGATCCTGTGCCAACTGTGACCAATTTATCCCCGCAAACTTCTTGATCTCATCTGCCCATCTAACTTTCTGCCGCCCCCTGCAGCGCTTGCCTTCTCTAGGGATCCACTCTGTTACTTTTAATGACCAGCAGTTATCTTGCCTTCGCATTACATGCCCTGCCCACGTCCATTTCTTCTTCTTAATTTCTACTAATATGTCTTTAACACCAGTTTGCTCTCTGACCCACTCCGCTCTCTTCTTGTCCCTTAATGTTACACCTATCATTTTCCGCTCCATTGCCCGCTGAGTCGTTCTCAATTTAAGTTGAACCCTCTTAGTGAGCCTCCAAGTTTCTGCCCCGTAGGTGAGAACCGGTAAGATGCAGCTGTCATACACTTTCTTCTTCAGCGACAATGGTAGGCTGCTATTCATTATCTGAGAATGTCTGCCGTATGCACCCCACCCCATTCTGATCCTTCTAATTATCTCTGCCTCATGGTTGGGATCCGGGGTCACAACTTGGCCTAAGTAGATATATTCGCTTACCACTTCCACTGCCTCGCCACCTATCTCAAACTGCTGTGCTGTCCCGATGTTATTGATCATTACTTTATTTTTCTGCATATTAATTTTCAGGCCCACGGTTTTACTCTGTTCGCCCAGTGCGGAAAGCATGCTTTGCAATTCGTCCCCCGAGTTACTTAGCAAGGCAACGTCATCAGCAAATCTGAGGTTACTGAGGTATTCTCCATTAACCCTTACTCCCACCTGTTCCCAATCCAACGTTCTGAATACTTCTTGTACGCATGCTGTGAATAACATTGGAGAGATTGTGTCTCCTTGTCTGACACCCTTCCTTATAGGTATTTAACTGCTCTCCCTATGGATGATGATGGTAGCTGTAGACCCACTGTAGATATCCTCTAGTATTCTTACATAATGCTCATCTACCCCCTGGTTCCGTAATGCCTGAATGACTGCTAGGGTTTCGACCGAGTCAAATGCTTTCTCATAATCTATGAAGGCTATATATAGGGGTTCAGTATACTCAGCGCATTTCTCTATCACCTGATTGATCGTGTGAATATGGTCCATTGTTGAATAACCTTTACGGAACCCTGCTTGTTCTTTAGGTTGACTGAAATCTAAGGTTGCAGAGATTCGGTTAGCGATTACCTTGGTAAATACCTTGTAGACGACTGACAGTAAGCTGATCGGCCTGTAATTTTTCAAGTCCTTCATGTCGCCTTTCTTATGGATTAGGATGATGTTCGCGTTCTTCCAAGATTCTGGTACCATTGCGGTCATTAGGCATTGCGTATACAGGTTTGCCAGTTTTTCAAGTACAATTTCTCCGCCATCCTTCAAGAGGTCTGCTGTTATCTGATCCTCACCAGGTGCTTTGCCCCCTTTCATTTCTTTCAAAGCCTTCCTTACTTCTTCGGTCGTTACTGGTGGGATGTCTATCTCCTCTGAACTGCTGTCTCGTTCGGCATTATCCTGTATGTCCCGGCTACTGTACAGATCCCTATAGAACTCCTCAGCCACTGTGACTATTTTATCCCTATTTGTGATGACATTGCCTTGCTTATCCTTAAGTGCATACATCTGATTTTTCCCCACGCCAAGACGTCTCTTCACTGCTTTCAGGCTACCTCCGTTCTTTACAGCGTATTCGATCCTCTCCATATTATACTTCCGTATGTCAGCTGTCTTACGCTTATTGATTAACTTCGAGAGCTCGGCTAGTTCTATTCTGTCAGCTGCGGTAGAGATTCTCATGGTTTGCCGTTTCCTGATTAGATCTTTCGTCTCCTGTGAAAGTTTACCAGTATCCTGTCTAGCCATAGTATCCATTATTAGTATTCATTTCTTCCTAAATGCACTACGGCTACGTAATCTTATTGGACGCTTCTAAGCTTAGGAATGAGCTACATTACACTAGCGCTTTTCGCAGCGCCGTGCACCTGGCTCCGCGCGATCTGAGTAGGAATAACAGTATTAATATTAGTATTTAGTTTTATCACTATAATTTATCTTCACTGGTTTCAATTACTACGGCTTCCACGCCAGCCTTAACGCTGAGATACCTCGATACGTGTGCTTTGATGAGACAGGTGCATACGTGCGAGATCGATTGCAGTGTGGCCGTGGAAACGTCGCGGCAGTTTGCAGTTTCTTTCTGGAACCGTGAGCTTTGTGCCTTCGGTTTTTCTGAGTGACACTCACAGCATGGGAGCCTGAGAGCCCAAGCGGGACTCCCACGTTTCTAGTGATCAATTTATCAAGAGCCAAACTTATTCAACCGCCTAACAGCCCAAGCTCCGCCTTCCCCCTCTGCTTCCCATTTTACCACCTGTGTCGAATAAAGGCTGGCACCGATAGTTAAAAATGAGTCGGTGTAAAGGTCAGCCTGTGCTTTTTAATGCTTAAGTATTCTTGGCCCAGTACGATTTGCAGATGTGTGCATGTAAGTGCAAAATTAAAGAGAAAAATTATCCAGCTCTCTGTTAAACGGGGACAATGGTTGAACGCGCAGCTTTCTTCCTGCGAAATAAAATGGGAAAGGGTCATATTCAAAGACGCTGCGATGAAAACACCCAAATGCGTTCTGGTCAAATTCAAAGCCCAACTAGACAAAGACACGGGCGGCGCTGTTCGCTGAAGCGACGGTGGTGCCACATAACGGCTGCCCGGTCCCTATATTTCAAAAATATGTAGCAAAGAAAAGTTTTCTTTTGTTTTGTGATTATTAGATGGGTTATTTCGGCTAACTTTTTGCTGCCCTCTGTGCGTTTTCGCGTTGCTCTGTCGGCAGGGGGAGGACTAAAATTATGGGACATTACTCTCTTTGAAGGTCGAAGACCATCGAAGGCTTTAGTCACACGACATGGTGCTCACGTAAAATTGCTCCGATACTGGTGAGCAAACTTCATTTTTGTCGAGTTGTGCGGCGGTCGCCCCTGAGGAAGAGTTTTCTGCCTCCGACAAGATACGTACATGCTACCGTGTCCATACATTTCGAAATCGTTGGTCGCGATTAAGCAGTTTGTCGAACAAGAGATCCGTTATCAGGCTACAGGGCGCAGTAAGCGCCCCGAAAATTCCACGGCATCAATTCCAACGCAGACGCTGCCTGGTGAATTGTGGTTGAGGCTGATTTTGAGGCTCAGGTCTTATGTAAATAGAATTTGCAAAACGGCTGTAACGTCGTCACAGCAAGTTTTATCCTTACTGTGCAGTCCCTCCATGTGGGTCTGAAAAGTTATGGGTAGCTAGGCTGGTGTACTTGGCAGGAAGAATTTGTTTTATTCAGATGTGAAGGGCTTCCTTAGCTCTCATTGTCGTCCACCAATCCCAGTGAAATCAAGTGCAAGAATATTGAATATAATTTTATACCCACTAATGAGCCTTTAGGCGAAGTAAGATTAACTTTGAGCTGAACGACGTGTTAAGCAGCGTCAAGACGGTTGTATTTCAAGCCACTTGTTCTAACTAACGACCAATCAAACTTCACAGCACGGTCACCTCCACCTCCACCGTTACGCAAGCACCGCTACGAGGGCGACGTCGGCACCCGCGTCCTCATATGACCGACCGTGAGCGTGTTCGGTTCTCGGGACATTTATGCGGGGACATTGGCGGTCCTTGTAGTTGTGGGCAGCGGAGCGGGCCACTTGGGTTGTTCCCTTTAACTAATTCTTGTCTAACGTTTTAGTATGTAACCCTTCGTAGTGATTCAAATCTGTTCTGTGACACCTCTAAAAATAATGTCACCTCCGCGTCTGCAAAAGGAGCAATCAATTTCCGCCCTGTGATCCGGCCCATCCATTACAACGGCTTCCGTGCATACAGGCCTCAAAACAGCCACTGATGTTTTTTGCGCTACGGACCCGTTCGTGGACCACTGCAACCTCATTACTTTGACAAGTACCCTGTTGTTCACCACTATTCCTCCCCTGACGTCAAGGGTATCAATGGCTCCCTCTACACTGCGCCACTTGGAAATCTCAAATATCCGCATACCTAGAGCCGCCCCAAGTCACTTTGTTCGAACCTGATCTGCACCCTCCAACAATACCCTCACGTGGACGTCTGCACTGGAAACCAAATAGACTTTTTCCGCTGGTGATTCTCGCTGGCCCCTTAGGGGGGAGCCCTGTAGCAGCACCTCCAGCGGCGACGTTGGAACGAGCACCGCCCGTGACGCTGCAGCCAGAGCGACAAGGCGGGTCGCGTGAGCGAGCGCACAAAAGCACGAGACATGGGGTCTCACTCAGTGTTGACAAACAGGAATCTGGTTTGTCTCACCGACGAGTACTCGTCATGACTGAGGCTTCTTTCATTTGTCCCTACAGATGCTACGTATTACTCACGGCGATATCATCCTTATTCTTGCTTATTTATCATGCTTTTCTGTGTGGTAAATCGATAGCTAGAGAAAACACTGCATGCACGAAAGATGTTCGATTTTCAGTTCAGGCTGCGTTGCTGTACTTTAAGACTAAAAACGCCAAAATAACATATTTGACCTCTTACCGTTAGGCAACATGATATTGCCGCGTGGAGCGCAACAATTGAAGGCATGTCAGGTAGCAGGTGCGCGCCTTCTGACATCTAAACACAAATAATTTGTTGCCCCAAAACAACCCACACATGCGGATTCAAAGTTCCACTTCGGCAATGAATGCCACAGGTGAAGCTCAAAGGGGAGATTCATTTGCAAGTTGAGTTAACGAGCTGGCTCTAGAAGGCTGGTGAGGCCTGGTAAACCACAGAACTGAGAAATCGGTGGCTTTACATAGATATGGGCATTAATTCAGAGAGCAAAAAACACGTTGTTTTATTTTAAGGAAATGTAACTTTGGGAACAAACGTTTATGGTGCAAATAAATGCGCTCGTGCGATGATGCTGTGCGTGTCCTTCGCAGTGGCGACGTCAACTTGAAAGCTACAATAAACCACTGTTACCGTACCTAACGTTTCTGCACGATCGAAAAGCCACAGTAATGTCCTACGGCTTACTGTTGACGTGAAATTACACTAGAAACTAGGATAAGGTGCACTCAGACTGTGAAAAAAATGCCGATCCTTTGAAAAAAGTCTTGGAATGAAGGCTGAGCAAGTAGGGGACATTCATTTCGCCGATCATGGGCACACAAGCTAAAAGTTTGAACATTCCAAGAAAACTGTGCGTATCGTTGAGGAAACAACAACACTGCAAAGCAGGGCGAGTTGGTGGGAAACAAAGCCAGTAGGGATCCGACAATGTAGGCCCGAAAAGGACACAACAAAAAATCTAAAGAACAGTCCTCATCCCATACTTGCATGGTGTGTCCCACAAGATAATAAAAATTGGAAGATAGTTTGCCGTCAATGTGGTATTCTCAACCCTTAACAAGCTTTCCCGGTTATGCAGAAAAGTGACCAGCGATAACAGAATCTTCGGAAGTTGTAAAATCGCGCATAAAATCCCCTACATTGCATGCAGACACTGCGTTGACTACCACATCCCGCTATCCGGTGGCAAGTCTTAGGAAGGGCAAACAAAACATTGCATGACTGAACGCCTGTGCAAGCGTTAAAAGATTCCCAAGACGTCACGGTACCGAGTTGGCAACGTATTGCCGAAAGCATGGCTCCTAGGTAAAGCTCGACCATAGTGAGTAGATACCCCCACCAGCGCGCACGTGAAGTTTCGGTGGCGTTGACAACCTATAAAATTCCGGAAGCTTTTGCTAGAATTTCATCAATCGCCCTTCGCGAAAATAAATTTTAAGGATTTACTATATTGGCGACATCCCCGATTAGCAACTTTGTTCCTGCATGCTTCTTTCCTTTCTTCTTTTTACAGCAAAGCCGTACATGTCTAACCTTCCAGTTTTAATGCCCGTGAAGCCCTTTATTGGCGCCGCTCCGGCAATGCTCCCCGCCACCGCGGGCCCCTCCTAAACAAATGTTAAAGGCACAGCTATTTAAGCTTTAGGTTCCGGTGTCGAGCGTTACCACAATACCCAGACCAGCCAACCGAATGTGACGTGGGCCTCAAGAGGAGCACACCTTGTCGTCCAGGGTTGCGCGTAGGTTGGTGCCACGTCAGCAGCTCGCCAAATATACCAAGCACACGTAAGCGTGAGCTTTCGAGAACACTCTGCCCAGCTTCGTGGCGTGATCTCTCACGTGTACCTCGCCGCTTGATGCGCGTCAGTGCCTGAAGTGGTGAGCACGGACGTCGAGGTCTTGCTACAGATGCCGAGTCGGCGAAGCTGCTTGCCGCGGGTTCCAGTGCGTGCCAACGCGATCCACTTTGTCGCAGATATCAAAGCCTGCAAACCAAACGAACCGGGCCTGGCAATCATGTTGAACCTTTAGCGGAAAGTTCGTAAATCAATGTGGGGTGTAACAGCCGGGTCTCCGACGCAGGGAGATGGGATGCAAGCTTTGGTGTTAATCTACCCTTGTATCACTAGTGTACGCTGTGACAATGTTTTTCCACTGGTTCACCTAGAGTATAAAAAAAACTTGCCGTGGATCATTATTCGCAAGTGCAACAGCCCAAGCCACCATAAACTGTGGCTGCGTTGGTAACTTCTCTCATACAACCGAAATTTATCATTTAGGCATAATTATTCGCCCGAGAATCAGAACAGATGTTGTTACAATAAAGTCGGGGCTGCTCGTGGGAACCGAGTCTATTTTCTAAGGGGTAACAAACCAAGAAGGCGTACTGGAACTGCCACCTGGCATAGTCTTCTTGGTCTGCAACATCATCGCAATGTCCTTAAACCGTGACGTCTCTCCCCGTCGGAGAAATACCTCTCCGGGAAGTCGGCGAAATTCTCTGGATAGAAAGCGCTTCAAGTAAGCTACGTGATCCATTTTAATTGTGTGATAAAGCCATCCATATGTATCAAGCCGGGAGATGACCTAGTTGGGACCACTCAGCCGGTCAACAACTACAAAAGGACAGAGGTAAAGTTAAAGCAGCTTCTCGGACAGTGTACACTAGCGCGCAGGTGTACAAAGGTAAACGAGATCGCCTGCCGACTAAGTAGCGTGCACGTGTCGGCTGCCCCAGCGATGTTTCTAGTGGTCCAGCAGCATGAGGAGCTCCTTCGAGTTTCTCCACCAAGGCACCGGCCTTGGCTCTGCTGGCCTCGTTTTGAAGAAAATTAAATGGTGTCAAACTGGCTTTTGTGAAAACAAACGTAACTTATGCATGATGCTGTATAACAGGTTCTATCACTCCAAGCGGGGATGTGGGGCATGAATATGAACGTTAAGATCTTGCCACAACCATGCTTATATGTTAGTGAGCGTGTTGATGGTCGGCTCTGTGAAGCTATTTTTGAGCGATGTGGCATTGGAAGGCGGGATTGAGAATCGGTAAAACAAAGTACCACTGCGGCGACGTCAGCAGTTAATTGTTGACCGCGGTCGTTGATGGGGAAAGAAGCGTGACCATGGTGAAGTATAGTGCGACGGAGTACGATGTTTGCCACTTCGCAAGCAGTTGCACCTGATATAGCAGCTGTGAAAGCTAGTAGAAGCACACAATGATCCAACGGTTTTTCTTTCACTGTAGAAATTGGACAAATAATTCCGCGCCCGTGTTTTCGAATACAAAGAGCGGGGGAGTCACGCCGCGAAGTTTTCACGGGTGAGAAGTCATCGGCCATTTCAAGCGTAAGCAATGGGAACTACTTTGCATGCATCGTTCTGTCGACCGTGGCATTTTCAGCAAACAAGATCGTTGTTTTAAACAAAGTTGAGGGCGTGTAAAGCCCAGGTTCCCAGCTGTACGTCGACGTGCACAACCAAAGTTACAGAAGAAATTACCGTTCCTGGCACCACAAGGATGGTCTAGAAACCTGTCCCCGAGCAGTTCATACTTTGTAGGAGGTCATCGTGACCGCAGAAAGATTGCATCTGTTCGTCACGCGCAGCGCTAAACCATGAAAAGAGGCTCTCATCTAGGCGTTGCTCATCGGTGACAGTTTGAATTCTGCACATTGCTCAACGTAATGTGTTATGTTTTGGCCCCTCACGTAGCTCGTGCGTCTGTGTGGCCTCCGCTTGTAACTGCCACATTCCTTTCCTTTCACGCAGCTGCAGAAACGCGAAGTTCGAGCCTCCTAAAACACGCTTTGTGTTCTACCGTTCTGGTGTGGCAAAATGGGGGCTGGGGCTTCGCTCATGTACCATTATTGGATTGCTGTATTTCATTATTTTGTTTCTTATCATTCACTTCCGCCCTCACTTTTTATTACTGGCGTTATACACAACAAATCACTTTTAGCCGCATCACATACACCTCACAAGTGTTAGCTTAAATCCTGGCATTCATTTTAAAATACAATAATTTAAACGGCATTATTTCGTTACTCCTGACTTCGTGCCAAATAACATAAACACACAAATCGGGCACAGAACACAGGCACTCCTATTGCTTGTCACGCGAGCGAGTACTTGAGAGAAGGGGAGAACAGAATTTAGCTTGTTTACGCAAATATCTTACTCTACCAGAATCGAAGAGCTAGGTGGATCTCCAACAGAGAGTGGAAATATTTGAATGAACTTTGCTTCAACGTTGCTTCAGTAAATGATCGCAGGCGGAGAACTGCCTAAGCGCACCTAAAAACATCAACATAAAGACGTGATACGGTTGACCGACTATTCCCCGATCATCTGCCAATATCTTTGTATCATCCTATTTGAAGCGCGTGAGTAGTAGCGAGGCTGTAACAATGGAGATATCTTTGTAACATCACAAGGTTACAATGCTTTGCTAGTACTTTGTACTCTTATTAATTTATATGTCAAACACTCCAGGAGTGGTGACTTTTTTGCAGTGTAGCCACGATTTGCATAAATTATTATGTATTCTTTTTATTTCTCTTTTGTGTGCGTGTGCGTATGGTGTGTAGGTGTGAGTGGTGTGTGTGTGTGTGTGAGTGCGCGTGCGTGCGTGTGTCTTTTTTCCCATCAGTTAATCTACAAGATCTGTAATTAAATAATATAGCATACCGGGGCAGCCGCCTCGTCAAGCCGCTTGTAACAGTGGCTTTTTGCGGTTGTGCCCTCCTTTTGTAAAAGAAAGGAAAACAAACGATTTGATTTGATTTGATTTGATTTGATTAGTTCTAAAGGCTTTATTGTACCAATGGCTCGCCTTTCTGCTCTTCTGTTTAATGGTTTATGTATAAATATTCATGCTGTCATTTTAGGTCCCGCCTAGGAACCATTCATTTGCTATATGATTCTTACGATTATTTTTAAGATATTGGTAATGTAGGTTTTGTAGATTGTTCGAGCACTCCCTTCTTTTGCCTGCCCTATGTTCTGATATTTGCGGATGTTGATTATATCCCTTACCGCTCTGGTGTCGTCATTTAACGATGTTATAGAAAACTTCGTCTAGTGTCTCGAGAACAAAGCCCAAACTGGTGGGGTTTTGGGGATGAGTTCGTCATTGACGTGTCTTGCGATATACATCCCCATTGTTACCTTATCCCGAATCTGAGCGCTATCAAAAAGAGGAGCTCAAGAGGACACAGAATATGGCGACGGGGCGGCTGCAAAAACAGAAAACATTGTTGCAAAAATGCCCCTTCATCTGTAATTATGCACAACCAACCTAGATTTTTTGTGTGTATGGCAATGAAATCGTGACTATTAGGAAAACATAAAAACGGGTTTTATAATAAAGAACATTTTAATATTTAATAACCTATTTCATGGCCAAGACTTTAAATTAATAAATAACTGTAGCACACAGCCGCAGTTTTGGTTTGCATGGTTGTGAGGTCGAACACTTTACAAAAACACAATTAAAAGATCTTTTGCATGGAAAAATCTTCCACCGCTGAAAAGGATATCTCTGCATGTAAGCGTGTTACGAAATTATTTCGAACAATTTCAAACTTCTTCCTGAGAGAACCGCTGCTCGGTTCGCGTAGAACCTTCTCACCAAGGTCGCATTTCCTTGTCTATTTTATTTGACACCGGGAACCAGGACGCTACTTACCTGATTATTCTCAAAATAAATAAAAACGTTTTTCACCTATGCGATAATGGCGGCCGATTTGGTTGTGCGAGAAAATGCAAGCTGATCTTGGAACGTCGGCGCCCCCTGAAAAGGACGATAGAGATTCATGGCAGGAAGGAGCCGAGTGAGATAGCAGACGTTCGGAAAATGTGCTTTCTCTCTAGTTTACGATGATCACAAATAGTTGCATAAGAGCTGATAATATACATAACAAAATATAGCCATGGTTCATCATTGGAAATAAATCAATCCAATGTTTGGTTAAATTGGTTTCTTCACCTGCTTTCATATTTTCTGGCCCTGTGCTACCTCATCTGGCTCCTGCCTACCGTGGAAGCGCGCCAAATAAGGTAGCAGATGATCAGAAAACCTGCTTTCACAATTTCTGATCGTCTGCTGTCCCATTTGGCACCTTCCTGCAGTGGAAGATGCGTAACTTCCTGTCGTTCGTTTCGCTCTGCATTACCCAGGTGGCGCCGTCGTTCCAAGATGGTATTGCACTGGCTCGCACGTCCAAATCGGCCGCCATTTTTGTATAGACGACAATCGTTTTTATTTATTTTTAGAATAAAAAGGTAAGCACCGTTGTTGTCCTCTGTGTCAAACAAAAACCACCGACCACAACTAGCGACCTTCGTGTGAATTTTGAGCGTGAATCGAGCAGCGGTTCGCTCAGGAAAAAATTTAAATTGTTGTAATTATCGTGGTAACACCCTGTGTGTTTATTTTCTCCGTATTTTTTAACACGAATGGGTTTAATGTCGGGGTGTACAAACCTCACCAACGTCATATCCATCCCGGAAATGACATCACCAGCAAAAAGTTCAATTGGCGCGGCGGCGGTAGGTTTCCAGCACACGATCACTCAGGCCGTAACGGGAGGTGTGCAACGCTCTACCGACGGGGCTACGAAGTTATGGCCGTATCGCTGTACGAACGCGCCTTATGTCCTTTTCTCTAACTTGTCCATTCAGATGGCGCTGCCGTCTAGGAAAGGTAAAGCGAAGTAGTGCGTCATGACGCTAATGAGCGCCGATAGTTGGGGCCTCGATAGGGCAACGTGTAGCAGCGGAAGCTGCTGTATTTACCCGTCCGACGCCTATGTGGAACGCCGCAGCCGCATTCCACAAGCTCCAGTCGTTGCAACGCAAGCGTCTGGCGTATACGCCACGGAGTAGGACCAATGTGGTCGCACCGTAGCCTAAGCAACCTGCCAGCAGGACGCCGCTCGCCAAGCACACCCACAAGACTGCTTCCGACCCGCAAATCATGCTCTTTTCCCTGTAGCGTACTGTGACTTCACCAAACGATTGCTGACAACCCGTTCGGTTTCGTTCGCACAGTTTCCGAGCGCCTGGGGTGTCAATCAGATTTACGCAATGCTCCGGCGCGTGTAATCCAGTGTTTAATGTTGATGCGTGTAACGATACCACACCGATGAAGTATAAATAGCGATGTGCAGGTTGATGCACCGTGACATTCAAATGCTCCTACGGAGGCCCATTTTACTTTGGTATTTGACCGATTCCTATGAAAGAAGGATCAACCACATTTTCTTGCTTGTTCTTTCCGTTCCTACTCATGACCTTTTAAAAAGAGTGCCCGTGTCCCTGGGAAAAGACAATTTAAAAATCAAATCCTCATTCCTGTTGCCAAAATGCTTCCGGTGTTTTTCGAATGACAGCAAGATTGCGAGGAGGATATTCTATGCCGTGGTGGGAATGTCAAGGAAACACAAAATGAAAGCCGGTCTCAGCCACTCAAACAAATCTGGATTGCTAAAGGATCACTGGTACCGTGACATGCGATACATGTGCATTTCCCGCCGACACTGAGCAACCAAGGTGTCGGGGTCCAAATGAAGCCCTGCCCCACCATGGACAAACTATTGACGTATTTTTATGGTGATTGGGTCATTTTAACTCGACGAGTACCCTTCACGCCGCGCTGTATTAGTCATATAGCAGTGATACATTTCTGAACTCGAAATAATCATCATCATAATCATAATCATCATTACCCACCGCCCACTTTGTCCACAGGAAAATGTGTTGAGATAGATATTATTCCTACCTTTGTCGCTTATATGAAGATGCATGCACACTTCAGCTGGTTAGGTCCACGTTCCCAGTCTACGATGAGTTCGCTGGCGGTGTTGCTCCCGCAGTGCTGTTCTTGTGACGAGGACCTTAGTCTGCGCTGCGGTGAAACCCTTTCACACCTAGGGGTACGCGGCACGTACGTAATAGCGGGATGTTCCCGAAGTGGCACCGCAGCTCATACAGTCAGCTATTTCGTGCGTAAATCACATATCGACATTTCGTTCTCACCTCTTCCTTTTTAGGCGCCGCCATCAGCCGTCGAGTACGTTTCACCTTCCACTGCGGCTAGTGAACGCGTTTCAGAACGTTTTCTGAAGTCTTCAGCTGGTAAGGGCTCCTAATTACCTACTTACTACGCTTTCCTTTTCACTCGTAAACCTCCAAAGTTCACGAACTGAACCACGCTCGCTTACGCTGAAGTACGGTAAAAGACTGCTCGGCCAGCTGTGTTTCCCTTTAATGACTGTCACGAGGAGCAGTGAAATCTGTCAGTTATTTCTCCACAATGTGACATTTCTGATAATGCTCAGCCTGCGTTGTCCTCGGAGCTGCCTTTGCAACTGCTGCGCTCCTCGCACTGGCACATGTTGCGCTGTTACGGAACATTCACAGCAGCCATGACTCAAAAGCAGTTGTGTACAGGATGCTGGAAAGCTCGTTTCGCGCGGCCAAGAATCTCCTCTATTTTAACAGCAGAGATTTTGAGGCTTTTAGTTCAGCCATGGAGGATTACTACAAAACTCATCCTAGCGGAGCGCAAGGGAGTGTGCACCGCGTGAGGAGCTCCAGGCGTCATCCGGGTTTTCGCATAGGCTTGCGCCACAAGAGGAGCTCGCCCAAAACACAAAGCAAAATTGCCGAGCAGACGTAATCGGTGCCTGAAGAGCTGCGCACGGCATCGGTCAGTGGACCTTCAAGAACACTCTGCCCAATGTTCGTGGCGTGATCTTCTTACGCCATTTTTCCAGGATTTAACGTGCTTTTGCGCCTCAAATTGGGAGCACAGATCGCCAGTTTGTTCGCGCTACAGAAAAGAGTTCGCAAAGGTGGTTTCCGCCGGTTCTAGTGCGTGCTAACGCAACCCACTTTGAGAAAGATGTGAAATCCTCCGGACAAAACTATCCGGACTGCCAGTCATGGAGACCTTGCAGCACAAGTTCGCAACTCAAGTCAGCTGCAACAGCCGGATCTCTGAATACAAAAGAGAGGTCCCCATCTCAGCTCTTTCTCAAGCATTGTACAACTGGTGCAAGCTTAGCCGCTTTATTTACATTAAATAAGCACTATTGAGCGCCCGATAACGACAAGAATTATGTGCCAACATATTCTGCTCCGCGCCACAGTAAGGATAATTTATAGGACAACTCCACTCAACACATCGACGTCTGGAAAGCCTTATTTTGGTTTAGTCTCTCTAAACACACTGCAAGATGCAAAATCTTCCAGCTCAAGGGTGCGTATTCATGGCAGAAACTACCATAAAAATTGAGTTTTTTGAAAATAAAATTGAACAGAGCGCGGTCATTACAGCCAGGTAGAAATAACATTTCAGCGGGCAGTCGAGGGACCCAAGCGGCCGGCCGCCTGCTAGAAACCTGCGCGGAAGCACTTTGCGCACGAAGCAAAGTGCTCTTTCCGGCCATTTACCCTGGAACAAGCTGCCAAAAGGAATTGCTGCTATTTGTGGTCACGACTCCTTTGTTGTACAACTGAAGCGCAACATGAACGCGCATGCCTAGTAAAAACAGACCTGTGTGCTTTTTGCAACATGAAGTGAATTTACAGGTTTAGTATTGAGTGTTTTATTTGCATCCATTTCCTTTTCCTGATTCTTGTCTTTTCGTTTTTTCTTTTTCTTTTTTTTTATTGCTTGGTCACCCGCAATAGGTTGTAAGTTGCCTTTATATGTGAATTGTTTTTAAATATCTGAAATATCGCGTTGTAATCCCTCCCCCCCCCCTATGTTAGGCCCTCAAGGGCCTTTAAGGTATCTGAATAAAAAAAGCAGCGGAGGTCGGCCGGTTCTCCTGGCTGGTCAGAGTCTCGCTCGCGCACCCACACAAAGCCACTTCATCAAAACTGCAAATAGGACACCACTCCCTATGTCGAAATGCAAAGACTATTACTTTCCCGCAACATGAATCCTACGTATTGCACCAATCGGAGGGAGCAACTAGCCGGCGCCGTGCACCGGAAGTACAAAAACGACCCACTAGGCATGTACGTACACGGGCAGAATACAGACACCACAATGCCTTTACCGCAACGCTGTTTGCAAATACCCCAACACAAACATCCTCTATCTTGTCACAGCCTGGACCCCCATCCCAGGAACAGCCAAAGCGGCGGTGATAGCACGGACCCTTACACTCTAACCAACCCCCACAATAATCCTCACAGATTCTAAACCTGCAGTTGAAAATTTTGCCGCAGGTCGCATACCCCCAACTGCACTCAAACGTTTCTGCAGGAACCCCCGCCATCCCCTCTACAACGTATCTGGAACCCCCCGCATTCCGAACTTGAGGAAAAGGAGACGGCCCATGACCTAGGCCGAGGAGTTACTATCCGGGCTGAGCCGTGCCCGTATCACTACTACGGAACCCGGTCCACGCCGGACTATCTCATTGGTTACCACGATATCACTACCTATTACCTTCTGTGCCTTCGGATCTATGATCATGCAGAAAACTCCCTTACATTAGGGCAAAGTCACGCCTGGCGGCAACTCCAGACGCTCGTCTTCCCAAATCTGGCCAATATGACCCATATCCACCCCAAACTTTAACCAAGTTCGGCATGCCCCTTATGTGGGGCCCATGCCAACGAGGCGCACAATATCTGGGCATCCCTCCAGGACCCTTTCTTCGAAATCCCTTCTGAGGAAAGGTGGTAAAATGTGGCTCTCTACGTCTGGAAGCCTCTACCCGGGCCTACACGTACGCCTGGTCCAGAGTGGGAAAGACGTCGCCGAGAGGCACCAGCCTACAGTCACCACGAGCTCGCCAACCTAATTCAAGGAGAAGACGTCCTGGATGGGCTGACCTACAGCTCCTTGCCGTCCACCAACAGCAGGACTTCAGTTCTCCTTGACGCATTTCCCGAGCAAACAAAATTTTCTCTCTCCCTTTTGGTGGACGAAGCACCCAGATAGCTGAAATCACACTTCCGCTTCATAGGATTTGCTCAATTGCAAACCGGTGGCAGGTGCAGCATCGCCTCCAAGAGCACTATTTATACGTTCCAAAATGAGTACAAGGCATTGCACTGTACTACCACTCATGCTCCAGTGGGTCTGGCTGCATACTGTAAGCTCATAAAAATTTCGTCGTGGTAAAATTTTATTACAGCTATTTTGTAAACAGGTTATAAAACTGCCTTCGCCGATATATGGGTGCTTACATTTGAAAAAAAGTAAATTATCTCTTAATGACCTCCTTTTAGGATTTTGTTAAAAAGACAACTACTAGCGAAGTGTTGCAGATTAGGACACCAAATTTTCGCCCGCAGCGCTGTGCTTCCTTGTTTCGTTATATCATTAGCACCGCGACAAGGTTCCCCATGGATATTGCCCATGATGCATACGCGTCCGACATAGGCTCCGTGTTCGACCCTTCAGTCAATTGGTGAAAGCCATGTACCGCTTACCTAACCAGTGCGACGCGATCTGCGAAGTACCAGCTTCGGTGGTTTTGGTGCACCGCAAGGACAGTTACGAACGGCTCCACATTTTCCCACGCCAAACCGTTCGCTATGCCTACCTAGGCTAGCGACGCCATCGATCTCCTGCAGGCGGCAGACCAGTACATGGTATTCTCGCAGGTGGCAGGACATTTCGCTACCGCTCGCCAGCTTTTGCGCACGACTCTGGGTAATACCCCGCAATGGAGTACGCCGCTGTTGAAGAAGGAATCACTCCAGACAAATTTCAAAAACCAAATGAGGCCAAATATTTACTGAAAAAAGCCAGTCTACAATCCACACTTTGTACCTCACACAACCCTAAGTCAATCAAACAAGCTGCCTCTTTACCTAGGCAGCAAAGTGAGCGCTTCTTGCACCAGTGACTATTTGCCCATCCGTTACCAAATACTGATATCAAAATCGTCCTTGCCCCCGTGGAGGCGTCGATCTCGAGTGTGTCGCCCTAGTTATTCTAGCCGACTCATTGATGCATGATGCCGGCATCACGCGAAGCCTAGTGAAGAAAATCCGCATTTAGAAAATAATAAACTGTGTACTAGGACCCCTTTAATTTTTAATATATATGCCATGCCGTGTTTCTTCACAAATAACAATTTTTGCTGATGACTGTGGTTTATTGATTTACCGAATATTTTCTTGTCATAATGACCGTAAAACTTTTCAAGCCGATCTTAACGCATGCTGCTTATCTTGGCCAATGACCCTAAACCACTGCAAAATATAAGTGTATGTCATTTACTAATAGTGCCGCCCGAGTTCCCACTTCCTACCTGCTTGATAATATTGCCATTGACCTCTTCTCTACTCATAAATATCTGGGAATTCACTTACAGCCTGACCTGTCCTGGAATTACTACATAATTCCACCCTTCCTTCCGCTGATTGCTCTTTCGGTTTTCTCGAGCGCAACCTTAAACATGCTCTTTCTAACATTCCAAAACTTGCCTTTACTACAGCAATACGTCCTAAAGTAGAATATGCATGCATCAGCCAGTTGGAATCCCCACCAAGCATACTTAATAACTGATATTGAATATCTGCAAAACCCTGCTGCTCGCTTCACATATTCAAACTACTCACGTCACTATCGCTTCATAGCACTAAAACTTCGCAGCCGAACTACCGGATTCAGCACATTGCCGCCAACGTTCCCGCCTATCACTGTTTCATACGCTGATCGCCATGTGTCACTTCATAGTGATTTCTTTAAACCCACTCTCGTACGTTTTCCACGCCGCGAACGTTCCTACAAAGTTAAACGCCTAAATGGCCACTCACATTCTAATGCCCGGTCTTTCATTCCACGTACCAAAGTCTAATGAAATAATTTACCTTCATATATCGCCTTTCAAAAAGGCAACACTAAATTTCAGGAACTAATCTAAGAGCTAATCGAACGCTTTTCTCTCATTTTGTGCGTTTGTTTTCCTGCTTTCAAAACGTGCGCTAATTCCTTCTTTGCCCTCTATTTCCACTTTCCTGTTTCTTTTTGTTGTGTGTTGGGTTTGTACATTATGGTCGCGCTATATTTGAACCATTTTTATTGTATTCGTGTCTTTTTGTTGGTATTATGTATGGAATTTAGCAATATCATTCCTTTCAAGGTTACAACGTGTTTACATATTTGCGTTCTGAGCTCGAATATTCCCTTCTGTTTTTTTTTGTTACGCTTATGCAATATATGTGCCAATGTGACCCCCCTATGTAATACCCCCTCACTGGGGCCTTTAGGGGTATTGCAAATAAATAAATAAATAAATGTCCTAGTAAGCACCCCTTCAAACGGCTGAGCGCACAAGTATGCTGCAATTAATTTTCTTACGCCTCACGAAAAGCGCTTTCAGGGTATGCTGGCACGGTCACAGGCGCATTATTTAACGTTCTAGAAGAAGACACGCCGGAAAAGATATCGGTTGTCCCCAACTACAGCCCCGATCTGAGAATCCTCGACGCTAAATGCATCAGCACGTCAAACATCGTGTCAATTCCATATGACAACCAGAGAGTTCTTTTTGGGCCCGCTATGGCTCGGTGATACACCGCTGCAAGCCTTTCCGCAGTAAAAGAGAGCCGTGCGCCCTCTGCTGGCAAGCCTATTACAAGCCAGATATCGATCTCTGCCCAATACCCAGTAAACCACCCCGTGTACCTTATGCATTATTGTGAAATCTCCAGACTCCCTCCAGAGTTGCCCTCGCTGCATTGTATGTGAGGGACAGCATCTGACCGGCTCAGCGGACTGCCATCCAGAATTCAACCGTGCAAAGAGACTCTCACCCACGCCTAGTAGAGAGCAAAGGGCCCGGGTCATGGAGCCACGAGAGGCGAAAAAACGGCTACCCCTTCAAACTGATGGCAGAAGGGGCCGCATACATCCCCCATCAACACGCCGGTATGCGCGGGACGCTTTCAACCGCCAGCCCGGTAACCCCAAGGAACCGAAGCACCTGCCACTGCGACAGCCTCACTTAGAAATCACCAGAATATGACCTGCTCCAGTGAATTCTCTGATACACGGTCACAATCCCCCTTTTCCCGCTTGCCCCCTTGACCACCATAGAAATGGAACTTGCTACTGTACGAGCAGCAAAGCAAACATCCCATTACGTCGGCAAGAAAACACGACGTTTTTACAAGTCAATGAGCCTCTCCGACTTGCGCTAGACGCTCGCGCCAGCGAGTCCTCACTCAGTAAACCCCTTCTTCCTAAACGTAAGGTGACAGGGGAAGGCTCCCGTACCGCCCCGGTAATGACTCTCCAATTCTAGGTAACGTAGATGTTCGATTTGAAGATTTCCAGATGTCTCGCAGACAGCCGCTGCAACAACAAAGAAATGACTACACCAGCATCTCTCAAACCATCCAGACAGTTTTCTCCACACTGCAAGCGAACATAAAAAAAATGCCGTCCGAAATACATTCGCACATTCGTGGCATTTTCACTGCAGTAAATAACCCGAAAACTTGTACAGCCGTTGACTACCAGCGATGTGACAACACTCTTGAATAATACCGCAGAGCATTACGCGTCCGGTAGTGGAACTGCAGCGTCTATAGACACAAGCGCACTACTTTGCGAATGCATTCCCAGATGCCAGAGAGACCACCGGACAAAAAACCGGTCTTAAACTTTACTTCAGTTTTACAAAGTTATCGAAAGCTTTCATGACCCCAAAAAGCTCTTCTAATTCAGCGCAATATCTCAGTGAAATGACTTCAATTTGATGATGCTGATATCCCTCATGACTTTTTTATTCTGCACCCCACTAAGCGTTCCGGAACTAGATGTTACGTACATACATTTCACAGTCATCTCGAAGTCTTATCACCAGTTAATTTTATTTTTTTTTCTTGTCAAAAAAGAAGTTCATAGCATAAGTAGCTCATTGTAGGTTATTTCAGCGCGCCCAATAGTTTATGGGAATACTGGCACTGCACCAATAAACGCCGCCGCTTGTGGGAACAAGTAAAATATCATCGTCACACACTACAAAGGAATCCCGTCGTGCCGCCTAGCGTGTTGAAGCGTTCATCACCAGCTGAATAACATACTCACTTTCCTACCCCCATACCAGTGCTACCGAGTTACAGAATGTCAATTGAATAATCGGAAAAGCCTATAAAGCGTTCCTGCAGATGCCCCTGTACTCGTCTGATGCCAGGTTAAACCATCTAGCATTTGATAATAATCTCGAGGAGCTTTTGGAGGTACACCGCCGTATATGTTATCTTACAGTTCGCACCACTGCCCTGGAACGGCGGGGCTGTGGCAATCGTACTCACCATTTTATAAGGTCCAACCCCCCCGATAATCGTATCGAATTCGAAGGCGGAAGTTCCGAATATGACTTCCATTTTCATCGAAACACTAACTCTTACAGACTCAATCTCCCAACTTCCCCGATAGAACTGGTATGTCCCCTGGTGAAATTGTTTACTGGGGGGGAGCGACGAGGCCCATGGCGTGTCTTGATGATTCGAAATCAACACGGGAGCCAGCCTACATCTTGATAACTCTCCGGGTCAACCAAAGAACGCCAGATCCCATATGATGACATAAGCCAGCACTACCGACTCACTCGCCTTAAATACTCCCCGCGCACAACCAAGCGTGCACATTACGGCTTCTTGAGGTTCTTTATTTTCCCAGAAGGGCGGTGCTCCAACCAATCCACCATCTTCCTGCTATCACCTTATTGCACAGAATGTAGGGAAAGCGTCACGGTTCCTTACTCTAAGTTGGGCTGTCATTCCGGTCCCTTCCATTTATTCACTTGTGGCGAGCAATGGGAAGGTGGGCTGAGTAGCTTCGACCCCATCGTGCCTATCCCCTGTGTGAAACGAGCTGCCATCAGCGCCGCCGAGCTCAAGCCATCGGCCACCGCGATTCCTCAACTCTGTCACAAAATTAAAGCTTCTTGTCTGTGCTTCCCACTTATGCGCGTCTGCTACTGGGTCGCCAGCTTCACTTTAGGTCGTCACCTTCCAGCTACCTTCAACGCTAAAATGTGGGCTAGTTTGCTCTAACTCTGAAACGTGGTGAAGTAGTGCGGTATAGACAAGACATTATAAAAGAGAGCACACAGCGGTGGATGTCAACTGAAATTTTTACCACACACATAAGAAGTTATGGAGGGACCGCAATTCCATACGTCCCGACCCACAGCTCTTGGGAGTGACATTTGATAGTAATCTCACCTTATGTTCGCCACCTCAAGAACAAGATTACTTTGTTCGCCCGCATATTCCGCATGCTCTACACCAACACTGGCGGTTGTTCAGTCAATTCTCTTCTACGGGTATACAAAGCGCTTTGCGTTGGCCTGACGAGTTACAGCATCCCTTCTTTGGTCCCTCTGTCAAAAGGAACTCTCAAAGCGCTACACAGCATGCAAGCACAAATCCTGCGGGTCTGCATTGGCGTTCCAAAGAAAACCTCTACCATCGGAACGCTGACAGAATGCAGGCAGCTCTCACCACTCGCTCTAAGCGCGCAGGAGTTGCTTCGTGCGCGTCTGCGGATTGTGGCAAGACAGCGGGGCCATCCTCTCGTGACAAGCTGGGCCAAAGATGTGCGTGAATTTCTGCCTAAGGTGTATCAAGACCCTGCTCCGCCTGAGCACCCGCCCTGGATGTTCCTGCCCATACCGGTCACGACTACTGTGCCCGGTATCACGAGGAAGGAGCATATTCCGGCTCCCACACTAAAGTTCTTCGCCCTGGACTACATTTCGTGGATATACAGAGACCACACTCATGGGTACACTGATGGGTCGGTGTCATCAACATCATCCACTATCGGGACGTGGACACCGTCATCACGTACCACCATCAGTGCCATGCTCAGTCACAGAACGTAAACTACGACTACCGAACTTGGAGCTCTGGGGGTGGCTTTCGCTCATATTGTCAAGCAACCGGCATGAGAGTGGGCCCTCTTCACAGACTCAAGGTCTGCCCTTCAATGTCTAGCGTCTTTTCCAAAAGACCAGCTTTATTTGTCTGACATACATGCTTTACATCTTGAAGCTCTACAAGCGCACCATCACATTGCAGTTCAGTACATTCGAGCCCATTGTGGGATAACTGGCAATGTGAAGGCGGACATTCCTGCATCTGTTGCGCATAAGCATTGTGCATCGGCAATAGCTATACCATTCTCCAGGAAAGATGCATCTGTACTTGCATCCAGCGTGGCATGGAACATGTAGCGTGCAGTCTGGGATGACGTATCACGTCAATACGCGCCGCTATCTTTATTCGATCCCAACTGCAAATTTAAAATGGCACCGGGACTTTCCAAGCGGGGAGAAGCAATTTTACATCGCATGCGGTTGAATATCGCATACACGCGCAACTTCCTCTTTAAGATAAAACAGGCTACGTCACCACTCTGCCCACACTGTGATGTGCGAGAAAACCTGCAGCACCCGCTCTGTGAATTTGATCGATTCAGTGCTCAAAGAGTGCCCCTCGCAGTGGCTTTGGGACTGCCGCTTTCCGTGGACATGCAGCTAAAGGACGTTTTAGGACCATGGACTTGTCCCAAACGTGCTTTACGGGCTACCAAAGCTCTGATAGAGTACCTGCAACACACAGTTCTAGACCAGTCGCTGGGAATAGCTCGCCGTCTCTGGGCGCATCAAGTTCTTCAACATCATCGCCATCATCATCATAACGTCATCAACTGGCGTAGCAAGAACATCACCAGACTTCATTAAAGATCACTCTCTGTCTGTCTCTCTCTCTCTCTCTCTCTCTCTCTCTCTCTCTCTCTCTCTGTCTCTCTCTCAGGAACGGCGCATGTGTGAAGATAGACAAAGCAAGAAAAAATCGCGACAAAGTAGTAGCTCATTTTGTTACGCACGTGGCAAGTGGGCATTAAGGTAATCCATTTCTTTTTTGATAAACACATATATGCAGGGCTTACACAGTTATCAACGGATTTCACGGTGCACCAGGCTTCAAACAATTCACGATTGGCTTGTTGTTGTTTGTTCGTTTACTTAATAGCCTCAAGGTTTGGTGGACACTAAGCGGGTCCGATCTATATCTAGGAAACTAGGTTGGCCTCCCGGATATAGTCCAGTAGGGAACGGTAGGCAGAACCATGGAGCCGCTGATGGTAATGCGTGTCTTGCTGCAAATTTAGGCCTGCTGCCATCATACATTTCCTTCGAATGTCCTTAGTTCCATAGCATGTCCATATTAGGTGGGGAAGGTCTGCCGGAAACCGTTTCCTCACAGCAGGTTGGACATTTGACATGTCCTCGGTAGTCCCCTCTCCATCCACTCGTGCGGGCAGGAGTAAGAGCCACGCCCAATCGGATCCTTCGTAGTACAATCTCCTCCATCCTGGTAAGATTGAGGGGGAGGAGAACCGAACACGGAGGTATGAGAGCACGCGTTCGGCGTCGAAGATCCTCCTTTGCAGCCATTCTTGTGGCCCATGGGTCACTTGGGGGCTGGGCGGGGGATGATGGGGCCGGGCAGTTGTGTGAGAGGGAGTCAGCTCGTTCATTTCCTGCAATACTGGTGTGACCAGGAACCCATGACACAACCACTTTGGATAGCATTTTGCTGTGAAGCTGGTGGATGCGTTGGCAGGTGATGGGGGTCTGTGGATCACTTGCGTAGAGTCGGTACGAAGATTTATGGTTTTCAAGTCTTCATTGGAAGCGGCTGCACATACTATGGCGTCGTATATAGCCTGCAATTCTAGCAGGATTGGGGTGCATGTGGCAGAGGCGTAGGGAATACGGCCTTCGATGCTGGGATGAGTGGGGCTGGTCCACCAGTGACTTCATGCGTTCCTGAGCATAAAGCGTCGGTGTAGAGGAGGCATTGATCGTCTGGTCCCGGGTTATTTCGGAGGGGAGAGAGCTGTACTTTGCCCTCCTTGGTCCGCCTTCTTGGCAGATGGCTTGTCTCGTTGGAGGTTATAATCATATAACACCAGGGTGGAAGCTCATCCTGACTTTCCGGAGGAGCCAAGGTGCCTGGGTTTAAGTGGTCGTACCGTGCATGGCCGTTCTGCAGACATGCATACTTTGACAGTCGCACAGCTCGGCGTTGATTGATGAGCTGGTCAACTGTGTTGAGCTGAGCTTGTTCCTGAAAGACCGGTATCGGGGTGATGCGAGGGAGACCGGTGAAGGCTCGCATGGCTTCTCTATCAATAGCTTCCAGTTTAGCATGTTGGGATCCGGTTTGACGCTGAAACTTGGCTTCATAAACCAATCGTGGTTGGAGCACAACGCAAGGCCAGCCTACGAGCGACCTCAGTTCTTGCACCTCCCGCTTTTGGCGCAATGCGGTGGATCAGGCGAATGGTATTTGCCGCCGTTTGCCTCACTGCTTTCAGCCATGCTGTAGCAGTACCAGCCTGGTGAATATGCAGGCCCAGAATACGGAGCTCTGTTGCTTCAGCAAGCTGATGAGCGCCTATGCGTATAGATGGAAGGTGGACGGCGAGCTTCTTGCGGCCAGCTTTGTTAGCGACTGTCATGTACTTCGTCTTCTCCGCGGATACAGTAAGACCAACTTTCGCTGCAAATGTCTGGATAACTTCAAGAGCCTTCTGCAGCGCTGTATACTGCATCCGTACGTTTTCGTGCGTCGACCATACTGTGACATCATCTGCGTAGATGAGGAAGCGTGTGCGCTGCACAGTGTCGAGCTGCCACGCTAAGTGAATAAATACAATGTTAACAAGTATTGGTGACAGCACAGCTCCCTGGGCGACCCCACGCACCGAGTGAAACAGTCCTACTGGCTTCCCTTCTACACGGACAACGAATGTACGATTTTCTAAAAGGGCGGCGCATAATGAACCACACGACGTGGCAGGCCCAACTCAAGCATAGCACGTATGATAGCGTCGTGGGATAGATTATCTTACGCCTTTGAAATATCGGTTGCCAGTATTGTACGAGTGGCTTGGCTGTAGGAGGAAACATTCAAGATATCTTCGAACAACATCGCCAAACCATCTTCCGTGCCAAGACCAGGACGAAACCCGATTTGTGCTGGGTGATATTTGCGATGCTTCTCCACCCACCAAGAAAGACGTGTCGCCAGCAGTTCTTCTGCTAGTTTGGAGATGGTGAGTGTCAAGGAGATTGGGTGGAGATTTTCTAATCGGTTAGGAATTTTTCCAGGCTTAGCTAAAGGGGTAACTATTTAGTGCTTCCATTCGGCCGGGATTGTTGAGGTTGTCCAGGTTTCATTAATTATATCCAGAATAGTATTGAGGATATCTCCCTCCAGGTTTTGGTAAGCCTCGTACGGTATACCATCCGGGCCTGGGGTGGTACGCTTTTTGGAAGATTCAATAGAGGCGAGTAGTTCCGGAAGCGTAAACGCAGTCTCCAGGCCGTCCGTTTCTGATGCAGGAGGGGGGAGATCTTGGGGAATCGTGTGTGGCACATCGTGTAGAGGGAAGAATTGTCGAGCTGCCCGTTCGACAAATTCTTCTGGAGTCTCCTGAGCTGCAAGGAGGGATACTTGCCACGGGATCGGGTGGTCGACTACCGTTTTCATTTGCTCGGAATGAGCTCCAAAGTGTGCGATTTGATGTGCGCCCATTCACACCGTCGCACCACCGTAGCCACCTGTCACTAGAAAGAACCTTTTGGTATTGTCGGGCTTGGGCTGTAAGGCGGTTAACCCTGACCCTGTCCGGGAGGGAGTCCGAATTTCTCCGAGCAGCGATATCTGCTCTTTTCCGTGCCACCCACAAATTAAGAAGTTGCACGTCAGGGTTCGGGTTGGCCTCCTCTACCCACGTTTCGATCGTAGGTTCCTTTAGCTTTTCAGTGAGCGTACTGCGTAATGTAGATCTCGTTAGCGGCACGTCCACAGTAAGTGAACGGAATTTGCCCCAGTTGGTAATACAGGCCTTCCGCTTGACTTTGTAGGTAGTGTGCGGGCGTAGATCAATAAGTATGGGGAGGTGATCACTGCCCCAGGCGTCTGGCTGTACCTGCCAGTAGGGCGTCTGATTTCCCATTCACCACGTTACATCGGGAGAATTTGTAGTGGTCGTGCGGGTAGGCGTGAAAGGAGCGTTGAGAAGCTGACACGCCGCGTCGAAAAAGGTCCCGTAAATTTTTGTGCCACGGCGGGAGGTCATTGCGTGTCCCCATTTCATGTGTGGTGCATTAAAGTCACCACCGACCATGATTGGGACGCCCGGGTACGCTCTTCGTAAATGAGCAAACCAGCCAAGACGTATACGGGCCGATGGTGCTGGGCGTATATAGATCGAGACGAGTATAACCGTACCGCGCGGAAGAGGTACGTGGACAGCAACTACTTCCTGATTGGTGTTACACCAAGCATTAAGGTCTATCTGCGTATGTGGGTACTGAGCAGATACATACACGGCAGCCTTGCCGGGATGGGCATCCGTGGCATTCTTGCGCCCATCTGGTATGGTAGGGAAATGATACCCCAAAAAGCCAGGTAGTCGGTACAATGCATTATGTTCCGGCAAGAGCAGTGCCCATATCCGGAGCTTACCGTATTGCACTCGGAATTTCAGTTCGCCGATTTTCTTTGCGAGGCCCCGGCAATTTCACTGTAGGATATCTGGGTATATTGACGTTGATAGTTTGGAGATGTCCCGAGTTTGCTGCTCTCCAGGGACTGCTACAGCCATTGTGCGAGGAGGGGCGATACAAAGTCCGGGAGCGTCAAAACAGCCGCGGCTATCGGAGATGAAAGGGGAGCGAGGAGGATGCGCACAGCCTCAATGAGGGAGGACATCACCGAACACAGGCCCCCAGTGTTTCGCTCGTCTTTTGTTTCATGCTGATGTTGCAGTGAAGCTCGGCGAGCAGAGGCTGAAGACCGCGTAGTTGGAGTCGCAGCCGGTGCTATCACAGGCACCCCTGTAGATGCAGGTGGTTCTGTGCGCCTCAGAGTAGGATCATGCTGAGCTGCTGGAGAGCGCTCTGGCAGTGCTGGTGCAGCAGGGGGCGGCTGCTTTGGCCCGGGTTGAAGAACTGGTAAGGCCGGAAGGTCCTCCTCGGCGTTCTTGAAAATTGGACCCGCAGTTTGCTTGGTCCAAGCTTCCTTGCGCCCTGTGCCACGCCCTTGCATAAACGCCGACTTCGCTGACTTGTAGTCAGTGTTGTTAGCAGACTTGAGCTTAAAAATACCCTTCTGATCACGCCGCGCTCAGCACTGAGCAGATGTGGATTCGTGCTTTTTGCTGCAGTTCGGGAAGCAAACCTTTTCAGCGGAACAGCCTGTACGAACATGGCTGCCACCGCACCGGGAACATCGCAAGGAACTTTTACACACTTCAGACACGTGCCCAAAGCGCTGGCAATTTTTGCACTGCCTGGGTGTTTCCACGTAGTTGTACACCCGGTAGCGCGTATATCCGATGAGTACGTGCTGGGGTACTGTTTCCCTGCCGAACACAATCTGGACACTCTCTCATGTTTTCCCGAGTCTGCGGGAAGATTTTACTGGCACCCTCAGGCGCAGGGCATTAAGAATGTCTTGATTAGAAAGGTCCGTAGAGACTCCCCTAATCACTCCCACTCCGCAGTTGCTGGGCCTTGGCTCATACGCCTGCACCTTGATCCCCGCAATGCTAGAAATCTTCAAGAGGCGCTCGGTGGCATCAGCATTGCGCGTGTCGACGGCGAGAAGGTTCAGCCGATAGTTAGGACGTACTTGTAGCACGCCGCCTGGAGCCAAGGATTCCAATCCCTCTTTGAGAACAAGGGGATTGCAACGTGTGATTATTTCTGAGGAATCGAGAGGCTTTACGACCACGTAAACTACGTATCTAAGAGGGCTCGGGACTGTGCTCACGTCAAGAGGCCTATAGAAACGTTTAGAGGCACGTTGGCGCTTCTCATGTACAGCGGGCTGAAACGGCTGGGACTTTTCATCCTGAGATGCGTTTTCGTTCCCATAAATGATGGTCCGAGAAGTCGAGTCAGTGATGTCAGAAAAATCGTCCATGTCGTCCGGCAGAGGCTGCTCGGAAGGGACCACAGGAGGACTCACTTGTCCAGGAGGAAGCGACGTCCCGGAGAGTCTAGGATCGCTGCTGCAGGTGCTTGAAGCGGCCGGTGGGCCTGACGAGGCCGCAGCGATGGAGGCAGCGATGATTCCAGGCTCCGTGGCAGGGCATGGTGGGTCACCCGATGGTTGGCAAAGAAGTGTTGTTGGTGGCGCCAAACCCATGGCCGCGCCCGTCACCGGGAGCATTTTCAACCTCTAAACACCAAATTGCCAGTAATTGGTTCCACTCAAGTCTAATAAGACAAAATAACACAGAGAGAGGGTCGCGATTCACTCAGCCTTGCTTCGTCTTCGTCGTTGTCACACGGTTGGCTTTAACAATGAAATGTCAGTGGCTTGTCGAAGAGTGGCACACAGTGTGCAAAACACAGGCAGCGGCTCCCCGCTGCCTCCACAGCAGCGGCCCCCACAGGCAATGGCCCCCCGCAGTGAGCTCTTTAGGCGCTATACAGTGCTCTCGGAGCCTGTCAATAATGTACACCTGTTCAAACGCTCGCTGCAGGGGCTACTTAGCTGACCATTGCCGCCGCTGCGTGTAAGTTGCACACTGTGTGCCACTTTTGGAGAAGACATGGATATTGCGCTGTTTTAAGGACCAAGCCAGCCGTGAATTGTTTGAAGCGTGGTGCATCATGAAAGCCGGTGATAACTGCGTAAGCACGGCATCTATGAAGTTGTCAAAAAAAGAAATAGGTTTCGGAATACGCAGTTTTGACGTGCGTCACAAAATAAACCACTTGACTTTGCCACGATTTTCTCCTTGTTGCTTTGGCCATGTTCGCGAAAAGCCGTTCCTGTGTGTCTACGTTTTGCGTGTGCTAAAAACTTTCGTTGATGTCCAGCGCTAGTCCTGTGTGCTTGCTTTTATAATCTCCCGTTTATACCGTGCTATAATTACCTATGTTTCACAGCTTACATTGTTTTTTTGTTTTTCGTGCCGTTTTTTACTTATGATTGCACTTATGAATTATGCACTTCTCTGACGGTTCGACATGCTGATGCAAGGACTGGGACGAATTTTTTAAATTTCACACCAGGTTGTAAGATTGCGCAAACAGAGAATGTCTCTGGCACAGTCACTGCGCCGACACCATATGTTCGTACGTATCATCATCATAATCACCAGCCTATCTACGCCCACTGCAGGGCAAAGGCCTCTCCCATTATTCTCCAATTACCACGGTCCTGTGCCAACTGTGACCAATTTATCCCCGTACACTTCATCTCATCTGCCCATCTAACTTTCTGCCGCCCCCTGCAGCGCTTGCCTTCTCTAGAGATCCACTCTGTTACCCTTAATGACCGGCGGTTATCTTTCCTTCACATTATATGCCCTGCCCACGTCCATTTCTTCTTCTTAATTTCTTCTAATATGTCTTTAACACCACTTTGCTCCCTGACCCACACCGCTCTCTTCTTGTCCCTTAATGTTACACCTATCATTTTCCGCTCCATTGCCCGCTGAGTCGTTCTCAATTTAAGTTGAACCCTCTTAGTGACCCTCCAAGCTTCTGCCCGTAGGTGAGTACCGGTAAGATGCAGCTGTCATACACTTTCTTTTTCAGCGACAATGGTAGGCTGCTATTCATTATCTGAGAATGTCTGCCATATGCACCCCACCCCATTCTGATCCTTCTAATTATCTCTGCCTCATGGTTGGGATCTGGGGTCACAACTTGGCCTAAGTAGATATATTCGCTTACCACTTCCACTGCCTCGCCACCTATCTCAAACCGCTGCGCTGTCACGAGGTTATTGAGCATTAGTTTAGTTTTCTGCATATTAATTTTCAGGCCCACGGTTCTACTCTGTTCGCCCAGAGCGGAAAGCATGCTTTGCAATTCGTCCCCCGGGTTACTTAGCAAGGCAAGGTCATCAGCAAATCTGCGGTTACTGAGGTATTCTGCATTAGCCCTTACTCCCAGCTGTTCCCAATCCAACGTTCTGAATACTTATGCAAACATGCTGTGAATAACATTGGAGAGATTTTGTCTCCTTGTCTGACACCCTTTCTTATAGGTATTTTACTGCTCTCCCTATGGGGGATGATGGTAGCTGTAGACCCATTGTAGATATCATCTAGTATTCTTACATAATGCTCATCTACCCCGTGGTTCCGTAATGCCTGACTGAGTGCTAGGGTTTCGACCGAGTCAAATGCTTTCTCATGATCTATGAAGGCTATATATAGGGGTTCAGTATACTCAGCGCACTTCTCTATCACCTGATTGATCGTGTGAATATGTGAACCTGATGATCGTGTGAAGATGTCACGAAGACAAGGACGATGCAGTTGTCTTGAATGAGAGACACGTTTATTGGAGCGAACTTGTGCTCCCCTAACAACTCAAAAGAATACAGATGCGGCGAAGCAGCGGTCAACAAAGTGACTTGCGTCGGCGAGCGTCGCAGAATCGAATGGCCCGGCGTCTGCTCTGCAGGCTTTTTATCTTTCGGCGCGCATGGTTCTCGAACCTTCGATTCACATCGAGAACATTGTAGATCCAAGAAGATTATTCCAGGCTGTTCACGTTAGATCGGAATGCTCTCCCTATCAGAACAGATAACAGATGCGGCAAAGAAAGAAAGAATGGAACATGTGCTTCCCTTGGCACAGAAATAACACAGACCGGCGCAGCCGGGCGGTAAAAGCAAAACACAAATAAACAAACCCAATGCATGGTTCGCGGCATTACCCCCCCCCCTCTAAGAGTGCATCGAACCGATGCTAACATAGGCGACAGTCCGAACAAATAAAAATTAAAGTTCGTCATCGTCCGTAGAAAGGTTTTAAGCGAACCACGTGGACGACTTCGGGCCGCGTGTGTCGTCGTGATGAGCCGGAGTCACCATCGGGGATCACTTCGTAGGTGAGTTGGCCAACACGTCGTAGAATCTTGTAGGGTCCGAAATACCGTCGCAGAAGTTTCTCACTCAGTCCGCGTCGTCGGATGGGAGTCCAAACCCACACACGATCCCCTGGTTGGTACTCGGCGGCTCGGCGTCGGAGGTTGTAGCGGCCGGCATCCACCAGCTGCTGGTCCCTTATACGAACTCGAGCGAGCTGGCGGGCCTCCTCCGCACGTTGAAGGCATCCTTGGACGTCGGCGTTCCGGTCGTCGTCTTCTACGTGCGGCAGCATGGCGTCAAGCATTGTAGTCGGCCGTCTTCGGTAGACGAGCTCGAACGGTGTCATCAGCGTTGTTTCTTGGATAGCCGTGTTGTACGCAAACGTGACATACGGGAGCACTTCGTCCCAAGTCTTAGGTTCAACGTCGACGTACATGGACAGCATATCCGCAATCGTCTTGTTCAAATGTTCCGTTAGTCCGTTCGTTTGTGGGTGGTACGCCGTCATTCTTCGGTGATTCGTGTTGCTGTAGCGTAAGATTCCTTGCATCAGCTCCGCAGTAAAAGCCGTTCCGCGGTCCGTGATGAGGACTTCAGGGGCTCCATGTCGCAGCACAACTTGTCGTATGAAAAACTTGGCGACTTCTTGTGCAGTCCCCCTCGGAAGAGCGGCGGTCTCCGCGTAGCGCGTCATGTAGTCTGTTGCTACGACAATCCACTTGTTCTCCGATCGTGACGTAGGGAACGGGTCCAGAATGTCCATTCCAATCTGTTGGAAGGGCCTTGAAGGGACGGCGATCGGCTGCAGAAGTCCCGCAGGTCTCGTCGGTGGCGTTTTTCGTCGCTGACCGTCACGGCAGCTCCGGACGTAGTGGGTGACGTCGGATGTAAGGCGGGGCCAGTAGTACTTCGCCTTGATTTTTCCAATTGTGCGGGCTGTGCCGAGATGTCTGGTAGACGGGTCGTCGTGGCACGCTTCCAAAATTTTTTCACAAAGGTCTGGGGGGATGACAACAAGGTAATTCGTTCTCGTTCCGGGGCTGAAATTCTTCTTCACGAGGACGGAGTTTCTCAGGCTGAATGCTATTAAGCTGCGTGTGAATTTCCTAGGTACGGCGACGTTGCGTCCCTCGAGGTAGTCGATTATGACGCGTACGTTAGGGTCGGCACGCTGCTGGGCGGCTAGGTCGGTCTCCGTCACGATTCCGAAGAACGCGCTGTCTTCATCAGAGTGTTGTGCTGGTGGGTCGGCGTCGGAGTGTTTCCTGCCGGATTTATAAACGACTGTAACGTCGAACTCCTGCAGGCGCAAGCTCCACCGCGCAGACGGCCAGAGGGGTCCTTCAAATTGGCGAGCCAACACAGTGCGTGGTGGTCTGTCACAACCTTGAATGGTCTTCCATACACGTATGGGCGAAATTTTGAAATCGCCCATATAATTGCCAGGCACTCTTTCTCGGAGGCAGAGTAGTTTTTCTCCTCCTTCGACAGACCACGGCTGGCGTAGGCGATTACCTTTTCGCACCCGCTTTGTTTTTGGACGAGGACGGCACCCAAGCCTATATCACTGGCCTCCGTGTGTATTTCCGTTTCGGCGTTTTCGTCGAAATGAGCGAGGACGGGCGGGCTTTGCAGGCGTTTTTCCAGCTCGCAGAATGCTTTTTCTTGGTCGCTGTCCCAGCTGAAAGGAGTGCTATCTTTCGTCAAGCGCATGAGCGGCTCTTTAATGCGGGCGAAGTTTGCGACGAAGCGCCGGTAGTATGCGCACAGTCCCAGAAATCTTCGCACGCCCTTCTTGTCTTTCGGCCTTGGGAAGTTCGCAACGGCTGAAGTTTTTGCTGGGTCAGGTAGGACTCCCGCGGCGTTGACGACGTGGCCCAAGAACTTGAGTTCCTCGTACGCGAAACGGCACTTTTCAGGCTTTAGCGTTAACCCCGACGTACGAATGGCCTCGAGTACAGACTCCAACCTTGCGAGGTGTACGTCGAAAGTCCGGGCGAATACGACAACGTCGTCGAGGTATACGAGGCAGGTGTGCCACTTCAGGCCAGCTAGCACCGTGTCCATGACTTGTTGAAACGTTGCTGGCGCCGTGCACAGCCCGAAAGGCATCACCTTGAACTCGTATAGGCCATCCGGGGTTATAAATGCAGTCTTCTCTCGGTCTCTCTCGTCCACTTCAATTTGCCAGTAGCCGGTCTTCAAATCCATCGATGAGAAGTACTTCGCATGGCAGAGGTGGTCGAGGGCGTCGTCGATTCGTGGCAGGGGGTACACGTCCTTTTTGGTGATTTTGTTCAGTCGCCGGTAGTCAATGCAGAACCTTAATGTGCCGTCTATTTTCTTCACGAGTACGACCGGCGGAGCCCACGGACTTTTCAATGGCTGTATTATGTCGTCGCTGAGCATGTCGTCGACTTGAGTCCGGATTTCTTCCCGCTCGTTTGAAGAGACGCGGTACCGTGACTGTCTGGTAGGTCGGGCTCCATCTTCGGTTATAATTCGGTGCTTCGCTAGGGGTGTCTGATGTAATTTTGAAGTTTCCGAAAAACATTCGCTGTAGAGATGGAGCAAATCCAGCAATCTGTCCCGATTTTCTTGCGGCAGCGCCGGGTTCCCGTCGAAAGGTTGCGGCGGCTTGGAAGCATCTGCGAGTACGCATTCAAAGTTAGCGACCGCGATCACTTGACTTGCTTCTTGCGTTTCTGCGAGGAACGCAATTGTAGCGCCCTTGTTTAGATGCTGGTACTTCTCGGTGAAATTGGTGACCAAAACATGGGATTCGCATTGCTTAAAGCGCGCAATGCCTCTTGCGACGGAGACACCGCGGTTGAGAAGCAACCTTTGGTCACCCTCTACGATAGCGTCGATGTCAGGAGCAGCATCCTCACAGTAGACGGTGATCATCAAGCTTGCGCGGGGTGGCAGGGTGACGTGATCGTCGGCGATCCTGACAGTAGCACGGTGATCGGGGCTCGATTCCGGCGTCATGGAGTGATCGGAGGAAAAAGTTATCGACTTCATCTGCAGATCGATTATTGCGCCGTTGTCCGTCAAAAAGTCCATTCCGAGAATTACGTCGCGGGAGCAGATAGGCAAAATGACAAACTCCGCTGGGTACGTCGTGCCGTCTATGGTGACGCGCGATGTGCACGTTCCACTTGGCGTCACGAGGTGGCCTCCTGCTGTGCGTATATGTGGACCGTCCCATCTTGTCGTAACTTTCTTAAGCTTAGACGCGAATGACCCGCTCATTACCGAGTAGTCGGCTCCCGTGTCGATGAGGGCGACTACGTCAAAGCCGTCGATGGACAACTGGACGTCGGACGCCGCCTTCCTCGAGTTCCGGGTGCGTCGGGGCGTCGCGTCTCGGCTTGTGCGTGTTGACGGTCGGGCACTGTGCGTCGTTAAAGTCTTCTCAGCGCCAGCCTCGGTCATGTCGGGTACGCGTCGTGCCGTGTAGTTGTCGTCGTGTTCGGGAGTCTCGTCAGGGTTAGGTCGGGTCGTCGGGATGAGGGCATGTCGGGAATCAGTGTCTTCGGCGCGTCCTTGCGTCGTTGGAGGGTTTCCACATTTTCGCCGTAGAGCAACTTCACCTCCAGAAGTTGCTTCCTTTAGTTTCCCCCGCGTGGGCTGGGGGACCTTCCACGTGAGAACTGAGCATTGCTACGGTGGTTCGGCGACTGGTATGGGTAGGGTGACGGCGAACGGTTGAAACGGGCTGGTCGACGGCTGGTGTTGGACAGGTACTCTTCGATCTCCGATTGGCGCTGGCCAGTTCGGGGGCGGGGTGCGTCGACGGAGAACCCTCGCAAACCGAGCCTCCTGTAGGGGCAGCGACGGAAGACGTGGTCGGCCTCTCCGCAGTGGTAGCACAGCGGACGATTGTCGGACGTTCGCCACACGTCGGTCTTCCTTGGGGCGGGGGGTTGCGCCGCAGGTGGTCGGGCCGGTGAGAGAGGACGACGGTACGGAGCCGCGTGATGATAGGGTGCAGGTGGGCGAGGGCGATGTACAGCAGCCGTGTAGGTCATGGCTTGCGGCTCGCGAGGTACTACTGGCGTCGTTGAAGTTCCCCGCGCTTGCTGCACTTCTTCTCTAATGACGTCGGTAAGGGAAGCGACTTGTGGTTGCGGCGGCGTCGGGAGCAGTTTCCGCAGCTCCTCCCTCACTATTTCGCGGATAGTCTCCCGTAGGCTATCTTCGGGAATGCGCACGTTGTCGACGCAATTCGCATTGGCCATGCCAACATAGTTCCGGTCGTACTGCTTAGCACGCATTTCGAGTGCTTTCTCGATGGTGCTGGCTTCGGTCACGAATTCGGCGACGGTCTTTGGCGGATTTCGGACAAGTCCAGCAAACAGTTCCTCCTTCACACCACGCATCAAGAAGCGTAACTTCTTTTCATCCGTCATTTCGGGGTCCGCGCGGCGAAAGAGTTGCTTCATCTCCTCAACGAAGATCACGACCCCTTCGTTGGGGTGTTGTGTCCGAAATTCAAGCAAAAGCGCAGCTCGCTCTTTTCTCACAACGGTAGTGAATGTCTTAAGGAACTCCCTTTTGAAATGAGTCCAGTCGGTCAAAGAACTCTCATGGTTCTCGAACCAAGTTCGAGCAGCATCTTCTAAGTAAAACAAGACATGCCGGAACGTTTCTTCGTTGTCCCACCTGTTCAAGATGCGGACGCGCTAAAGCTTCTCCAACCATTCTTCGGGGTCTTCAGCGGGGGCTCCCCGGAACGATGGCGGTTCCCGGGGCTGCTGCAGGACGATTGGCGACGTTGTTTCTTGCATCATGGTGTTGGTCGCAGCGTTCTTTTTCTTCTTCGTCTTCTCCGGTAGTAGACCGGACTCGGGTGGTAAATCTTGCAGGCGGAGGCTGGCTCTTGTTGCACTGGCTTGGCGGCTTCCCGAGGTTGTAGTGGGCATGAAGGGTGCGTACCCCCCACCTCCACCAGATGTCACGAAGACAAGGACGATGCAGTTGTCTTGAATGAGAGACACGTTTATTGGAGCGAACTTGTGCTCCCCTAACAACTCAAAAGAATACAGAGGCGGCGAAGCAGCGGTCAACAAAGTGACTTGCGTCGGCGAGCGTCGCAGAATCGAATGCCCCGGCGTCTGCTCTGCAGGCTTTTTATCTTTCGGTGCGCGTGGTTCTCGAACCTTCGATTCGCATCGAGAACATTGTAGATCCAAGAAGATTATTCCAGGCTGCTCACGTTAGATCGGAATGCTCTCCCTATCAGAACAGATTACAGATGCGGCAAAGAAAGAAAGAATGGAACACGCGCTTCCCTTGGCACAGAGATAACACAGACCGGAGCAGCCGGGCGGTAAAAGCAAAACACAAATAAACAAACCCAATGCATGGTTCAAGGCAATATGGTCCATTGTTGAATAACCTTTACGGAACCCTTCTTGTGCTTTAGGTTGACTGAAATCTAAGGTTGCAGAAATTCGGTTAGCAATTACTTTGGTAAGCACCTTGTAGACGACTGACAGTAAGCTGATCGGCCTGTAATATTTCAAGTGCTTCATGTCGCCTTTCTAATGGATTAGGATGATGTTCGCGTTCTTCCACGATTCCGGTACTATTGCGGTCATAGGCTTTGCGTATACAGGTTTGCCAGTTTTTAAGATACAATTTCTCCGCCATCCTTCAAGAGGTCTGCGGTTATCTGATCGTCACCAGGTGCATTGCCCCCTTTCATTTCTTTCGATGTCTTCCTTACTTCATCGGTCGTTACTGGTGGGATGTCTATCTCCTCTGAACTACTGTCTCGTTCGGCATTATCCTGGATGTCCCGGCTACTGTACAGATCCCTTTAGAGCTCCTCGGCCACTGTGACTATTTTATCCCTATTTGTGATGACATTGCCTTGCTTATCCTTAAGTGCATACATCTAATTTTTCCCCGCGCCAAGACGTCCCTTCACTGCTTTCAGGCTACCTCCGTTCTTTAAAGCGTATTCGATACTCTCCATTATATACTTTCGTATGTCATCTGTCTTACGCTTATTGATTAACTTCGAGAGCTCCGCTGGTTCTATTCTGTCAGCTGCGGTAGAGGTTGTCATGGTTTGCCGTTTTCTGATTAGATCTTTCGTCTCCTCTGAAGGTTTACCAGTATCCTGTCTAGCCAAAGTGCCCCGGACGTCTACAGCACACTCCTTGATAATGCGTGTAAGGTTGTCGCTGGCTTCCTGTGTCGTAAGCTCGGCTTCCTCGTTAAGAGCGGAATATCGGTTCTGCAGCGCGATTCTGAATTCTTCTACTTTACGTCTTACGGTTAGCTCATTTATCGGCTTCTTTCGTACTAGCTTGTTGCGGTCCGTCCTCAGATCTAGCCTAATGCGAGATCTTAGCATACGGTGGTCACTACAGCTTACCCTTCCTAGAACTTCCACATCCCGCACGACGCCAGGGTTATCGCATAATATGAAGTCTATTTGATTTCTTTTGCTCCCCATTCGGGCTCCTCCAGGTCCACTTCCGACTTTCCCGTTTACAGAAGAAGGTATTCATTATGCGTAGGTCATTCCGTTAAGCAAGCTCAACTAGTAGGTCCCGACTGCTATTTCTACAGGCAAGACCATAGTTCCCAACTGCCTTGTCTCCAGCCTGATTATTGCCTACTTTAGCATTGAGGTCCCCCATAACTACGTTATACTGTGTTTTTACTTTAGCCATTGCCGATTCCACATCTTCATAGAGGCGTTCCACTATTTCGTCGTCATGGCTGGATGTGGGCGCGTAGCCATGCACCACCTTGAGCTTGTAGCTCTTATTGAGCCTAATTACAAGACCTGCTGCCCTTTCGTTAATGCTAAGCTATTCTTCTATGTTGCCAGCTATGCTTTTATTGACTAGAAGTCCTACTCCCAGTTCTCTTCTGTCCTCTACAGCATGGTAACATAGGACGTGTCCATTTTTCAGCATCGTAAAGGCTTCGCCTGCCCTCCTAACCTCGCTAAGCCCTATTACATCCAATTTAATGCCCTCTAATTCCTTGAACAACAGCTGGAGACTTGCTTCGCTAGATAAGGTTCGCGCGTTAAACTTTGCCAAGTTCAGATTCCATTGGCGGCCTGCCCGTATCCAGGGATTCTTAGCACCCTCTGCTGCGTCACAGGTCTGACCGCCGCCGTGGTCAGTTGCTTCGCAGCCGCTGGGCACTGAGGGCCGTAGGTTAATTGGTGTATTCATGGGAGGTTGTGGCCGTTACTACACCAGGGTGGCCAATCCTGCTCTGGCGAGGGAGTGCATTAGCGGCAATGGTCGCAGGGGTCAGGCCGCACCCCATGCCCCTTTGTGCAATTCCATCAATACGCGAATTTTTTTTAATCCGGTGGGAATTGTCCGGCACCGGGATTCGAGCCACGGTCCTTCTGCACGCGAGGCGGGTGTTCTACCTCTACGCCATCGCTGCATCCTCGTACGTATAGGACGCCTGTAATATGTAAGCGAATGACCAAACTTTCTTAGAGCGATCACGCACATGCGTTTTGAACCAATGTTCGTTTCGTTTATATATTGCTTTATAGGCCACTCATACGGGTCAGTGTCTAGCCTGTTGGTGGTGTGGTGATGCCAAGAACGCCCGTTCCTGCAGGCAGTAGTAGCACTCCATTCCCTTATTCTGGTTGGTGGTAAACGTTTACAACTGTAACAAAAGAATTGCAGCACCTACCACTACATGTGCCAAGATGGAGAAACAGGAAAGCTAGCGGCCACTCTCTCGTATTAGGAGACCCGGCTGTTGCACTCTACAGGAATTTTCGAACTTGGCGCCGAAAGATATCGACGACTAGAATGTACCGATCGTTCTGTCCGCCGGTTCTCGCAGCTCTCCCAAAGTGGACCACTTTAGCACGCGCTACAACCGGCAGCAACCGGCTTCTCAAACTTGGCGTGACCTGGCAAAGGAAACAGCACGTGAGGCATCGTGCCACAGGCGCTGGACAGAGTGTTCTGGAAGTTGGAGTTCGAATACGCTGGTCACTCGTCACGAGGCACGCGCGCACGTGAACTTGGTATTTGTCCTTTCTTTTTGCGAGGCAGCTATTCCTCTACATGCTGCCTCTCCCACAGCTGAAGCAAAATGGAGAGACGAGCTCGTTGGTGAACAATTTCCCTGAGTGAAACTTAAACGCAAAAATTTTACAGGGACGAGACAGGGAACGGCGCAGGCGCTCCCACAGCTGTTACTGATTCACTGACAACCAACCTTAGGTCATCATTTAGCCTGTCTATACTGACCTCGATCTGCTCGTTCATAAGCGAGAATTTGAAGCGAGAAAAAAAAGTAAGCTGGTTTCGTATTGACAATTCCAAACGCGCAATTGTCATTCAGTGCGTAACAGTTGTAGTTGCATTGTTTCCTATTTGCTCTTGGGGTGGCAGGTGTTTCCTACTCCAATCTGGGGCCTCAGATGAACGCGTGGCAAGAACATAAGCATCGAGACTTCTTAAATTCCCATCACGGAAATCTAGGTATCAGCAGCGGGACGGGCTTACGCACTCAAGGGCGCTCTAGGCGCGCATCTTACGCCGGTCGAGAACTGGACAGAAATTGTGCCTCGCTCGAACCTATAGCTCAACTGCACGCCTTTCAGCACTATAGCCTACGTGAGACGATTTCCCATTTGTCGGGAAACGTTCACCCCAACAGGCATCGGAACGACTCTGGCATTTTTCGTTTTATTAGTCCCTATGCGCAGCAGAGGGTGTGAGTTATGCGGGCGGGGTATTTTCCGACGTCAGGCACGCAGTCAGCTTGGAGGCGTCGCTTCATCAACCGGTACTCGCGTGCAGGCTCACAATTAGCATGACGTTGCCTGTCCTTTCGTGAGGTTAAAACTGGAGGTTACCTACCACTACGGCTAAAGAAAGAGGTGTAGGCCGAACGCCACGTTTCAGGTCTAGCCTCAACAGCTACCTCCCTGTAAGTCAAGATGCGGGCAGTGGTTGAAGTCGTAGACTGTAAAGCAGTACGGTATAGGACTAACTTCCAATGCATACCGGACACTCATTCGTGCTTTTCCACAAAAGAGATGTATACCCACCTAGCAGCACACACATTTAGCACTGCATGTTTTATTCAGCGGCAACGTTTTTTTAACTGTTTTGATTCTTTTTTAATGACTGCACTGGTTAAACGGTGTCTTCGTGGGGCAGCGCGAACGTTCAAAGCATTTCGTGACAGCTGGCTTAGCCAGTCAGTATCGCAGACTAATGGTTAATGAAGCATCACACTAGCAAGAGAACCATAAAGCGAGAAAAAACCTTGGTTGATTTCTCTGTGATAGGAATCGGTAAAACACGAAAGTGAAATGTGCAGTGAAATATGAAGCTGAGCAAAATTTGAGGCTCGGCGGCTGGCTTGTGGGTGTGCTTGGCGAGTGACGTCATGCTGGCGGGTCGCTTCGGCAAGGGTGTATTGGTGTCATATCTATGACGGATATGACGTCAGCGAAATCATGGGGCATACCAGCATAAAGAAATGTCGTGTTAAAATATAAAAGCCGAAAACAAACAGCCCAAAGTGTAACGTACTCTTTAGTACTAAAAGTTGCTTCTCCGGAAGAAGACCCTGCGTGCAGGGGTGCACCCTTTTCGGGCCGCTTGCTCGGTTGCACTGGCGTCACTTCCGTGACAGATATAACGTCGGTGAAATCTTTGTGTATTCGGGAATAAAACACTTTCGTGTTAAACATGCAATTTTTCAATGTTGCTCGGCGTTTGATCACTTTATCCATATAAATAAATATTATTTTCGACACTTTTTCTGCACGCTGAGTATATTTTACGCTAAATAAAATGTTACAATCCAAGCCAATGAGGAGGCAAAGTGAGAAAACTATACCCTTACCATTTCCGCGGTGACAGGAGGTTGCAGAGTCAGTTTTATCTCCCTTAAAGCTTGTAAGGAATTTTCTGTTCATGAAATTCGGTCACGCCTTAAAGTATGGGCAAACGTCCGGGCAAGTGAGCGATCACAACTGTGCTTTAATAGCGTGTCCTGATGGCGAAAGGGGATATCCTTCGGCTTCATAATCTAAGGTACCCACGTTGAATTCTGACAACGGGAAGAGTCATTTTAGGCGGTTGGTTTTTTTGCAGCATCATCACGAGTTTCATGCTACTTTTTAAAAGCCTTTAGGTAAAGTTGGCTTTCTGCAGTGCGTTTTTGCTTCACTACATCGCCATCAGTGAGGCGTATAAAGCTCGTTTTTAGATATTTTTTATTTGGGCTATATTTCGCCCGGAAAGCTAATTTTCTTTAGCTTCTATTATTAATTTACTTGCAGGGTTACGACACGTGCCGAAAAGCAATGGGGTAGTCAACAGGGGATTAGGGATGTTTTTGGACCCACAGATGCGTTTTGAGAGCCATGTAAATAAATACCGCAGACATTACAGCACAACACTGCTGTCGGGATGAAGTGATTTCTCAGCCCAACTTCCAATTATCCGCAGCAATCGAACCTCGAACGCTATAACCTGAATACGGTCCACGTAATATGTATGACTACCAAGACCGGAAGAACCTTGGCAAGTTCGCACAACAGTCCGCTCGAAAGCATGCGGACATAGAAACCCTGTCACCATCATGCTCATGCTCATGCTTGTATTGTATAGGTTTCATAATAAGTTAAGTATTTAAGTTTGCATTGTATATGTTCTTCCGTTACATTGTGTTAGTTGAAATTTCTTTTGTTTTGTCTGTGTTATCGAACAGTAATTGTTGTCAGGCCAGAGGAAGTTCCCTCCTCTTATTTACCTTTGTATATTTTGTAAAGGGCATAGGCATGTGCCCCGTGCACGAAGTTGGGCTGCCCAGCCCGCTCACAAGCATCGCTGCTTATGTGGGCTGGAATGTATAATGTGTACTTTTCCTGTAATAAAGATTATTATTATTATTATTATTATTATTATATTATTAATATCATATTCAGCCTTAAAAACATCTTCATCATCAGCATCAGCAAAAGCAGCACCATGGTTGTGCCTACTTCAGGGTAATTTTCCCTCCGAAAATTTCCATTTCATTGTGTGGTACGTTCGTCCAAATATTTGCTGACCGCTGTTTTTGCTTACCTCATTTCTACTCATTTCTTCCTTTACACATCTCTGCTCTTGTCCTATTTTGTCGCTGACCCTCGGTAGCCACTCTGGCAAGCGTATGGATGGTCTGCCTGGTGTCCGTCATTCGCAATGCATAACCGGCACAACCCCACTTCGTTATCTTGATTTGAATTGGGTAATACGTATAGTTACGTTGGGTCTCAACCCTATGTAAATGAGTCACGCAACATCGATACGATTCCGAATGACACAGCGTCCACAAGGCTTTTGTTGTTAACATGTAAGCAATTACGGTCAAAACAGTCCATGGATCTTGAAATCGATAGCCGCAGCTGTATCACTAAACTGAGAACGATCGCGAACGTGCACAGCGATCTCCCACCAATACCAATTGGAGTTTTTCCGCTGATTTTAAGTTACAAGAAAGCAATTGGGAGAAGCTTTCACAGAAAATTTTCCCTATCAGTGATATTTGGAGACACTTGTCAATGCAAGTGAAGTTCTGCAGGAGTAGTTCTCACAAGCGGAACTCATGAGTCGGGCAACACTCTTAGTCGCGTCCCGACTGGCGTCTTATTTCTATGCAGTGGGCAGTATCAAAACCGTGATATAAGAGGCCCTGACAATCTCTACCGCAGCTAACAGAATAGAACTAGCGGAGCTTTCGAAGTTAATCAATAGGCGCAAGACAGCTGACAGACGGAAGTATAATATGGAGAGGATCGAATACGCTGTAAAAAACGGAGGTAGCCTTAAAGCAGTGAAGAGGCGTCTTGGCGCGGGGGAAAATCAGATGTATGCACTTAAAGATGAGCAAGGCAATGTCATCACAAATAGGGATAAAATAGTCACAGTGGCCGAGGAGTTCTATAGGGACCTGTACAGTAGCCGGGACATCCAGGATAATGCCGAACGAGACAGTAGTTCAGAGGAGATAGACATCCCACCAGTAACGACCGAAGAAGTAAGGAAGGCTTTGAAAGAAATGAAAGGGGGCAAAGCACCTGGTGAGGATCAGATAACACCAGACCTCTTGAAGGATGGCGGAGAAATTGTACTTGAAAAACTGGCAAACCTGCATTCGCAATGCCTAATGACCGCAAGTGTACCGGAATCTTGGAAGAACGCGAACATCATCCTAATCCATAAGAAAGGCGACATGAAGCACTTGAAAAATTACAGGCCGATCAGCTTACTATTAGTCGTCTACAAGGTACTTACCAAGGTAATCGCTAAGAGAATTTCTGCAACCTTAGATTTCAGTCAACCTAAAGAACAAGCAGGGTTCCGTAAAGGTTATTCAACAATGGACCATACTCACACGATCAATCAGGTGATAGAGAAGTGCGCTGAGTATACTGAACCCCTATATATAGCCTTCATAGATTATGAGAAAGCATTTGACTCGGTCGAAACCTTAGCAGTTATTCATGCATTACGGAACCAGGGGGTAGATGAGCATTATGTAAGAATACTAGAGGATATCTACAATGGGTCCAAAGCTACCATCATCCTCCATAAGGAGAGCAGTAAAATACCTATAAAGAAGGGTGTCAGACAAGGAGACATAATCTCTCCAATGTTATTCACAGCATGTTTACAAGAAGTATTCAGAACGTTGGATTGGGAACATGTGGGAGTAAGGGTTAATGGAGAATACCTCAGTAACCTCAGATTTGCTGATGACGTTGCCTTGCTAAGTAACTCGAGGGAAGAATTGCAAAGCGTGCTTCCCGCACTGGACGAACAGAGTAGAACCGTGGGCCTGAAAATTAATATGCAGAAAACTAAAGTAATGATCAATAACCTCGGGACAGCACAGCGGTTTGAGATAGGTGGTGAGGCAGTGGAAGTGTAAGCGAATATATCTACTTAGGCCAAGTTGTGACCCCAGATCCCAACCATGAGGCAGAGATAATTGTAAGTATAAGAATGGGGTGGGGTGCATATGCAGACATTCTCAGATAATGAATAGCAGCCTACCATTGTCGCTGAAGAAGAAAGTGTATGACAGCTGCATCTTACCGGTACTCACCTACGGGGCAGAAACTTGGAGGCTCACTAAGAGGGTTCACCTTAAATTGAGAATGACTCAGCGTTCAATGGAGCGGAAAATGATAGGTGTAACATTAAGGGACAAGAGGAGAGCGGAGTGGGTCAGGGAACAAACACGTGTTAAGGACATATTAGTAGAGATTAAGAAAAAGAAATGGACGTGGGCAGGGCATGTTGTGCGAAGGCAAGATAACCGCTGGTCATTAAGTGTAACACAGTGAATCCCTAGAGAAGGCAAGCGTTGCAGGGGGCGGCAGAAAGTTAGATAGGCAGATGAGATCAAGACGTTTGCGGGGATAAATTGGTCACAGTTGGCACAGGACCGAGATAATTGGAGAATAATGGGAGAGGCCTTTGCCCTGCAGTGGGCGTAGATAGGCTGGTGATGATGATGATGATGATGATGAATATGTTACCAAACAAAGTACATTCTCCGGGCTTCAGTTACGATAAAGGTACACCACTTCCGATGATGTAGATAGTCTTTGTAGAATCGCCCCAAGCAATCTTTGGCCCGGGAGGTGCTGCTTCCGGAATTTCGTCGCACTGGAATGTGAACTGTGAATGTGAACTGGTAACATATTACATTAAGGTAATGAAATACCCGTCAGATTTAGGCCAATCGTTGGGCGTTAAACAGTGGGTAGCCTGCAAAAAAGACGAGTTTCCTCTCTGTTTTGTAAGCACCAAGCTGCTGAAAATTCCATAAATGAAAACAATAATTTTATCTTGATAGGTCATTATTTGCTCTTCCACAAAAGATTTTCATTTGTGTATTCCATAAGGGCAATCTGCTAATATTGGTATTTGTTATTTCAGTATCACTTTTTTTGCGTTCACATTTGTATTTTGGATATAAAATAAAAAGAAAACATCGTTCCTTCGACATGGTGTCATTTATGTAATTTTCATCTCACAGTTGTGCATGCTCATGAATTCGAGAAAAGACAAAATACTTAACATTTACATACCCAAATCAGTTCTCTGTTCGTGTCCCAAGCTTGTATGAGTAGACTATCACTTCAAGATCCGGATAGGTTTAAGGTATACAGATACTTGCTTTACAGCTTTGCTTGCAACATCGCATTATGAATATAGGGAGTTTTTTTTTTATTTCGTGGTCAGTGCATTGAGGTCTGATAAATCAGGTGGCAAAACACTGCGATTATAAAGGTAAAACCTCATTGCATAAAAACTGAGGTCATGAAGATGTTCCAGAAGTGCACAAATTACAAATTTTTTAGTGCAATTGCCGCCATTGCAACCCATTTATTTGTGGCATTGTTTTATATGGCCTAAACTTCCGGTGCACAAGGGTGCGTTCATGCCCAATTGCTATGGTTTTGGTTAACTGCCTTGAAAATGTTGAAAATCCGGAACCGCGACCTTGCGCTTCCGCGTACAATAATATAACTCGTTGATAACTGAATCGCGAATGAAACGAGGCCACTTAAAAAAATTGCATAACTTCAGAGAATTGTCTACTAATCACAGGTGTTACTTGCGCCAAATCGGCATTTTTTGTAAATGAAGAACGTTACAAGGCTCAGCATTTTCCGAATATTTTTTATATTTTTGTTGTTCTTTAGTTTTTCGAAATTCTGTTCGACCAATTATCTCCATATACGCTATGCTAACGATTACAAGCAGAATTTCCGATAAATCTGCATGATTGTGCAAATGCAGGGCGTTACACGGTTCGCCATTTTCCGCCATTATTTATATTTTTATTAATTTTTAGTTTCTGAAAATTTTGTTTGACCAATGATCTTCGTTTACGATATTTTTTTTTATTCAAGGTACCCCTAAAGGCCCTCCGCAGGAGGGTATTACATAGGGGGTCGGGGAGCATTCAGATACATCCAACAAACAAAACATGAATGGGTGCTAACAAAATCAAATTATAAGTATAGAAAAACGAAAGCAATAATATTTTCTCAAACACATAACCACAAAAAGTACAAAGTCACATTACTACAAAAAAGAAGGAAAGGATATGGAAACAAGGAAAGAAGATCAGGTCGCTTCATTGCTTAACAAGTCTTGAAATTTTGTTATGTTAGATTCAGTGGCAATGTGGTGTGGTAGGTTATTCTACTATTGTGCGTGGAATAAATGACTGGGCGAACGCAGATGAATGGCAATTGATACGCTTAACTTTGCAAGAATAATCGCGCCGTGGAAATGTGACGGCGGGTGTGTGAAAGAAGTTGTCGTGACGGCGCTCATGGTGATACAATTTATGAAAAAGTGTTAAGCGAGCATGTTGGCGGAGAAGCGATAATGAAACCAACTCGGCCCGGTTTTTTAGGGAAGTGACGCTTGCGAATGGTGAATAATCAGAAAAAATACAACGAGCAGCACGGTTTTGCAGGGATTCAATGTCGCGTATTATGTAATCTTGACTTGGATCCCAAATGGCCGATGCATATTTTTTTTCGGTGTTTCCGCCCGGGAAACACCAAAAAGACGGAACTTTCGCCCGGGAAACACTATTAAAGGGGGAACTTCCGCGAAACCTGAATTTTTCTAAAATGCAGGGCGTTACAACTTACACTGCCGAGTGCTTATCCGGTCTGCGCAAGAAAACGCTAAGATATTTGTGTCTGCGCGATCGATCAAAAAAAAAAAACGTAGTATCTAGAGAGCCGTTCGACGGCGCTTTACCTGGGCGTCAACGCAGGAATTCTGCAGGTGTCACGGCTCAACGTTATGTAGAGTGAGTGATTTATTATTGGTTCATTACATTACCAGATGCGTAATTCACTACCGCCCTCCTATTACAAAAATAAAGGTCAAGGCATAACCGCACCATCAGAAGAAAAAATTCAGTACACCATTTCATGCTTGTTATATCTCCACTCGTGACAAGCAGCTTTTATTTTCAGTACGACAGTGCGCTTGCGTGTTAGTTATTTGCAAGCATTGTCATAGGGGGCCCTTCCCGCAAATGTCCCAGAATACTTTTCGCAACAAGGCAGAAGAACTGTTATCAATTCCATACGCATCGATCGAATAAATACCCGCACGGCGCATCATAGTGTTGGAACGGGCACAACACAGCATGACAAAAGGCTTCCGCTCGTATTAATGTACTTAAATTCCCGCAAACCGTAGTATTATGCCTCTTCGGTAGAGCGATTCAAAAACGGTGGCCTAAAGAAAGCCACTCGCCGCCGAATGTGTTATCTAAGACTCCTGTTTGACGAGCCACAGCATGCAGAGTACTTATAAGCCTATGTCTGACCTCCCCAGCCGTTCGTGGGTCGTGGCGCAGTGGTTATGATATCCACCACTTGATGTGTTGTAGTAGACCCAGGTTGGATTCTCCGTAGGGTTGACTGTATGTGCTTACATGTCTTGCATGATGTAGCATGTGTTACAGCCTTCGTCACGGGGTGCTGGCGTCGGCCTGGCAATGCGAGAGAAAAAAAAACGGATAAAATCAATTCTGGCCGAGTGGCTTTAAAACTTTTTTGTGTGTGTGAAAAGCAACAAGGCCGCTTATAAAAGGGGCCGTATGATTTGGGGGCTGCTTCGTAAGCGGGAACAGATTATCATTAAATTAGATTAAAATTACCATTAAATTATCATTAGATAACCATTAGATTAAAATTATGGCCAGCGGCCCGCCGAACACACGGCCCGGGGTTTAGGTGGTCCTCTGGTTAGGCGGCCCTCAAGAGGACCGCTTAAATGCCGGGCCGCGTTTTCGGTGGGCCGCGTGTTGCGCGGGCCGATTGCGCTCTAGGCCGCCTGAACCGCCGCTTTATAAGCGGCTTTAAATTGACGCAGCAGTCCGTCTGCATGCAGGTCGGATAACCAGGAATGGACTAAGAGTGTAGTATTCGAAACGGCACTTTCTAGCACGGAACGATAATGAGGATTGTGTGTATATGGATGCGTGCTGAGTGAACGGAGAGTCTATCCGACCATACGTCGACCCGTTCGTGTTCTTAGGCACTCTTGATTTCTCTATCGTTAATTCAGAATTTTCTAATGCTAACGCATGCTAAAAAACAGACTGAAATTTTAACTGACTTGAATAGTGAGCCAGTAACTAACTGCCTTTGAAGAGCAGTGACACCACGCTCGCTAATGACGCACCCATGTTTGGCTTACCTCATGCTGTAGTAAAAAAGTAAACCAATGCGTTCTAATTCCGGTGGTAAGAGAGCTTTAAAGGGACACTGAAGTGATATGTAAACATTGCGGGATTACTAGCGCAAATTGTAGTCCGGAGTCCCCAGGCCATGTTTCGACCACTCTAAGCGCGTTTACGCGATTTTATTTAGTAGAAAAACTAATTCGAAAATGCTGTCCTCCTCTCTTTACGCTCGCCCATTTTCTGTGGCGTTTTCATGTGACGTCAGGAGGGGATGAGCTGGCAATTGGCTGCTCCACGGCTGCGCTACTGCACGGCTCCCCGGCCGACAGAGTCAGTCGGCCCAGCGTTTCGTCCGCCGGCCGCCGGCAGGTCGTCGCAATCAAGGAGGTTAAAAAAAATTGCTTAGTCGCAATTCGTTCGCTTAGTTGAAACGAAGCCAGGACACGTTTGTGAATGGAAGAATGTGCCTTTCTTTACTTGGTTTGTTTGTACACTGTATCTAGCTCCAAGTCAAGGTCGCTTCACACAAGCGCTGCACAAGCGCACATGCGACGCTTCGCTGACTGGTACGCCAGTAGGAAAATATAAGGCCTCTTGAAGGCGGGAGAAGAGTCAGCGAAGTCAATATAGGTACTAAGGAAATAAAATCAACTGATATTTTTACCGTACATCGTAAAACTAGGGCGCGGGAAGCACTTTTTTGCGCTGGGCGAACAAGCACAGCGGTCAGCAGCACGACTACGCATCTGCGAACGCTTTTCCGTCTACGAAATGCAATTGCTAGACGTGAGCTACTGTGGAAACTCGGGCGACGCTTACTGCACGATCGCAGTACAACAAATAGTCACCTAAGCTGCTTGAAATGCCAGAACTAAATAAAAGTGTAAACCGGTTGACAATATATACCTTATATTAGCAAGGCTTTCGCGTCCCGCTCCGTGGCTCAGTTGTGTGGGGCGCTATAGGTATGTAACCGCAAATGTTTTGCAAGTCACGAGTTCGAATCCCCGCGGGTACGTGCTTTTTTTTTTGTAAGTTAACTTTTTTGTTTTCCGCCGATGTTTTCTATAATGAGTTCACCTTTTTTTTTGGGCTGCAACGTTCATGGATACATGAACTAGTTCACAAAACGCGCGCAGGCTGGCACTGGCGCGCTAGCGAGTTCTCGTTGGCGTACTGTTGCCATAAGCACCGACTGCTTGCAGGCAGTGGGCACAGGCCAGAATGAACAGACCCTTGGCCTGGTGCGAACACGCTTTTTACGATACAGGCATGAGGGAGGCAATCTCCAAATATGGGGGAAAAGCGCATGACATTTGGGCGTCTGCGGGTACGCGGAGGGCGTTCATGCACTGCGTAGGTCTCGGCTAGTGAATGCTACGACTACAAGCCGTCCTGGAAGGCTTATCTTGCGCATTTTACAGCCGACAACATGGCAGAAGCGCGGTACGATGATTACTGAGATATTGAGAATGCCCACCCAACAACGCCGTTGGTTATGTTTTACAGAACCGAAACCGAAACCGAAACTTGTGTGATTGCTAACCTTGGGCATCGTCCAATCACGGCGCCCCTCCTCCTAACGTCACAGCCTTAGTTGGTGCGGCCGCCGCAAACCGCGCATGGTAGGTTTTCTTCTTTCGCGCTTTGTAAAATAATTACCGATTTGTCAACCGGATAAACGATGAAAAGTGTGCTAATTTGAGCCAGTCTACGCAGTGCAAGCGAAAACGGGAGCTTGACAAATTCACTTCAGTGTCCCTTTAAACTGGGAAGTTATGGCATCATAAGACCGCAAATTACGAGGCCAAGCATTTTAAGGGAAAAGGCTACTTTGCTGTTATAGTGAGATGTCATCCAGAATCTCTGTCGTGACGCTAGTCCTTGCTTAAGGCCAGTGATTTATCACTTCTATACCTTGTACACAACATCAAAGTAGCAGGCGGATGTGTGCTTTGCGAAAGGCGTTTCAGTTTTGCATTGAGGCTTGTTGAGTTCATTTCAAATATGAACAGATGTAGCGCTCACTTACTCCAAAAAGTAGCTCCGCTTCACAATGTCTTGAAATTACAGTGTATGTCAAATGACTGCGCTACACTATGTCGTACATATGCCTCCGTTGTGTATCGAGGGGATGGTTGCATATATTGAAGCCAGCTTACAGGAATGCTTACATATCGTCCTCGACGGCTCATACAGCTGCGTTGGATAGGCGCGTACGAGTGACATGCCCTGGTGGCCAAGGCTGAAACGGATCATTTTTAAGGGTACAACAATGTGTGCTTGAGCTGATATAGTTTACATGCAGTGCGTACTTTCCCGATATTCGTGCTCTGTAGTTTACCTACGCAGGTTCAGAATTGCGTTGCTCCTTATAATTGGTAACCGCAGCGTTTCTGTTTCTCTTTAAAGGAGCCATGAAGACAAAATACAAGTTGGGTTTATTAGAAAGACTGCTTAGTCCCGATAACAATGATACCAATATCATTGCAATCTTCGAAAAAATAACAGAGATATTAAAGAAAACGAGTGAAGCAGTCGCGACCCCCAATTTCCCGCAACGTTTCTATGACGTCACGGAACCTTGTTTGTGCGATTGGCGGCCGCCTAACTGACTTGTCGCGACGACACATGACTGTACGTCTGTAATGGGGCCTCTAGTTCTATTTGACCGCATGACTTGAATGATAAAGGGCAGATACGCACTTAAAATTATGTTTTATTGTTGGCCCGTATGACGTCATTCTTGCTCATAAGACGTGACTGTGGCGCAAAATATGAAAGTTTTTGAATACTTTTTGCTTTTTTTTCGTTAAAAAACATTTTTTTGTGGCTGTAATGGAGCTTAGTGAGATACTGAATCCTAGTTCTTTCAAATTAAACGAAGTTGTAATTTCTCTTCATGGCTCCTTTAACACACCCGCCGTGGCGGACGTCATTGATTGCAGCACTTGCTAGCTGAAAAAAGCTTGCAGGCATCCAGGTCATGTATTTTGTGTTACACAGTTTGCCCGACATCTGAAAAAACGCTGACCTGCAGGCTGGACAGGCAGAGGCTGGCGAGAGACAGCTGGTATGAACTTGCGTCTCGTGTATTTCTTTCATATGTGGCGGGGTAATTACTGTCGGCTGTCATAGCTCTATGATAGCGTATTGCACGGCATAGTGTGCATGCCTGGAGTTTCTGTTAAAAAAATGTCCACATATCTTTTTTACCTACATGGTTTTCAATCCACAGAGGAAACGTTTGACTCCATCAACATGTTCCGGTTCTCAGTATCTCGCGCAATATGCCAAATTTAGTAACATTCCTTCGCGAGACCTTTTACGAACAAGAAGATTGGGACACCTGACAGATCATTTTCGACAGCGCGTGGTATACAGCCACTACTGCAGGCAATGAAGAAAATACGAAACCTGAATTAGACATTTAGCATAAATCGTAGGCTAGACCGCTCGAGGTAGAAAGACGCGAAGAAAATTCCATGGAAATTCATTGAATTACCGAAGAATGAACAAAATTTTTATTCCGCGCGTCTAGAGTGTCAGTTTTTCGATGCATAACATGGCTATAAGCAGGAATAAGGCATTGAAATATTCCACTCTTTCTGGCATTTCTTTGTTTCTTTTCACTAATAATGTAAAGTTCTACCATTGTAGCGCTCGAGTGCCTTCACATCGGTAAATATGTTTTTTTCCCCTGAACATTGAAGCCATACTGCAGAGTCAGTCCATTTGCGCTATTTCTATGATCAGATTTCCAACGTACGTTTACGAAATTTATTGGTTTCTCTTCGTCTGTTTTTATTTTGCCTTCGTCTTTGTTCGGGAGCAATGTAGGAGGACAGCAAATCAGAACTGCATATTTCCTGCAGCCCTAGTCCGCATACTTACGTTCGCTCTAGTATTTGTCCTAGATACGTCATTGCAGAACTCACGAAACACACAATTTGCGGGAGAATCAAAATTATGGTTTAAATTGTTTAATTTCCTAGTGCATGAGCATCGTTTGGTGCCGGACAAGCGGGGAGAGAGGGGGCACTGTAAAACACCCGATTTTTTCATAAATCAAACTTCCATTTTCTCTGCATAAACTCTGCAAGAACATCAAAGTAAAGCCGTCATACGATTGCCACCCACTTTGCCACCGTGGTCTCTCTACCTCACAATATGCACAACCCTAGCATTGCACAAGGCATGCACTCAAGCACACTGCGAGGAACCACCGTGGGTTCGAGCTAGCTGAGCACGCTCTAGATACTGAAACGCCGTCCCTTAAACTCAACACCACCTCTGTTGGCAGGTGGAGTAGGGGCGACAAGAGAATATGCCCAGGGTGTAGAGGGAAGACATTTATTTTACACCAACGTCCTAGTTACGTAATTTACAGGACAGGTACGCACTTCCATTTAGGTGCTAGGGGCGATGGGGCGCCACGCGCAAGTGTGCGCGTCGTCAGCGCATAGCCAGTGGGCTCTTTGGTCAGGGCACAATCCGGGGGCGCGGCACAACTGTTGCGCGCGCGCATCGCCGTGCTGGTCAGATCGGCTCGCAGCAGCGAGGAAGACGCGGCCCATTCGCTCACAGGCACGTACCGCACGGCGTGTTCGTCGAGTGGTAGGTACGGCCTTACTATATGCAAGCGTTGAGACAACAGGAACAGCCTAAGGCACGTGCCGGCAGCCGGGAGGGCAGGTGGGCTTTTGCCGGCGCAACACAATTGCAGCCGGCTCGCAAAGAAAGCGTCACATACCTTCGGCCAACGCCTTCGGCGTCCTGGAAGCGTATCCCCGAACGGACCCCAGCACAGGGCGCGCGTTCGCGTCCCGGCGGGTGGGGTTCGGTAATCGTTCAAACGGGCCAATCAGATGAGGTTAGCTCCACTACCAGGGCGGAGCACGGGCTGCGTGACAGTGTTTTATCGCGCAACGGTCGCTGCAGCCTTCAGCTCAGGCGGGGGTTTGAGAAGACGGCTCGGCGCTACACAGTGACGCCGAGACGAGCCGGCATTTTGAAGAGAGAGAGGGGAAAAGCGCCTTGAAACGGCACAAACCTAGCGATCGCGCAATGGCTCGGGCACCATGATCTCCACACTCCCTCTCCCAGTTTGTGGTCTCTCTACCTCACAATATGCATAACCCTAGCATTGCACAAGGGAGGCACTCATGCACACTGCGAGGAACGACCGTGGGTTCGAGCTAACTGAGCAGGCTCACGATACTGAAACGCCGTCGTGCCAACTCAGCACCGTCTCTATTGGGCAGGTGGAGTAGGGGCGACAAAAAAATATGCCCAGAATACGGAGGGAAGACATTTATTTTACACCAACGTCCCAGTTACGTAATTTACAGTACAGGTCCGCACTTCCCTTTAGGTGATACAGCGATGGGGCGCCACGCGCAAGTGTGCGCGCGTCGTCGGCGCAGAGCCAGTGGGCTCATTGGTCAGGGCAAAGTCCGGGGCGCGGCGCAACCGTTGTCGGCGCACTTCGCCGAGCTGGCCAAATCGGCTCGCCGCAGCGAGGAAGACGCGGCCCATTCGCTCACAGGCGCGTACCGCACGGCGTGTTCGTCGAGTGGTAGGTACGGCCTTACTATATGCAAGCGTAGGGACAACAGGAGCAGCCTAAGGCACAGGCCGCCAGCCGGGAGGGCAGGTGGGCTTTCGCCGGCGCAACAGAGTTGCAGCCGGCTGGTAAAGAAAGCGTCACATACCTTCGGCCAACGCCTTCGGCGTCCTGGAAGCGTCTCTCCGAACGGACCCCCGCGCAGGGCGCGCGTTCGCGTCCCGGCGAGAGTGGGGTTCGGGAATCTTTCAAACGGGCCGATGAGGTGAGGTTAGCTCCACCCACCAGGGCGGAGTGCCCGCTGCGTGACAGTGTTTTATCGCTGCAACGGTCGCTGCAGCCTTCACCTCAGGCAGGAGTTTGAGAAGCTTCCAAGCTTCCTGTCTGTACACAGTGGCGCCGAGACGAGCCGGCATTTCGGGGAGAGAGGGGAAAAGCGGCGGGCAACGGCACAAACCTAAAGATCGCGCAATGGCTCAGGCGCCAGGATCCCCACACCACCCACATGCGATTGCCACCCACAATGATTTGCCAAATCATTGTCAGATTACCTGGAGTATTTTGTGTACATTCTTTGTTGAAACTCGTTTGTAAGTGACTGTAACAATAGACATATTATGGTAAGGGAAGAAAGTTGCTCATCTAGGCATGTATTGGGGGTTTATTTTGTCGAACACTACACAAAAGGCTGCTTCTCTCCAGTATAGCCAGGGTTCCATTATTACTTTAACCCCCTCCATTGTGCCAATTCCTCTCCTTTTGGTTCTTTTCTTTGTGTTTTTATATATTACTCCTTGTGTCACCGTACGTCTCGACTAGGATACATTGATTTGTTTGAATCTGTCGACTGTTTTAAACAAATTGATAATCTCTTGTATGTTCTCCTCGTATATTCTTGAAGCAATCCCTTTTGTACAGTACCGCGTGTTGTAATTTTCAAGCATCGCCATCAGGGGGCCGAATGGAGCGAACGCAACTCGCATGTGCTCTGCAGGTTTTTGCACTTGCGTGGCGTGAAACTTGGATCTACCAGCGAACAGCCTCTGAATAGTGTGTCCTAAAGGTATATGTTACCTGTGAATACATGTTTTGTGAAGATTGAACCGTGTGCGGGACATTTGCGAGGGTCTTTTACCCCGTGCGAGCCGTAGCTCGCTACACCTATTAAGCACATCAGCTCCGCACGATGAGGGTGGCGGCCACCGAGGCAGCCGCTCGCTATTGGCGGTAAGCGCGACCACTGGCGGCGCTCCGAAGCGCCCCTCCGTGACGTCGGCTTAGCGATTTTCGCACTTGTCGTCTGCTTCAATCAGGCTAGCTGTCCCTGCTGTATCTTTGCGCTCGGTTGACGTCGGACGCTTGACCGCATCAGTTTTTGCGTGTGCTTAACTTTTTATCATAATAATGGGATTAAAGTCGTATGCACTATCTCAAGGCGTGAGTTAAATTATAGTTTTGGATACCGCTACGAAAGAAACATTGCCGGCGTTGCCCCATTCCTTGTGAAGCCGGTCCTGTGCGAAGCGTCAAGAGTCGGAGCTAGGCGTCAGCTCCTGTATTAAGCAATGTTTCGAACAAAGGTTACAGCCAGCTGCTAGTGACCGACAGTAGCGAAAATATAATACCAAGACAAATTCCAGGCCTTCGGGGCTGTCGGCTTTGGCAGGAGGCATTACGATTCCCCGTAATCATATGTAAGGTAAAACAGTTTTTGCAACCTTGACCAACGCTCGAAAGTATTGTGTTACATCACTTCACGTTGTCATACCATGAAAGTATGCCAACATGCACTATGGGCTGCGTAAATGGTAGGTTGAGTTCCAAATAACCAGCAGTGTGTACCAGGCTTCTAACCAGTATGGAGGTGTAGTGAGCAAAACGAGTCACGTCTACGGTAAAGAAACAGTGACGCTATGTTTGTTCAGACCTGGAGGGATATTTCGGTACATTTCCTACAGCCATATCTTCCCAATATTCAAATACGCGTCATAGTAAAAGTGCACTCAAAAAGAGGATGAGTAAGAAGAGGAGAAGGAAGCTTTATTTAACAGTAAAATCGAGCTGATTAGTGGGCAGGGTCCTCAGTCTAGGACCAGAGAGTAAGAGTGATTGTTTTTTCCATTCATATACGCCATCTCGAGCAGACCAGGCTTTGTTCTTTACGCCTGGAAGGGTTGGACAATAAAGAGCTGCTTGGAAATATTACTCGGTTTCGTTTCTTGTAATATATGCACACATACTATTTATTGCGTTCGTTAGTGAGTATATCAATCCTTCAACACCGTAATCATGTCACAGTTGTTCGGGTTGAGAGTGAGTTCGTTATGATAACGATGGTTACGATAGACATTCGAAGCACAAAAGCCGCCTTCAAGTACTCTGGATAACGTTGCCTGGGGCGCGATCGCGGCGGAGTAGCACAAACCTTCTCGTTGCATTTTCACGGGAATGAACAACCCACGCTGCCGATTTGCACCTTCTTGCACGTAGCCATAACGGAAGCTAATTTGTGAAGAAGGGAATTCGCCATACAGCCGGAAGAAAATATCCACACGGTCTTTGTGAGCCTCCCAAACACCCCCAAGCTTCCTAATTAGACGTTTGTGACTGTGCAGAAAAATAATGCGTTGGGTACAGAAATAAGAAAACGTTCATCGGATACAACTCAACGACAACGAAAGTAATAGAAGAGAGCCGCTTTATTTCCTGCTGTGCGATTTGCGCGTAGCGGAGCCGCTGCTTGGTACGTACCAATCGACTGCTCGGTGTTCATAAGAGCACCTCAAAAGCACTGTAGGGAAGCCTACGCATTTTCAATACTTATCGAGGAATTCTGAGGCTAAACATCGCGAATAAGCTAAAAAGGACGAGTTACACACCATCTTCGACCGATACTCTAAAGAAAGTTGTTCTCTCTCTCCTCGTGTGATGCCAACTTGCGGGGGTTACAGCTTGAAATTATTCAAATGTGTCGGAAACTTACAAAAATAACTGAATTGATGGAAATACTCTTTTTAATGCACTAAAGCATCAAAGCTGGCGATTTTTAGCACAGCCACTGCTGCCCCTCAGAAGCAGATTGTAGCAGACGACAGCGGCTCGTGTGCCTAAGCCGACTTCAAAGCCGCGGGGCGCCACTCGAAAATCTGACCGCCAATTGCGAGTGTCCCCAATGACTCAAGCGCTCTTTGAAACTCAGCCCCAAGGAACCGGGAGGCCAATGGAGGTCGTCGAAGAAGAAGGGGAGTCAATCTCACCCGAAGAACTTACTAGCAAGGCGGGATGGCTGACAAGCCACCGACAACGAAGCACTCGCGCTCTACTCCATTTAAGCCCACCGCAAGGGACTGGCAAGTGACAAGGGGCCACTGAACCCGAATCCTCAAGCGGGGCTTCGCATTCTCGACAACGACAACTCAAGCCGCCTCACCCTACGCGGTAGCCAGAGCTACCGCGTGAAGACATCAAGATCATGCTTCAGCCGAGGGAAGGCCTAGATGCTTCCAGGATCAGCCAAGCGCTGCTAAATGACGGAATACTGTGCGCCACGAAACTAACCGCTAGTGGAAAGAGCGGAGAAAGACACGCTTAGAAGAAATGCGCTAAAAAAACATCATCTTCGCAAGGACCCAAGGCATGGAGAGGGCTGTGAAATACAGCGCAATCAAGGAAATCCCGATCGACGAGAAACTTCACGAAGTTATAGCATACGCCGCAACGTCTGAAGACACCTCCAAGAGTGTAATCCACAATATACCGGCGAGCTACAGTGGAAGTCGAGGATGGCGGTGCGCCATGCTGACCCACATGCACTGACTGTGAGAAAATACTATGCACAAAGTATTAGTTGGCTTTTTGAACTGTATAAGCTGAAGACACCGAATGTGGAATGGGTACGTGTCCTAGAAGAACTTTGTACGTTCGATGTTTAATTTTTCCTGTCAGCCGAAGTTCGGCCGACGGTTTTTAATCTATCCGCGACGTGTCTTGTGTGAAACGAAAAAGGTAATAAATATAAAAAATATACAAAATAAATATACAAAAAGGTAATAATAATAAAAAATCAAGCAAGCATATTTCTTTTTACAAAGGCACATTGTAAATGTTACTTATATATTGATTTTCGGCCTTATATTTGCGTAATTACTTGTTCTTGTTCAACAATGTGGACAACTATGAACATTGACACCACATTTAGACGTTTAGATTTGGCTGTGGGTAGATAAGATTTTTGCGCAGCTTATGCTTCACTCAGGCCGGGTGGCTGAATCGAGTCGCAGACAGACAGATAGACACACCAAAATTTTTGAGTTATAGTAGTGCAAGAAAGACTATCATTTTTAAAAGAAGAGAACTCCCGGTAGCGCTGTATCAGGGATGGTGCGCGCGAGCACTGAAGGAGGGATGTTCGCATTGGATTGGACAAACCCCCGTTTGAATCATCAAGGAAGGAGTGGGACCGGACGGCAAAGAGTTCGCCGCTGGTTCGAAGTACAATAGGAACTTTCTGTTTTCAGCATGAACAAGGTTGGCAGGGTTTGTTCCTTGGTTGAAAAAAAGGTTGTCCGGTGACCATCACGCAGGCGGCAGGAATGCGTGCAGTATGAAACGTGACACCAGGTATGTGGAGTGCGATGTTGGCTGTGTGTATGCGCCTCCACTGTCTCGCGGTAAGGAGTAGGTACGACCAATGGGCAGATGCGTCGAGTGCACATCGGAGAGCATGAATTATCCCTAAACGAGGCTATATCGCGGCGCATTGCAGCACGTAGCGGTACCGAGGTGGTTGCAGGCCCACATTTTGCAACACAAAGATTGTGCTCAAGCATGCGCAACAATTGACGAGAGAAGTAACTGAGGCGTTCCATACAAACGCAGAGGTCACAAGTGTGTCAGTCAATCATCTGTTTCCTTACACGCGAAATAGATTTCATATCTCGGAACTCTGTGAGTTCCACACCTTGTAATAGTTTTTTGTTTTTTTTTGTGAGGGTTTTTTTGTTTTTTATGCTTTTTTCATAGTTTTGGGTTGTTCCCATCGGTTTTTGTTGATAGAGGTCAAGTTAACGATCGAAATATAATTACAATATTTCACACTCCTTCCTTTCACTATTATCGAAACAGGTGCTATAACGCCGTGAGTAAACGTAGATTCCAATACTGAAAATGGGAATCTCTGAGACGCTGAACCCACTTTTCGAATACATGCATTGGAATAAGTGTACCCACAATCTGCCCACGTTGTCACCATTTGAACACAGCCACAAGAAACCGTTGATTGCCGATACGATATTAGTATACCAGGAGGCCAACAAATTCGGAAAACAATTTTATTGTGTATAATAGAGCAATTAAAGAACATTAGTATGCAATTTTTCGACCAAGAGAACTATTACGCAGAAGGTTAACGTTTGGGCACATCGGTTGCCCTGCCCTCCACGTCCCGCTATCTTCACGTGTCTCGAGCGAGAACGAGGAAACAATGAAAGTGCTTTGTAATGTCAGCATTCTTGCGGTACTTCAGTCGGGGTCCTGTGCATGAGAAATGACACAAATTAGAATGCACTTCTACGCAGCCCATAATTTTCCTTTTAGGCATGTTAATAAAAAATGCATTAATCGGCCAGACTAATGGGAAATCCCGGAGGTGGAGTAAGTTTATGCGACGGAAAATTTGAAATCCACCGTCCGGCTACAAAGGAAAGCTGTATAGCTCTGCCTTCGTAAAGGTTTCCTTCGTAATGTCGTACAATTTTCCTTGGTTCTAAAATGTAGTTAGTGAAGCCTCTTTTAACGTAGTTTTCACTATGGCATAAGGTACTCCTGAGCCTCCGTGGGAGGTGTGGGATAACATGATTGAGATGACAGGAGGACGTTTACTGAGTCTTTTAAAGCAGCAAGAGGGAGACCACCATCACTGGTGAAACATCGTAGCAGACTCGTTCACAACCCGCCGGGGTCGCTCAATAGCTATACCGTTGTGCTGTTGAGTCCAAGGCGGCGAGTGATATCTATGCCGTGGTAGCTGCTTTTCTCATGAAAGCAACAAACAAAAAAAGCCCGTGTGTCAAGCTTTTTGCACACGTTAAAATTCCTCATGTGGTAGCAATTAGCCCTCAACTACCGTGTGCCTCGTACCCAGGCGTTGCTTCGTTGCGTTAAACCCCTCAATTAACCAATCAGTCTAGTTCACAAACGTCATGGGAAGTATTGTAAAAGACAAATACAACATCAGCATACATAAACTGTAATTCAAAATTAAGAAACAACAAAACATAAAAAATAATGCAGTTCTAATGAATGTGAAATCTACCATTTTCGGAGCACTGATTCCCTAGAGGGCCTGTGGTTGTCCTCTCTTGACTAATTTCAGTACCAGCCTTGTGTTGATAATAGAAATAGTCAGGAGAAGGTCCAAAGCCTCTAAAAACGCCTATGAAACTACACTGGATAGACTTGGGGGTTATTAATGCGTTAATTAATGATTTCCTTCTTGTATTTTCTATAATCCTGTACTTGCGGCCTATAAACGACGGAGCAGCGCAGCGATTTCCCCAACACTGCGCGTCTGAGCAACGTCTGCCTCTTTGGCGGTACGTAATTGACATTGGCTTCGTAACGCCAGGGACCCAGCTTCGATCCCCAGGGAAGCACTAATCTATTCGAAGCCTTTGTTTGAGTGCATGATGCCGCTACGCGTAGCTACGGTGGCTAGATACAGTCACTACACACGAGCTACGACGACAACCGGACCTCTAAATTGCTCCGAACATAAAATTACGCAGAAATTTGTATGTTGCCTTATTAGCATGCCTAAACCTTGCGTCGGCATCGTTTTTATTTTACACAGCAAATTTACCTAAATTGCTGCTGTCTTCAGTGACATCTTGGTGGACAGTCGTATTTTATTGCGTTGCTACGCTTCAGACAAAGCTTAAATTAGCAATATAGTCATAACTATAAAATGAAAGCGCCGTCAGGGGGACCGTTAGTCAGGCTTTGGGATATTTTTTAATGAAGCGATCGTGGTCCATTATCAACAAGTTGGCATGCCTGTGAGGAAAATCTCCTGCTGGCCTTCGTCATGACATTTTCTTGAAGAGCTGTTGAAGTGGCAGTCAGTTAAAACTTTAAGGGCTGATGGAGCAATTTTTTGGACGATCATTTGCGCAGTGGATCCGTAACCTTGAAGTGTTGGTGTTTTATGCACCGGAGACGCGCCTGCGCTGTAGCTCCCGGCCTTGTACATGGCGGTGCATTATATCGCCCCGGCAAGGGTATTGGCGTGCGGCGACAGACTGACATACCGACGTTTTGTTTTTCATTACGTCACAATTACGGCCACAGCAGCCCGACATCAACCCCTGTTCTTGTACTCAGTAGACCGTTGTCTCAGACAATGGGCTACCGCGACGGGTGATACTTTAAAGACAGCTTTCAGGGAAACAAAATTCGCAATGTATAAAGATTTCTGAATATGTCTTAGGCTATCGTGCACCTTAAAAGCAGCCCCGCTTCCTGAACTCCTACGAAATATATCAACACTTCTCGAATGGGGTGCAAAACCACCGCTGAAAATAGGCGTATTAAAGAGCCACGTAATTTCAAAAGGGAAAGTGGACTATTGTTTTAGCTTTTTGTATAAACTTCACTGAAAATGCAGCATTGCTGCACTGCCTCCTCATTACATGGCCCAGAAGCGTATAAATGAGCCCTGCTTCCGTAATCGATGTGACCGCTTTTATCATAATAGACCAAGGCTTTAGCATGGTGCAGATGGTGCAAAGCCCGGCATAGCGCTCAGGAAGTATCAGGTTGAGACGCTATAAACTAACCAAGTTTTTGTAAGATTTGCAACATAAGAACTGGTTTCTCCACGACACACGGTTTCTATGGTGGGAACACACAAAAAAGCCGAACTTGGCTTTTCTATGAGACATCGTTCTTTGGGAACAAGGGCAAGTTCGGAGGAAAGAGAGCAACAAATAGAAACTGAAGAGAAGTCTTCGTGCGGAAATGGTTTTCATCTAGCGTAGGGCAAGCGAAATGATGACTGGCTCCCTTGTTTCCGCAAACTCGGTTTTAATGTGTGAATGAGAGTCCAGAATTCAGTGTGCGCAAGCAGCCGCATTTCTCCTTGCCCTGAAGACGCTAAACAGGTAAAGAAAGAAAATTGAACACGGGATGGTGTACATATGCTTTCCGTGGTTCTCACCGGGTGTCGGCTTTCGGTGGGGTCCAGTTGTGTCGTATGCTCTCCCAGAATGTACAGTAGTAAATTTGATACGCACGCCTCACGGTGATATTTTTGTTGAGGACAAGGTATTCCCTTCCTCTAGGAGTGCGTTGAGGCCAGTTAGGCAGTTCTCCCACACATTTTCCTTCTTCTGGGCAATTTGGGTTCCTGAAAAGATCCAAAGCTTCGTAGCATTCACCTCGAGTCTATTTCTTTACTCAAGCCACGCCCGAACTGTTTTATTTTTTAAATAAAACTATAAATGTCAGCCCTGCTTTGTAAACAATGATAAATGCTTAAATGTCTTATACGAGAATGTCTAAAACCGAAACATTTTCGTCTCTTTCGTTAAAAAATTCTTTTACGTTGGTACAGATTCCCCCTAGAAATATTTGATTTTATATCACTGTATTCAGGTCCTCGGTTTCGGTTTTATTATCCATTCAAGTAGCTTTCAGTGTTTTGCGACTTTCTTAGACGATAACATTAACTGTCTTGCCATTATTCAGTTTACCAACTAAGAGATGTGCCCAAAACAGTTACCACAGCGTTATGCACTCCAAATGGTATTGCCTGTTGTGTCTTACGCAGAGCATGAGGGAAACTCTTACGCTTTTGCCTTTAAAAACTCCCATTTAGTAGTTTGGGTTCATGTTACTAAGTCCGTAAGCAGAATTGAAAACGTAATCATAGCAAGAACAATTCGCTTCAGCCTGTGTTTTTGGTTGGTGATTCTCTTCAATAGCTCTTTTGAAGTCATAAACGTTTGCACATGCTGGCGATTTACAAGCTGTAACTGCCACACATTACATTATGGCAGATATGTTCATGCACAAAAATAACTTAGAGGATAAAGGTCTCTTGACGAGAGTGAGTTTGTATCGTACAAAACTAGAAGAAACACAGAACGGAGAAATAACTAACGAACAATAGATAACAAAATAGGCTAAAGCGGCCGATAGAATGTCAAAAAAGATTGAAAAAGGTTGTCTCAGTGTCCAAGAGCAAAACAATATAAAAATGGCGCGTCTTTTTGACTTGCACGAGTTCCTTACACGCGCGGTTTTTGGATCACAGTCGTGGGGTGGCAGCGTCAAGTGGCCAGGTTATGTCTCGTAGCTCTTGGTAGAGCAAAGCGCTCCGAGCTCCCGTTGCCAAATAGCGAACGCAGCTCTCTTGGGACCACAAGATGGGCGACAAAACGTGCAAACAGCGGTATCGCACCCCCTACCTATTGCAACGACGCCGCTGGGATCAAGAACGACACCGAAGGCACACTCCCGGACGATCAAATCACAGCAAGGACCGGGATACCTCAGGCAACCCACGGGACCGTTCGACTTCCGTCCCGCGTCTCGCAGGCCCCGCCGCACCCCAAGGGCTTCAGCACCGCTCCCGCTCTAAGCGAAGATCTACAAACAAGGGGGGGCCAGTCACGCTCGGACGCTCTCCGACGCCTAAACCTTGTGGACGCCCGCACAGCCCTCCTCCAGAACAGCACCAGAGCTTGTCTACCGCTCGCCATCCCACCTCGTCTCCCACTCGCCAGCGGAGCTGCTCCGGCCGACGCCAGATCCGGTCTCCAGCATCAGGCGCTACAAGCTCCGCTGCGCCCCCCAAGGTGAGCTGGGCAGGATTGGCCTCCCAGTCCACACAGCACGTACATAAGGTAGACCCGGTACAGCAAGAATTAGTTAAGCTCAGGCAAATGATTGAACTCCTAGTGGAAGAGAACACTCAGTTACGTACACAACTCGCCCGACAGGCGGCAGGACAGCTCTCGTCCCTTCCGAGTCAGCCCGGCACACCCCATCTGAAATTGCACGCAGTGAGCTCCCCAGCGACATACCCACACCCGCCGACTCGGAGCCCGAAATCGCCTCTATACAGTCTTTCAAACGTCGTAAGGGACTTGATGCTAAACCCAAGGATGCTCAGTATACAACTGAGCAAGTCGTGGATTCTAAACTACAGCAATTCGAACAGAAAACCGAACGCGCAATGAACGACCACCTGGAGGAGCTCAGGGGCATGATCACGGGTCTCACCAACACTATCGCAACAGAATTATCAGCCATGAAAGCCCGAATCTCGGTTCTAGAAAACACGCAGAGTCAGCCGGTCTCCGGGGGCGGCGGCCCAATTAAGCACAAGCCGTACACGCGTCCCACCCCTGAGCCCAACACAAGCAAATTCCTAGAGCATATTGCATTACCTAAGAATGCATGGGACAAGATAACCGACGACCCTATAGCAGCATAATTATCTGGCAATGGAACTGCAGAAGCTACCGAAAGAAGCGCGACGTCCTTCAATAGCACCTAAATGCAGTGGGGAACGACGCTGTACCAGATGTTATTGCATTACAAGAGACATATGGCACCTCCAAACTCGCAGGCTACCGTGCATTTGCCCTGTTAGATACTGTCCCTGCCAGGCGCCCCCACCACCTGGTCACCACGCTGGTCCGTCGCAATATCCCAGTTATACAACATGCCATGGGAGTCGAGGGGGCCGATCACGTGCTGGTGGAACTGGTTTTCACCACGGGCCAGCGCAAGAGCAGCGTCTTTATACTTAATACGTACAGCAGCCCCCGGCAGGCTCACCGTTTTTCTAAACTTTTTCGACGTGCGGCCGATCTGGCAGGCCATCATTCCCCACTCCTTGTCCTGGGCGACTTCAATGCCCCACACACAGCATGGGGCTACGGACGGAACACAGCAAAGGGCACCCGCTTATGGCTTGATGCACAACAAGAGCGTCTTACGATCTTGACCGATCCGATGCAACCCACAAGGCGGGGTACGACTACCACACAGGACACCACCCCAGACCTCACATTTATTCGAAATCATCACCATTCCGTTACTTGGACCAACACTAGGGTCGACCTGGGTAGTCATCACTACATCGTGAGCATTCACTTAGAGACGCCGCTATGCAGACGTCGTGCTGACGTTACTCAGCAACTCGTTGACTGAGCGGAGCTCCGCAAGGCGCGACTGCAGGGCACCGAACTCGCTCAGCCCATAGAGAATATCTCGGAATGGGTGGCCCAGCTACGGCAGGACGTTCAACACCACACCCGCACAATACCACAGGAAGCTCAGATCCAACAGGCGGACTCCCGTCTGCTACGGTTGTGGGAAGCCAAATCTAGCCTCCAGCGACGGTACCGTGCCCGAGCGGGTAGCAGGGCGCTCCGCCGTAGAATTGTACAATTTCAATGCGAGAGAGAGAAACACGCCGCTCACGTAACGGCACAGCAATGGTACTCATTCTGCCAACATCTGGGAACTAATATGAGTGCCTCACGCACTTGGTGTATACTCCGTCATCTCATTGACGACACCAAGAGCAGATCATCCCAACGACAGGAACTTCTCAAACTCCTGCACCACCAAATATCGAGACGAGCCCCAGCAACTCCTTTCAGCGCTCCGAGCCCGCTACATTACTCTAGCGCCCCCGTCGGTTGCACGCACATATCACGGCACAGCCAATCCGACGCTTGATGCACCGTACACAGAGTCTGACACCCGCAGAGCCATGGCCCAACTACGTACGCAATCGGCACCTGGATCCGACGGGATCACCAATAAGACACTTCGGAACTTGGACGACGCCTCTGTCGGCACTCACAGCCTACTTCAACAAATGCTGGACAGACGGGGTGGTCCCGGATGACTGGAAAAGTGCGATCACCCTATTCATCCCAAAACCAGGAAAGCCCCTGAAAATCGAGAACCTTCCTCCCATCTCGCTAACATCATGCTTAGGGAAGTTGTTCGAGCACATGGTTCTCCACCGTCTTACTGCATATGTGATAACACACCAATTACTCCCCGAAACCATGTACGGCTTCCGCCAGGGACGCTCCACGCATGACGTATTGATACAGCTACACCATGACATCATACTGGGCACCGGAACCTCGCCACGGGACACGCGGGCCGTCCTTAGTTTGCATCTCAAGAGTGCCTTTGATAATGTAGCCCATGACGCCATCCTATGCGGCCTCACGGACATGAACGTCGGCCGAAGAGCCTACAACTACGTAGAGGATTTTCTATCTCACCGTACGGCACGCCTTGGAATCGGGGTTCAAAACCGATTCTTTCCTGCTGGGCGATGTGGGGACTCCCCAAGGATCAGTGCTCTCGTCCTTCCTATTTAACGTGGCGATGCGGGATCTCCCGCCAGCCCTAGCCCAGATACCGAATCTCCGACACAACTTATACGCGGACGATATTACTCTATGGATAGCCGGGGGCAGAGACGGCGACATCCAGGACGCCCTTCAAGCCGGCATCCGGACAGTGGAATGCTACGCCAACAGCAAGGGGCTACAGTGCTCTCCACAGAAATCTGAATTGTTAGTTATCTACCCAGGCCGTCACACCCCTCCACCCCACCAGAGCTTTCAGTTATACTCTAGCAGGGGAACGCCCATACCTCAGGTTCCAGTTATTCGGATATTGGGGACGCACATTCAAGCAAACGGTCTCAACTCAGAAACCATCCGCCGCCTCGATGTTCATGCCACCCAGGTCGGGCGCATGCTCACTCGGGTATCTAATCGGTGGCAGGGAATTTCCGAACACACTCTATTTCGCCTCGTGCAAGCCTTCATACTCTCCAAGCTAACTTATGCCACCGCCTATCTCCTGCTGACTCGACTTGAAACAGAAAAGCTCAATATAATTATACGCCATACCTACAAGCAGTTGCTTGGAATTCCCGGAACGGCCCCTATTCACCGCCTTCTGGAGCTTGGCATCCATAATACAGCTGATGAGCTCATCGAGGCTCAGCGCACTTCTCACATGCACCGCCTCGCACTCACGCCTATGGGCAGAAAAATCCTACAACGGCTAGGCCGCACGGTCCCATTTGAACACCCTTCTGCGCAACCCGTGCCTGCCTTTTTACAAGCGGTGATAGAAGCGCCCCCTCTTCCCAAGAACATGCAAGTGGGCTCGCAGGACGGTCGGCGCCGGGCACGAATGAGGTACCTCACCCGCCTCCTCAAGACCCATTCGCATGTGTGGTATACGGACGCCTCCCCATAAAAAGGACGCCCCGCCCTTTGCGCTGCCACATCTAACTTTCCCAATAACCAGGAAGTCGCATGCACCTTGCCCCATGGCGACATCACAGACGCATAAGAGGCAGCCATCGCCCTTGCGGTTGTACAAATCGCTCGCAGTGCCTCTCCTGCAATCATCGTAACTGACTCCCAGACCGCCCTGCGAAACATTACGAACGGCAAGTGCAGTCCTCCAGCTGCTCGCATACTACGCACCATCCCCGAGAACCCGCACTTACCTCCAATACGTCTCCTTTGGACCCCCGCCCACTCGGGCCTGGAGGGGATGAGGTGGTTCATGAGCTGGCCTGCGAGCTCACCAACCAGGCGTCAGATCATCCGGCCACTACTCTGCTCTCAGCACCCCTCCTTAGCTTTCAAGATGTCCTAGCTCACTACAAGGACGCTAGACGCATTTACCCACACCCGCACGCCTCACTCACTCGATACGAAGCGACCACACTAGTCGAATCCCGCTACAACGAAACTGACGGGACGTGCAAAAAATTTCGTTGAAGCGAAAAGTCGTTGAAGCGAAATATGCCCCAACACAGCACGGAAGGGCAAGAAAACTAGCACGGTATATTTCCGCATCATTCGCAGCATAATACAATGTTTAGAAAAAAAGTGACGCGCAGTAACGTCGTGTTTAGTCAGATAACAAACATACCAATCGTTATCTGTTTTTTTTTTACCAGCACCCGAAGAGCGCGATACTGAGGAGAAGGGGAGAGGTGAAGAAATGCAGGCGCAAAGCGTATTGCTGTACAACAAGGCGTTTCCGCCAAGCTGATTACTTGCAGATAGCTGCTACGCGGTTGGAAGCCCCCCTCTCGCTTGTGGCAGGAACGGCGCCGTTATCTTAATTATCCTCCGACTAGGCACGGCAGCAACTGACCTTGGCAGGCAAGCCGCGCGCGCTTGCATTTATTGCGATCGCCAGCTCGCGACTAAGATAGGATGTCGCGGGTTCAAGACTAAACACGAAAACATTATTTGTGCTCTTGACTTTGAAGAATTATAGCAGGAAAAGTGCATGGGCAGCCTGTTATAACACATACATGACGACGCTGCGCGCGCAGCCATGGCAGCAGCAGAGCACATTCGCGCGATTTCAACTGGATACGGATTGGCTATAGCTCCAGCTTGCGAACCTGGCTTGTGCCTCGTGTAAAGACGGCCCGCCGCATCGTTATCACCATCACACAATGGCGTCCACCTATGTGTTTTTTTTTTGTTTTAGGGGGCAGTGTGGGCGCACCGCGCATGTTTTCGGTGAAACTAAGCGTCCTGAATGGATAAAAAGTTACAGATAGCTGGCGCTATGCTTATTTTATTGTAAAATAATTGTTCACACCCAGCCCAAATCATCAAAAATTTCGTTGAAGCGAAAGCAAGCCAGACAAATCGTTCGTAGTGGCGAGGACTTCGTTGCATTGACTTCTATGGCTAGCTGACGGGGACTTGGAAATATTTCGTTGAAGCGAAAATTTCGTTGAAGCGGACTTCGTTGTAGCGGGATTAGACTCCAGACGAACACCCTTCAAATCCAGACGAACACCCTTCCTTCCCCAGCACTGTACAGCAGAATACACCCTAGCTTATACAGCCCGTTCTGTCCATCCTGCGGAGTCTGGGCCAACATGCAACACATGTTATGGCAGTGCCCCACTATGCAGACCGACAATTTTATTCACAACGAATCAGACTGGGAGGCCGCGCTGCTCATCCCCAATAAGGACATTCAGAAGGCGCTTGTGGCTCTAGCGATCCGTGCGGGATCTCCAGTGCTTCAGCGAGATCCGCTACAGCAACCACCTCCATGAACGGCCCGGCCACAGGGGGCCACCGTCGGGTCCAAGCTGGGCTCAACCGCTGACCCTCTGAACACTATCGGGCCACTAAATAAAGTTTTCTCTCTCTCTATCTCTCTCACTTGGGCCTTCGCAGTCTTCTGCCTATGCCTGCGAAGCCGACTCGCTCGCAGGGAAGAGGGCCTAGGGGTTGCGGTGTGGGTGAGCTTTTCAGACACAATACGCATCCGAACGCCTGACCCGCATTTGTTCCTGTCACACTCCACCGGCCTCTCTTCTCTCTACTCGGATCGCCGCTGCTCCACCGTCAGCGCTGGTAGCTATCGATTGGCGGACTGCCGACGGGAGCTCGTGCTCGCATCTCTGGCTCTCGGCGCGGTAGCTGATGACAACGACCTTACCGCCGCGTGCCCTGCAGCCGTTTGCCTTTTAGTGCGGAGCACTTTGGCGGCTGCTACTGTGGTTCGGCGGTGGCAACGGCGTCGTTACCGAGTGAGCGAAGACCGATAGAAAACGGGGGGGAAGTGTGGCTAGTATAGAAGTGTGGCTAGTAAGTGTGGCTAGGATAGTATGCTTGTGATAGAACATACCCGGGTAGGGGACTGACGCCGTATTCTACGCAAGAAATACAAAGCTCAAGACCAAGCGGCTGCTCCTGAGTTAGAGGAAGAAGAGGAACGAGGACGGGCAGACAGGGAGAGCGAGACCGAGCCAGGGAACAATGCGGGCTGAACGGGGCACGGCTCTGTGCGAAGTCACGGTAAGACGTCCAGTCTACGTGCCACAGTGAGGCAAGGGCGTCGCCAGTCTCCGCCACGGTTCCGGGCGTCGCCGCCAAGGCCCGGGACATCGTCGCCAGCACGGGTACCGTCGACCGGGCTGCGGCGTTCCGAACGGCGCGTGACCGGGCGCGAGGCGGGAGCAAGCCCGTCAGCGGACCCGGCTGAGATTCTTCTGGCTTCGTAACCTGTGCTGCCAACCTCGACGACGCGAACACCGCTACGAGGGCGACGTCGGCACCCGCGTCCCATACGACTGACTGTGAGCGTTTCCTGTCCTCAGGACGTTTGCGCGGGGACGGTCGCGGACTTTGTAGTTGCGGGCGCTGGAGCGGGCCGCTTGGGCTGTTTCCATTAGCTCAGTGTCGCTCTAACGTTTCGGGAATTCCTTTCGTCGTTGCTTACAACCTCAGTTCTGTTAAGTCTGTGAATATAATGTCTTTTCCTCATCCGCACCAAGAGCGTTCCCTTCGTATCACATGGCTCATCCGAACCATGTGATATTTGCGCGGGAGTTTCAAACACACATTAAAACATCCTCGGAGGCGGTGACGTGCTGCGAGATAAGGGCAGAGGAGCGCGCGCCGACGTGCGTTCGCTCATCACGCGATCACTCCCTGAGACGCAGCAGGTATGCACCATTACCCAGGAGATTGCAGTTTGCGCTGTGGACAATTTTCGCATTGGGGAGCATACTAATCGTCATCCGTTTTAAGTGCAGAGCCCTTTAGGGGCTCGCCTTGTCGTCGTAGCTCACTCGCTGGACCCAAGTAGAGCCACTCGACGTTCCATCGTAGCGGCTGTAGTCGCGGCGTCACCCAGAGGCTTCAAACCCCAAGCGGATTGTATAGTCATACGCGTTCCAAGCTCGCGAACCGCTGGCGCTTGTCTTACATGGTTGTGACTTACTCTTTGTCGCCACTCGTAGCATTGTTAAGGTGCGTAGAAATATCGACACATGGGTGTTTTTGCATTCACCTCCATCAAAAAGCGGGGACCGCGGCATGGATCAAGCCCGCTTACTTTCACTCAGACGCCCAAGAACGCCTTAGCTACAGCGCCACCGCGGCAGGTCACGCCTGTAAAGAATAAATAAAGCAGATATGTGCTCGTATGTAATTTCAACCCGGCTATTTACATTGTAATTAGGCGCCTTATCCTTCATCATGTTGTTTCCATACATTTAGCAAAACTTGTTGTGAAGTTAGTTGGTACAAAGAAAAAAACAGGAAAACGTGGCTCAAACTAGACGTGCACGAAGAAAAGATACGGCAGATGCAGGCGACTGAACTGAAATTATTATGTCTTCCTCCATGTCGGTTATATCGGCACAAAGTACCTCGTACGACTTTTCTCTGTATCGCACAATACTTTTTTTTGTTCCTGTATATGTGAGGTAGGTTCGTTTGGCTTTGGTTCCTGGGCCTACGGCTTTCAGAGGCAATCAGGGAACGGATAGTCTCTCTGATGTTACTACCACAAATCCTATGTGATTGGTCATAACAAATCTCTCTGTTTCTACATCCCCGAGGGTAAGTACGACATTTTGGCAAATATGCGCTACTCATGCAGATGTGCTTGTGTTGAACGAAAGGTAGAAAGGTGGATTTAAACGTAGGGTGCAATACTCGCGTTTCCGCTTTCTACGATAGAACATTTACTCAGCTGCCATGTTAGCTTCCCAGAATCAGTTTATATCTGCTAAGGCGGGGGCGTCCTGCTACTGATCAACATGTAGGGTTGCAGCTCTACGAATCAGTCGAATATTTCTCCTCTTCCACCGCTAATCAACCGCCAGGCAGTTCTCTTGGCGGAGCCAATTACCCCTTTGGAACAGACCCTTTCTGTGTCACTCGTTTTGTTTTGCTGGTCGCAATTCTGAGGTAAGTAAAACCACAGACAAGAGATTTTTTCAAGCTTGTGATTTTTTTACAGCCGTTCATACTGGGCTATTTTGTATTTTATTGCTGTACGCTTTACTTCTTTAAACGCCCCTATTTCATTCTCTGAGCAAAATTCTTATATATTCAGGTTTTAGCACTGGCACAGTAACGATTAGGGTCTGGCCAATTCCTTTTTAAGGGAAAAATCATGACGATGATGCCCATCCGAACATAATGATTTATCCCAACCAACAAAACTGGTGGCGACCGATGCGCAGTGAAAATGTTAGGTGATCGAGGCCAATCGCTGCTACAGTACAGCCACCCCTTCTCCCGCAGCGAGCACTGGTACCCGCACGGGCAATATGCATTCAAAACATGGCGCTTGCCTTTGTAAATGTAGTTTAGTACCTAGCGAGAAAACAGCGAGGCACATCCTCTGCCGAAAGTTTCATGTGGCATCGCTTGCTCCCGGACGCGTTTCGCGTCCTGCCAACCCAATGGTTAGTATTTCAGTACCAGGTGACCAGTTCTCGACATTTCTATGGCAGAGGCGCCACCAGTAAAATAAGAAATCATGCCATAGACTTTCACGTCAAACCGTACAGATACCTTGCCGAAGCCATGATAGAATTCCGCAACGTCATATTGACCCTCACGTATTGGTTCGAGATGATTTACGCCGAAATACTAGAGTTTTAAGCAATGGTGTGATCCCCTTCACCGATAGAGAGCCATTCTTGTTACAAGAAACATCAAAAACTGTTGCGCAGCTAATATGAACAATAGCTTTTCTTTCTCAAGCAATTTCTTCATGCGATTCAAACGATTGGCACTCAGGAGAATATTTTGATCATAGACAATTTTAAAACTGTCCCCTATGATGGTGGCCTAATATTTTACCGGGAAAAAAGCAATGAACTCTCTCAGAGTGCAGGCGAATCTTAGTGCATAGGTGCAAAACCCTTTCGTTATTTAAAGGCCGTTCGCAAAGTTCACTATCGAGCGCAGCTCTGAAACATCTTCAGACAAACACCTTAAATATCCGTCAAGAAGAATACATCCACGCAGAACCTAAAAAGGCCGAAACTTCTATTCAAATCAATTTTTCCGCTGGCAACCTTTGGAGTTTTTGAGAAAGTGAATTACAAAAACCGTTGACAGATGCCCGCAATACGGACAGCTTTATTTTATTCGCAGGGAGATAAACCTTACTCAGCCAATGTTGGCGCCCCGTCAGGCTGCTCCTTCAGGTCATGGGTCGTTCACTCATTCCCGAACAAAGGCAGCAGGACTTACATGTCAGGCAACTCATTAGGGGCAACTTTCGGTGAAGCCCACGCGAGTTCAATTCTCAGTGAGTAAGCCTACTGTGGCATCAGGACTGTGAACTCAAGTGTGAGCAAGCTCACGTGAAATAAAACTGCCTTCGCCAGAGCATCCGTGTATCTGCGGCAAACCTTAGACCGCGTGTGACTGTGTAAGCCTGCGCTCCAACAAAAACTGCGCAGGCATTACCCCGGTTCACTATCACCCAGCCTGAGACTGCGTGAAAATGTATGAGCCTGTGCCTGCATGGGTGGGTGAGCCTGAGACCACGTAAGATTTCAAGGGAGTGTGCCGGCGTGAGATCTTTAGCCATTTCGACGTGAATCCTAAGCCCGCTGCGCCTAAGCGCTTATTCATGTTAATCCCAGCAAAGTTTACCACTTGAAATCATGATCACAACCATCGTGGGTCCGCAATGCAGATCGCAGCCCAACTATACGTATCAGGTCAGCAGGTTGAGCGTACGGCTGCATTTTGAAGTTGCCTATCCTGCCTAAATTCAAAAGAGGACTTACAAATATTTTGGAGGTCGGGGGGGGGGGGGGGGGGGGGTTTCTCGCATCTTTTCCTATCAAATGTACACGTGCCTTTACACCTCAAAAAGGTCCTTGTATTTAAATTTCGTCACCCAGTACGCAGTTCAATGTCAAAAAAAAAAGAATGCTGATAAATTAAAAAAAATGCTCTGGCTTAGCTGAGCTAACCCTGGATATGCAAAGTGAAAGCTTGGCTTGGCCTCGTCAAGCCTTGGTTTCACTGGTTAACCCTTGATTTAGCTGTAAATATTATACTATTCGTTCATAGCGTGCCTTTTCCTGTGGCCGTGGTCCCGCTTCCGGCATTTTACGAGCCGAACGGCTCGCCCGGTGATAACCGCGGGATGGGGTGGTGCCGTTTGCCGACGATGACTGAAAGCCCCCAGTTCCCGCACAAAGCTCAGAGAAGACGTCTCGCTCACTCTCATCCATGGACAATTTCGCATGCTCCGGCAAGTCACGGGATCCTGTGTCGACCCAGCTGCGCGGACCGCATGCGCCAAGCTGGCAGCAGCGGCGGCGGCGGCGGTGGCGGAGCTCGGCAAGGCAAGTAACAGGAGGCGTTGCCAAGGATACGACCAGACGGGTGATGCGTATTCAGGTTTCGACCGTCTTAGCGACCGGTAGGCCAAAAGTCTCACGTGGCACTTTGAGTGTCGGGGATGACGTTTCCCGAATCCTGATGGCCGGTTAGCTGATGAAATGATATGAGTGACGTGCGGGCGCCAGGAAAGATCGAGTTAACGTTACATCAAGTTACGTAAGAGATGCGGTTATTTCGACTGGTATGTTTCCAACTTCTTAGCAAAATTGGAGAAAATTTTTGCGGCGATGGAAGGAATTTAATTTGCATTTCTTAGGATTAAGAGTAATTAGCCAATGGTTACAACAGTTTGAAACTTGCTTAAAGTCATTCCCTGGTGCTACTTGATAAAGTGTGTTAATCATTTTGCTGTGAATAACACAATCGTCGGCAAATATGCGAATGTTGCATGATAAATTGTTACGTATGTTGTTAATTACTATTAGAAATGAAAGCGGACCAAGGACAGATTCCTGCTGCACTCCAGACCTAACAGAAAATGAGTTAGATCTGACGTTACTAACGAAAACTATCTGAGAGTGGTTAGTGAGAAATTGGGCAGTCAAGCTTAAAACACCTGGTGGCAGATATATGTCAGAAAGTTTTATTAGTAGGCGCTTGTGGGGTGCTTTATCAAAACCCTAAGTGGAGTAAAAAAAAAAGTATCGGTTTAGAGGTTAGCGTTGAGGTGAGCATTCAAGTCGTGATGAAAAAGGGCTAGTTGCGTTTCGCATGAGAGGAATCGTGTCGAGAGAAATGAAAAAAAGTTGCTGGAATCAAAGAAATTCATGATATGTATATATTGCACGAGTTTGAAACATCCGTGCGCCTTGGTTAATGATATGGGACGATAATTTAACAGACAGTCTCTGTTACCTGATTTTTGAACCAGAATGACCTTCCCACACTTCCCGTCGAAAGGCACGATTCCCGCGGAAAGGGACTGAAAAAGGAGCAAAAGTAAAAACTCGGCTGAAATGTGCTTTGTGTTTTCAGAAGCTTCGACTATTTTTCATAAGTATCTGCGAGGACGAGAACTTCATTTTTTTGTCTAACAAAAAGGTGGCAATAAATATATTGGCACATTCAGAACTTGCTTCGTGACAAGACTGATTATCCAATGTGATAGATGACGTGCCATGTGAGTTTAGAATTTGCCTTAAATGATTAGGTGAATCAGCAAGAATTTTCGGTAGTTCAGCAGGGAAAAAAAAAGAGTGCTTGGGGTTGCGCAGTTGTCTTAAATATACTTTTTCTGCAATCTTGTATTTTTTCCTTGCAGGGTCAGTGTTTTTCTTCCTGTAATCCCTAAAGAGACGTTTCTTTTTATTTTCAACTTTTTTTATGTTTTAGCAAACCAATGTTTTTCGCGGTTGGGAGGGAAGGTTATTTTAGAGAAGAATTCATCAACTAGGCCATTTATAATTTTTTACAGATTTTTATGATTGGGTCGCTGCCAAAACCCTCTCGAAACGTCGGAAGAAAGGCTTTAAGTTCACGTAGGACGGCCCCGTAGTTACCCTTGTCGTATAGTCTACTGAGAAACAATTCCCAGTAGGTATCGCGCGCAGTGCGAGCGAAGAAAAATCAAGCAAAAACCGCCGCATTTATCATAAGAGTAGCGCGAGCAATAGACTGTGAGTGGTGGAAGGAGGAGAGCGGATTTGAGGTAGGGAAGACGACTATTACCATTCCTCATTGGGAGTGAAGCAGGAATATACGCGGCGCATTTCTTTTTGACATTATGAGGAGTTGCCCTACGTTCTGGGAATGCTGCCTCTAAAGTTTTTATCACAGTCGCTGACTGCTCGCCGTCAAATCACAGCCTAGGCTCGGCGTGATGGTCGCTAGTTCCGGCGACTTGAGCATCAGTGAAGGTATACAAGAGTGCGATCAGTGTGGGAAAGGTACGGGCTACGCGCGTTGGCAGAATGATTGCGTGTTTGTGGTAAAGTTTACCAAAGGTTGGAACTGGGAGGGAAGCCTGGGTGGCGTTAAAGCGCCTCTGCAAGACTTCCGCTAAACGTTCTCACTCTTTCCTTCACATCTGGAAGCACTGCAATGCCTATACGTATCGTCAGCACGGAACGGTACTGGATGATTTGCTAGTCGCAGCAGATAGGTTTTCCGTTTCTGCTTTCCTTTGGTGGGGATTTTTCTAACGTGCATATCGAAAGCGTTTATTGCTGCAACTGAAAATAATCCCGCAAATAGCTCTTCCATTGCTGTGATGACCTAATTCGAGCGCTTGAAGAACGCCAGGAACCGGTAAGAGCGAAACTTTTTTTCAGGACGTTTCTTAGTAACCTGATGCACGTAGAGTAATATTTCTTGGCTGAGGGACTCTTTGACTTTTATTCGAAGCGCCGGATGTGTTTGTTGACTACGTTATAAAAGCATTTAATATTGGTGAAAAGTAGAGAAATGTGTTGCGGGCTTCTCTTAAGTTAAGCGCGTGCTCAGTTCACGCGCTTTCAAACTCTGTAAGCGGATGGAACTGTTAGTAGATGTGCGTTCTTGCACTCGTTTAATAGGCATCTGCCTCAAATGAATATCCTGAAGTCATGCGTTTTCAACGTATTTTTAACTATGCACCTGCTCATAGGCTTTCGATGTTTTGTTTCTCTTTTTGCTCATTTGCGAGTCTTCTCGGATATCGTCACGAACAGATTAATCCAGAGATCGTGCTTCTGGTGCAGGCATCGACCTATACCGAATGGCGCTAAAAACACAAAGGAATCCATGCACATCCTAAAACTTAGCAAGCTTCTGATGCCATAGCTATTTCAAAGAGACTGCAATGCTCCGGAGGGACAATTCTCGACTCGACGGCCAAAATCCACTCGAAGGCCAAAAAAATGTAATTAATATAAGGAATAACTACTAAGCGCTGGCAACCTTGAGGAATGCCTTTTTGTTTTTGTGCTTCCCTAACCCCTCCCCCCGTGCCGAAGCGACACATATCAAAGGCTTCGTTTAATTAAAATATTGCTTTCGCGTCTATTTGTCGAGAATAACCAATAAATAAGCGAACACAACTTCACTAAATTACTGCCTTACAGCAAACGACAACAGTCGAAGCGCAGTAGGACACTAATCATAATAATTGCTCTTAATGTGAAAGACGCCAGGAAGTCCACGAAACTAGAGCACGTAGAGCGCATTCTCCATATCAGAGTCCAAAGCACCACCGTATATGATTGAAATATCAATGGGGTCACGCTTTTCGCATTCTCCTTAATTCACCCTAAGGGTACTGTTTTCACCGAATGCTTAAGTATTCTGTATCCACAATATCCACTTGAAGAAATTTTCCGCAGCAAAGCGCAGAAACCAAACGACAGAAAGCACCAAATTAACAAATTAGCAAGAGCGGGCAGTAGTGTATCACGAATAAGCCACGTGCTCATGTATGAAATTGTTGGGCCGGCAGCTTTAAAAAGGCAGAGGTGCGTACGGCTAAGGAGGATATTCGTACGCTTGTTTTTGCGGAGTACACCAAGCATATCGCCACACTATATTTATTAGGCATATCGCTACACCACTTACGGCCACGAATAGTCCGTAAATATGCGTAGCGGTATCATACTCACTGCGACCTGAATGTTAAGATGGAGCTTACAAGCGATCACTCCCTTTAACATATCGCCAGAAATATCTCGACATGCTATTGCACACTACGGGAGGGAAATGGATTCTGGTTGACAAACCAATCACCAGTTTATAAAAAGTAGCTAAGCTACCAACCTTTCAAGACTAGTGATCATTATTACTCCCTTAAAGAGACCCTGCAACACTCTTTGAGCTGTGCCACTAAACCTGGGCGAGGATAGCTTACACTGCCAGGAATACCTGAGCCCAATATTACACGTGCACATCAAGTGGTGAGTGCGCAAATCGCTGTGAAAGACCCAGAAAAACCCATGGCGCTCCCTTCAGTTCTACTCATTAGGCACCCATGGCATTGCCTAAACGACGTCATTGAGGCCATGGATGTCTTATTGGCTGAACTGGTCAAATTCGCAGCTTATTTCTCGCATTTCCTGTGACGATCCGCCGTCGTCGGCGCTGTGTGTCAACCTCTTCTATGCCTGAACCTGTACGCACAGTTTGGCCGTTTCTTTTGTGTTTTGAGTGCGCGTGGAGTGTGAGTGATGCGCTGAATACTTCCATTTCAACCACACCACTCGACTACAAACTTATATTGCTTCAGAAAAGCCTTACCAGCCTTATCGCGCACTTGGGAGCAGGCAGCGATGCAGGCTTTTTGTGGCACCAGACCGGAAATAGGCCCCTCCACGTTGCGAGGAAAAGGAGAAAGCTCCCCGGCCTATCATATATCAAAGGCGGCGTAAGAGAATGCCGGGAGCCGCTCCCTCTCCGCGAGAGAGCGCGCAGCTTTCGTCGCGTTGTCCATGGTCGAGTTGAGGGGGAACAATTATGCGCGATTTCTCATCGCGCGCAGATTCGGTCACAGTGAGAAGATTTTCGTAATTCTGGCGGGAGGAGATTTCTGGGACAATAGGCTTTAAGCTAAAATGCATTTAGATTAGACGATGGTAAGTGCTGCAGGGCCCCTTTAAGTCAACATTTGCCTAGTATCCCTCAGTCAATCATCAGAGATCCTATTCAACTCTCCTTCGCGTGCAAACTATTCGCTGTGACAAACTAAAAAATCTCCTTTATTATACAACGCAAGGCTCTGTTGGTGGCGCACAAAACCAAACCTAACGAACAGAGTATCTGTGTTCTTGCTAGCGTCCTTATAATGTCTACATAAAATACGCAGCAGATATAAGTAGGTAACTGTTATTACATTATTTACACCTGATCGATGCTGATAGTTTCACTTTTGCTGAGCGCAAAATTTCTAACTTAGAAACGTTCCGGTTTTTTAATTATGAAAACCACCAACTATTTTACCAGATATTTGTTGTAGGCGGCGTGCCAGGTTTTAGCATTTGCCCGACACGCCAATAAAATTGTACTTGCTGTGATTGCAAAGTCCTTGGAGTTATCAAGGTTACTGCAGTTAGTATAGGTTTAGGTCTTCGCATGATGTTGGAAAGTTAGTCTTTACATGATTTGTTTATTTTAACCTTCTTCCGAATCCTTGTGAGAAGGATATTTTATCCGCACTATAGCCAACATCTACCTCTTACAGAGAAAAAGAATGTGTTCAACCCCCCCCCCCCCAAAAAAAAAAAAAAAACCTTAAGAACGTGGCTTTGTTTGTTTTAAGTGAAGAGCACTTAACGGCCCCACCTTCTCGTTATAGCTCCTTCGCTATCACGCTGTCTAGCCTCCGCCGCAATCAGGCAGCCTAGCGACGTAACGATACCAAAGAGATCCCCTTGGCGTAGTGGCGTTATGGACCTAAACAGTGCCTTCAGGGTCCCGTTGCAGTTTTTAACTTTGGGACCCTCGTCTGTATAAAAATATTACTGTACTACTTTTTTGGAATGAATAATATAATAAACTGAAACTGAAACTGAAACAAGCGGTTTCAATAGTCATAACCGTTTCAAACTCCTCAACCGCTGACGCTGGTGGAACATCTCCCAATTGTTTAACGCAAGGAAAGTTCCATGTACATTTGAGGCAAAATCTGTGTAAATAACCGGCCGGCCATGCGTTGATTTAGTTATGAATGCTCGTTGGGTTGGTTTGTGTGATAGTAAGCAAAAAAAAATTCCCCCGCACCTCCCCGAAGGGAATCGTGCAGAAATGCGAATGCATTGGGTGCACCGATGAGTGTGTTGCGAGTAATGGCGTAATTGATGACGAGAGTGTGAACGTAATCATTTATTCATCAGCACCTGTTTGTGTTATCGTTGTACCTGACGGCCACAATCACTGCCTTGTGATCGCTAAAGTGCACGGTCAAAGGGTCTTTGAGAAGCATACGCGCGTCACAGTTTCGCGTAAAGACCGGATCAATGCAACTCCCGTGAATGGTAGTGGGGCACGTGTCGAAGCCGGCAGAGAGACAATGAATAGAGTGCCTGATCTGCATGTACTCGACCAGCCACTCGCCACTCTTCTTGCGCGCGTCAAGGTTGAAGTCGCCAACCAAGACTATGGGGTCAGAGAGTTTGGAGCGCACGCACACACTTTCCATAGCCGCGTCCAGCTGCGCGGCAACGGAGGAGCGCGGAGAGATAACACCTGCGGGCGCACGCCGACGGAGCACGACAACCCCCCACTAAGAAATGCATTCGCATTTACGACGACGACGACGACGAAGGCAGAACTACGAGGCGCGCGCTCACGTGCGCTCGCGCTGGAGGAATGCAGGCGCACGCCGCTCGATGGACGCAAGACAACCCCCGACTAATAAATGCATTCGCATTTAAAAAAGTGCCCGCCAAAAACGATGCGTTGCCATCTGCGCAATAAGACTCCGGCACGTGCGAGATGAAAGCAAGCACAAAAAGAAGAGAACTCCCACTCGCGGTGTTTCAGGAAGGGGGCGCGCGAGCACTGCGAAGGCGGGAAATTTGAATTCCATTGGACAAGTTCTCATTTCATTCATCAAGAAAGGAGTCAGACAAGGAGGCCAAGTGCATGATGAGTGTTAGCAGTGAGCGCATAACGGCGCCAACCGCACATTATGGCGACGCACTGGTCTGCCTTCCGACAGCTTCGCGTTGAGTGATACGGCTTGAATTTTTTTCTTTTTAATATACCAAGTGGGGAGTTAAGCTGTAGAAAAAATTCACCTCCCGAAGGATTACCAGCATCTGCACTGTTAAATCTGAGCACAAATAAAATATTGTGCCACCGGATGAACTCTTCACTACTGTAGGTAAACGGTGAATTCTGACTCACGTGTACCCGTTTCAAAACACAATAATCGAGCCTTTTAAAAAAATTCATCACAATTCAGCCTATTTTCTCATTCCGCAACCATTTGAGGAAGTACTCAACACGCTATGCATAGAATTTCGCAGTCCCGCTCTGCGGTCGCCCCTGAGACCGCAGCCCAAAATAAGACATCATGTAATCACACGCCATTTCGGAAGGTCAAACTTACCCCGTTTTAGCGAAGTTAGCCCAGTATTGCATTACCCGACCACTCAAGGCCTTATCCACTTCATCGCACTGCTCCGTAGCGTTGAAGGGTCCCCCGAATTCGAAGCTTATCTCTTCCCCGTGAATTACACCCATCCACTTCGGCCAGGGATTCAGGGAAGACCGGTGGGAGAACACGTATTGGTACACGGTGGCATTGGCTTTGCTCAGAAGCTCTGCGAACTGCACAACGGGACAAGTGAAATGATAGTCACCCACAATCTCATCCAAAAGACTCAACCTCCCTTCGGTTGAGTAGGGTATGACTCCTCCGTACAATTGCAAGATCTTGTCCAGTGGAGGCTCCCCGATAGTTGGGTTCAGGGCTTTGATGACAGCAGTGAAGTTCCCTTCTGTGACGTTTTCTGGGTCCGTCTCTGCTGGGAGTGCCAGGAAATACTGCAGAAAGTACGAGCCTTCGTTAGCGTTTGACCCAAGAAGAACGGCTGTATCATTCCCAAATGTCGCAACCTCGGAGGTGACATGCGTGGAGTTAAGGATAAATTCAGCGTCTTGGACAGGAACAAATGGGAATTGAACTACGCCTGCCCCCCACACCTCCTTCTGTACAATTTGTTTCGCATCTTTCTCGAGGAAACACTGCAGGGTGGTATTGTCAAGCGCATCCGAACACTTCAATGCGTTTGCAAGTGCCTTTGCAGATTGACGAGCAGTGGTATTGTCGTGAAAGCCCCAAGGAGCCGTGGGAGATCCGCTCTGAAGGATTGCTCTTGTGAAGAGGGCCCTGGACCGAGGCGACAACAGGTGGAAACCAATGCTGACGGCACCGGCACTTTCACCGAAGATCGTTATGCGGTTTGCGTCCCCTCCAAAAGCGCCGATGTTATCTTTAATCCACTGCAACGCGAGGCGTTGGTCGTATAACCCAGCGTTTCCTGGAACCAGTTGATCGCCGAATGATAGGAAGCCGAGAGACCCCACGCGGTAGTTCACTGAGACAACAATGACGTTCTCTTTGGAAACCAGTGTCCGCGGGTCGTAAACGTCAAGCGTCGATGTGCCGCTGTAAAAACCGCCCCCGTAGATCCAAACAAGTACGGCTGCGTTGTCTTGCTCAGATTTGGGTATAGGTGTCCACACGTTCAGTTTTAAACAATCTTCGCTCATGTTGGTATTGGCATTCCACATTACACTGCTGCTAAAGTTCCCGTAAGCCTCATCGACTATCTGGACGCATGAGTTTGGCTTATTGGTGGCCTCAAAAACGTCAGTCCATGGTTTCATTTGTACTGGCCGTTGGAAACGCAAAGTACCAATGGGGGGCTCAGCGTAGGGTACGCCATAAAAAACACGCACGGTTTTCCACAACGGAGTTGCGCTGGTGAATCCCTTAACAAGACCTAGTTTTGTGCGCACAACTAGAGAAATGTCTTCGTCAACGCTGGCGGTTATCAGTGGTATAAAAAACGCGATGAAACTAATCTCGCCGAGCACGATGCAGTAGGAAAGGTTCCGATTGTTGGGCGGCATCCTGAGTCCCTGCAATGAAGGAAAACAAGGCTAAGTTGATTGCATAGTGGTGTGTTACTATGATTTACAATAAAGGTATTGATGAGCTGCAACCTCGTTTATTATGGGTCCTATTGGGCAACCATGCCACGTGCAAAACCGCAGTTTATGTTAAAAGAATGCTCCAAGAGATCTGTTGAGTTGTATCTGTGGTTTCGTCTCGCTGTTAAACGTAGCGAATCCGTTAATTGACGATGGGTATTGTGAAACAAATTATGTTATCTCAAATTGAGCTAAAGGATATTTTTTATACGCAAATTACGACCACGGCACCGGCAGCTGCAATCACGTGCCACTGGCTCGCAATGTGTTCTTATGCTAACTCAGCTTTCAAGTTTGGCTTTACAACTTAAACAGTTAATACTGGCTTGCGTAAGGGCCCCCCCGAATTGGGCCGATTAGAGCTGCGAACAATCTGTAAAATGTAAAACCGTGAACTTGCCAGTTTCTCGGCAGAGCCAACGCAGCACATCGCCAATAATGATGGTGTTTGGCGGGAAGCGGCCCTAATGACATGGTTGGCATGCCGGTATTTAAATTATTAGCTGGAGCAAGAACGTTGACAGCTCGTTCACGGTCCCTTTCACCGGATACAACAAGTTGAAAATGCTATTTTGGGGTTCAACATTTCAATATTAAATAAGTATTTCAGCTGGTACGACGTAAAGGTAAACACGCAGGGAAAAGCGTAATCGCACCATACAAGTATTGCGCCCAATTCCTTGCGTGTTACCTAGTGTTAATGAAGACGCTATGAGCGTGTAGCAAGCAAAAGTAGATGAAGAATGTTGAACGTATCCATCTGTTTGTTCTCTCAAGAATAACACGCTTCTAGAGAACCAAGAAGCAAAGATGCATTTTATAACAATGGTTACTCTTCAAATAGTTTGTTTCTGTAGCCCCTTATTCCACACCGCAAGTTTGGATAACTCTGCGTACGTTGTAGCCACATTTTTTTCTTCTTTCGCAACTTCTTCGCTAATACCAAATAGCAGCTTAGCCCCAGAAGCAGCTCGTCTTTCATTCATTCCATCGGACAATGAGAATACCTCAGTAAAGTGACATATCCATTCACACAACAAGGTCACCTTTGCCACCTTGCTGGCTGCTTACAAGAGTAGTGGAAAGATGCGGCATTTAGGTTTCTGGCGCATTCGAACCGCCACGGTATTCAGAAGAGGTGAACTAAGTGCGAACTTTAACATGACGAACTTCTTTTCATTATTACTGTTTTTTTATAAATGTAAATCCTGAAAGACATAGAACTCTGCAAAACTATTCAACGATTGCGATAGCTTTAAAAAATCAGTCTCTTCCCACGAAGAATATTCCCAACGTTTCTTGGATTCAGTCTGCCTTGCTTGGAAACCATGTGTAGCGTGCTGGCCTTACGCGCAGCGTTAGACTTTGTAGATTCAACTGAGTACCCAGAGAGGGCGCTGCTGTAGTACTTTCTGGAACTTCCCGCTTAGCGTTTTATGACGAGCGCTTGCCGGTCCCTCTGCCGAGTAGTCACCGCCATTTTATGCCTATGTTGTCAAAACACTTAGAAACGTCCAGTCTACTTTGCGAAGTCTACATCTTAGGGAAAGTACAGCAAGCGAAGTGTGCGAAAAAATGGCAATAAACCAGTTAGATAATCAAACGACAGCAACATCACGCGGCATCCGTTGGCACCAGCTGACTTCGACAGCACTTCTGTCTGATGTTCGGGATGTCGGATGGTTGCGTGGCTGGGTTCTTCTGACGTGTGACCGTCTGGCGAGATTAGGTATTGTGCGTTCCTCAGGGTGCCCGACTTCGCGCACACTGAAACGTTGAGAACGCCTTGTTTCAGTGCCGTGTAGCGGCAACGTTTTGGAATATGTTAAGCAGTTTGTTTGGTCTTACAATTAGAATGAGCACACGTTCAAATTAAGTGTTGGTGAACTTCCTGATATGTGCTGGTGCTTTTGTATTGTGGCGAAATCGTAGTTCCGCGTGTCTTGACGCGGTATCGCAACGGGTGATGTTTCCATTGCGGTGTCGCGTGTGGTCAATCCTTATGAGTCACTTGGAAAATAAGTTGGGAGACTTAGGTGAAGAAGCCTTCCTGTTACGCTGGTCCACACGCTTCACAGTGGTCAGAAACAACATCCTGAGCATCACTATTGTACAGTATTGACTTTCAACGAGTTCCTGAACTCTTTCTGTGATAACCTGGTAACGTTTCATGGGCTATTTCAGAGTAGTTTCTTTCACCCCCACATGCATTTGTTGTGCAAAGTGTTTACTACCCGGAGTACTTGGAAACTGATTAGTTTTTTTTTCTGTTTTTAGGGCAGCTCTGTTACCACTAGTCGCTCCGCGCTAATATGTGGTTTATAATAATTTCTATTTGTGCCCTGTTGCTCTACTTGGGTTCAGCCAAGAAGCTACGACGAAAAGGCTAACGCCTAAAGCGCTCTGCACTTAATACTAAGAAATTGCCGAAATTGGTGGCCTCGCGGAGACCACCGGGCAGTTTACAAAATGGCATCATCTCCACTCCGTGGATGATGCGAGGTTGCGGAGTACGGGCACTCGAAATGACATCCAAGTTGCACCCCGAGTGACATCCCATTTGCGCCCCGACCGTCATTCTATTTGAGCCGTGAGTTGCACTTGATTATTCCCTAAATGAAACGACAACTCACGGCTCAAATCAAATTTCGTTTGATTTTCACTTGATGGTAGTGTGCGCATGGTTGGACGCGGAAGGACATTGGGAGGTCCTAAGGAACTCCGCACCGTTATAGGCGAGGGAGTAAGACGCTTGGCTCTCGGGTACCTACTCACGGTCGTAGCCTAACGGGTGAGATGACTGACACTAAGTCCGCCTGGTCTACCAGGCACAGGCTCGAATCCTGCCGGCGCCTGTGTGATCTTTTGTGATTGTAAATGCTATGCGCACGGACGCGGACGGATATTGTGCGGTGCTAACGTACTCCGCACGTAAAACCAACAAAATGCCTAGCGCTCGTGTGTACGTGCCTCGTGAGGACCACCACAGTTAACAAAGCCAATTATGTGCGTAGCGCTCGTGTGTGCGCCCCTCGCTACGACCACGCATCGTCACCTGCGCACGTTTGTAAAGTCAAGCACGCCCACTTATGGAGATTGGCCAACGTTGCCCCCCTCCGACCTCACCCCCCCCTCAAAAAAAAAAAAAAGAAACTCTAGCATTCACCGTAATCGTGGGAACACTTCATCAGACCGAGAAAGACACGACTTAGCGTGCGCTCCTCCTATGGCATGTTCAATGATTATCAATTAAAACAAATAAAAGCTCCCTCTTTAGCAACAATGATGGAGTAAAGGTTTTGCTGCAGGGAAGATGAAGCAAATGGGCTGCAATCATGGACTTGAACCGTCGTGATGTTCGTGAAGGTTGCGTACACCTTTGCGGCCTTCACGTCTTACGTGTTAGGGTAAGCTACCTTCATTTTTTTTTCCGGGTAATGGTGCCGAGTTACTTTAATGGAGGGGAAGGGGGGTTGTAAGACGGTACCGAGCTATTTTTATTGCATAAGCGAAGGATTGGGGAAGTCAGAAAAAATTACGCCCACCTCCCCTCGCGGGAACCCTGATGTGATGCGACGCTGAGGGGGGTTCAAACGCATGCGGAGTGCAACCGTCGACCGAAAGGCCGCCGAAGAGCGGCACACCGGTTATATGCGCAGCGCGCCCGAAGGAGAGGAGACCGCGGAGAGAGAGAGTACTGCACATGCGCAGCACCGCGCGCAGCGCCGCCCACCGGCGGAGTGAGAGCGCGCTGGGCCGCACACCCGCAAATGTTGAGAGGGAGTGTTCGCTCTCACCTGGGCACGCGCCGGCGCCAGTGCGTCTGCCGCGGTTATGACGCAACACAATCCAGCATAATCCACTGTAATCCAATCCAATCCAATCTAATCCAATTCAAGCCAAGCCAAGCCAATCCAATCGAATCCAATCCAATGCCCCTCGCGAGAGAGTGTTCGCTATCGGAGAGGAGAGGGGGTGAGCGGAGGAGAGTGCGGACGCCGACGACGACGAGGGACGCACGCAAAAGGACAGGGCCGCCGACAAGAGATGCTCTCAGCGTCGCATCTAAAATGTTCGTGTTAGTCCATCAAGCTGCCTCCTCAAGCTGGCGACGCTGCCAGGAAGTCGTCAAGCCGAAGAGTGACTCACCGACATCCTTTGCCCGAGTAGCGGTAGCACGCCGTTTTGACGGGTCCCGTGTACACGTCAGCGCTTGTACGCGATGTAGAATCAAGTGCGCACCAGTGCAGGGAGTCAAAGAAAGAAGGCATGGGAATAACGGCAACAAGATACCATTGGTCATGAACAACACAAAGAGAAACAGCCGCAAATGCCTTCCGTGGCCACGTAAATGGTTAGAGCTCTAAGCATGGTTCCACAGTGACAAGGGACGCGCGAAAAACGCCACGCTTCCGACTTCTGAAGAAGGAGCAGGAATTGCGTTGCCGGCAGTACCTGAGGTTCACCGCTGACGTATTCCTAGACATGCACCAACGAATATCGATAGAATTTTTTGAAGTGAACGGAACGAGTAACGCACAACTGCTGGTCAGGTAACCTAACGCACTACGAGGGGAAGCGATAATATCACTCGGGTTTTACAGTTATGAGACAAGATGAAAAAGGCAGCCATGGATTTGACATTCTAGTGTGGGAATACGCTCGTCTGAATTGATGTTTAGACTACGCCTAAGGGTGGCCTGATACCTGAACCCAAATTTGCTTCTTGAAGTTCTTGACGACGTGGTTCATTCTAAGCGTAACACCCTGAATCAACTTGTTTCGATAAAAGAACGCCAGTGAGAAGTGGCTGAGGGTCTGTTTCTTCGCAAAAAATGTCGTCGACAGTTGATATTCTTTTGCTGAGAAATGAACTGTTTGTTTGAGCTGTTTGTTGCGCGCCACTTATATATAGGGCGAAATATTGCCTTTCGGCAGAAAGCGCACGTCTCTGTTAGGTTTCTCCCGCCCTCCCACAACTCCCGCCTTTTCGTTCTCTCCTCTAACCCATCACTCTTGCTTGCACCCTCACTCCTCCCATAGCAAATGCAATTGGAGGGATGCTTAATTCAATACATTTTCCCCGCGTTCACTCTGCTTGCGCGCCATTTGTTGCAAATGCGCGCGTGTCTTCGTTCATTATTTGCTTTGTGTTCTTTTTATAGCCGCCCAAGCTCAAGTTTTTTTGTTTGTTTTTACCCTCTTGTCATCGCTACCGTTTTTAACCCGTTGTTCCTGCATTGGCTGTGGTAAAACGAAGACAGCGTGCCTTTCGGCACTCCCCGTTCAGCAGAATGCAGGTACTTCCCGTTCTGTACTTACATTTCTCCTTAAATACGTTAGGGTTCGTTGCACTTAATACTGTAGACATATGTGACTCATGACAGCAGTTGTAGCAGTGTGGAATAGCCTTATTTATATAAACTTCGTTGTCAAGGACAATTTACTTCTGGCCTCGCAGCTGACTCAAGTCATACCAGACAGACAGACAGACAGACAGACAGACAGACAGCATATAGCAAAATTTTCACGCGTGCGTGGGCCAAGACTGTCGTTTTATTAGGAACGCCGGTAAAAGCTCAGTTACAACTCAGTTGGCTACACTACGCGCGAAAATTGGGGTTGACCATTAAAAATTTAATAACTAAAAAATAAAAATAAAAAAGAAATACAGCTTTTGCAGACATATAGTGGTGCGGCCAAAGGTGTGTCTAAGCCAATTTGCACACAGCAGTTGTCGCAAGTGCCCGCTTGGTCACAAAGGTTGCGCAAATAAGGAATTCCGCAGAAAACACCTCAAGAATAATAAAGGCACAAAAACATACAGCTTCAATGAACAATAATAATAACAGAAGCCCAGACCTCCTCACAGACACTACCCGCCAAAACAGACAGAAGTCAAATAAAATCAAATAATTTATTTTGCTACAGTTCAAATGAAAATGAAGCGGATTGACATGCACTGTGCCCCCGTTACATGTACTTGAGGCATAACGTTCGAAAATATAGCAGCATGCGTTACCATTACGTAAGACTATGTTCAAACTACCAAGTTGCACAACACGAAAAACTGTTCAGAGTCTGCACGTATTATTGAATTCCCCCCCCCCCCCTCCCCTAAAAAAAAGTTTTGCCCTTGCCTCTGTCATCGGAATCGGTAAAACACGAAAGTAGAATGTGTAGCGACATCTGCAGCTGAGCATCATTTGTGGGTAGGCGGCTGTCTTTTCGGTGGCCTTGGCGAGCGCCGTCCAGCTGGCCGGTCGCTTCGGCATAGGTGTAACGGTTGGCAAAGGTGTAACGGTGTCATTTCCGTGACGGGTGTGGTGTGAGTGAAATCTTGGTCTATCCTGGCATAAAACACTTTCGCGTTAAAATATAAAACCGGAAAACGAACAACCCCGAGTATAACATACCCCGTAGTACTAATGGTTGCTTCCCCGCAAGAACACCCTGTGTGCAGGGGTGGGGTGGGGGGGGGGGGGGGTTGCACCCTTTACAGGCCGCTTGCTTCGATGTATGGGCATCCTTACCGTGATGGATATGACGTCAGTGATATCTTGGTGTATCCAGGAATAAACACTTTCGTGTTTAAATTAACCACGCACTAAAAACTTTACATCAGAAGACAGTACAATTCCAGCCGGGTGAACACCGTAATGCTTTCAATCTAGACACGTACGAAATGCTGACATATACTGGCATAAAATTTGTTCTCTCGAAAAATGAAGACAGTGCAGTGAAACACGCAGATATATAAAGATATAAGAGCGACACGAAAAATAGTCAAACGCATAACGTATCAATCCGGTACTAAATATGTACAGTAGCCTCGCGATAATTTAAACTCCGATTATTCTAACTTCTGGTTCATTCCAACCCAATTTGAGACTTTGGTTGGCCCGCTATTTTCAATGTATTTTAAACTGGGCAATTCAAATTGCTTCATTGTGTTAATTCGGTTAATTCGTACTTCTCGCTTGCCCTTACCGAAATATATCTCTTGCATTAGCAGCTTCTAACTGCACGTTTGCCTCCTTTTTCACTAACCGTTACAAAGAAAGCTGAATACCTGCATAGACGTGTGAAAGCAAAACCACGCGCGCCGAAAATACTGAACTGGCCCGCCTTTCCAGCATCAAAAACTTCCTTTTGAACTTTCATGCAAAGATACAGCAGTCTAGCTGTGGTGATTTTATGTCAAAGTGTAAACACCACTTCAGTGATGTGTGTGAATAATGTATTATTAATAATTACGCCCACCTCCCCTCGCGGGAACCCTGGTGTGATGCAACGCATCTCATGGGGGGTTACATTGACGTTTTTCATCGTATTGATTACGCTTATATCAGGGATTCTCACGCGAAGGGGAGGTGGGCGTAATTTTCCATTTTCACCATGCAATGCACATGCAGTACACGTATGCTCAGGTACGGTCTTTATTGCAGACGAGAATGAGTGCGTTGTGGTCCGTAAAGTGCACAGTTAGGGGCTTGACGATTGCATCAAGCAATCGTCGAGTACTGCGAGAGAGTGCAAGCGTAACGCGGACGACCGTCGACTGAGACCGTCGGAGCGCGGCATGCCGCTTTACAGTCACAGCGCCCGAAAGAGAGGAGAGCGCGGAGAGAGAGAGTACTGCACATGCGCAGCGCGCGCAGCGCCGCCCACCGGCGCCTAGCAACGGAGTGAGAGCGCGCTGCGCCAACCCGCAGCTGGTTGGGAGAGAGTGTTCGCTATCAGAGAGAGGAGAGAAGGAGAGGCGCAGCTGTGCGGAAAACACCGGACAAACGCAGGAAAGAAAGATGGGCGAGCATGAGATGCGTTGCGTATAATATATGTGAATGTTTGTTTGCAACAGAAGTGGGTATGTTGCTACAATTCATATTTATGAGAACTTCTGATTATTCAAACTAAATCCTGGGGTCCCTTAGAGTTTGAATTATCCCGCGTCTACGTTATCAAAGTGACACTGCGAACAGCTATCGCATAACATATAATTTGGGCACTAACGAATTGTCGCAGTTCTCAGTAGAATTAGCAATTAATATGACAAAAATGCACATCATGATATTTGCAAAAAAATGAGCTAAATGTAGCTTTTTAACGCCATTAGCTCAGAAGCGTCTATTGTAGAGGAGGTTGGTAGCCATTAACCTCTGAGATGTACGATTTCGGGACCATTGACTTGGGCAGTCCCAACAGCGTACGCGACACTGTTTCTGTCTTGCCCGCTCAAAAGAACGACCCAAACTTCGTGGCGAGCTGACGGGGGAAATGGCGCGGCGGTTTCGCTACGCGTACTACCTAAAAAGCTCCGGCGAGACGGATGACCTAAACAGGGCGGTCAGTTGTAGCGCTGTCGTCGCGGCGTACCCCAGCGGATAACGGCGGTACAGCCAATCACTGCTCTGCACTTCCGACAGCTTTCACATTGAGCGGAACGGCTTTAATTTTGTTTTAACTGCCGGCACGAAAATTTACAATTGCATAAACAGCTTTGCTGTTAAAAAAGAAGTGGGCGTTATAGAGTCGTGAATTTATTGCGTAGCATTCTTTGCTGAGTAACTCCCCAGCCGGGATCGTGCAACGCCCCACGTTTGCACAAAAACGCGGAATTGCCAAAGCTAACCTATTGAATCGATATAATACCGTAAATTGAGATTAAGGTCGAATAGAACATTGAGAAACCAAAAAAATAAAAAACATAAAAATAACATTTTCACATAAAATGAGCTCACGACATGAAAAATCCGCATCGTATATGTCTCCCCCAAACACCAAAAAATAAACGAAAAAGAAATGCGCAATAGAACGCCGGAAATACGAATAAAAAATAGCGGAAACGAGCAAACAAAAGGGGATTGTTACTAAAATTTCAAATTTTCGAGTAATGAGTGGCTACATTGACGCTATTAGGCTCACCGTAGTAAAGGGCGGCGTGTTAGTTTCAAAACTCGGGAGTTGTTAACTGGCGCCAATATAATGACAGGCGTTCGTTTTCGGTTTCTGCTCCAATTAAAAAACACAAGGACAGGTGCATGAGTGCCATACAACTCCTGTAATTGGGCTTAGCAGCACTATACATTCTTAGGGAACTTTATCGTGCCGTTACGGCGTATGCTTTACCGACTCCAATGCTAGCAAACACGCTTACTTACCCCTGGCCAGACCACAAATACCGAAGAAAGATTTTTGATCTCCAGTTTATGAGACACAATAAACTCAGTTCTTTCCAGCGGTATGTGCTCCCATAAGTGATAACCCAAGTTGCTGAACAAACGCGAGAGATATAGTCGGCGTTTATTTTTTATTGTCAGCCACATAGGGTTATTTCAGTACGATGTCTTTGCTCTTTTGACTTGAATCACAGCATTTTATCACTGCTTCAAATCTCCATCTGCTCCCTTTGTCTTGGACGTCGCAGGTCTGTGAATAGAAGGTCATGATTTCACTCCGTGACCATGTCTGGAAAAACGTAAGGCTATTATATGTCTTCAACAGGGTTTATGGAGTAAGTGCAATCAATTGTTGGCCCGTAACTTTATTGATCTTAGAAATAGCATCACATTAATCACATACACCAAGTACAAAAAGGCGGTAAAACGGCGTGAACCACAGCAATTTCTAAAAATGGCTATTTATGGAAAAATTACCGGAATGCAATGTTTTCGAAATGTCAAGACTAAAGCCTAGTTGGACTTTCTTTGACATTGCTCTTGGACCTATGTTCAACTTTGCTGCCGCACCCATCATCACTTTTTTCTGAACTAGTGTTTCCGCGTCACGGCGCGTGATACCCGCTTTCCGATTTTTCGAGACCACCAAAATCCTTCTCCAATTTGTAGTGTGATTCTGCGTGCCTCACAACGAACTTGGTCAAAGTCGCCTGTCAGGTCAACGATTTCGTTTAACCAAAGTAACTCTGGGGCTAGTCCTTGTGCGCTGCCGCCACATCATATCTCGGCAATCTGTTGCCTCTACGGACCATGATCATTGGAGAGATCACGTCCAAATTAGCACACTTCTGGAAAAGCATAAACACCGACCTCCATCCGGGCAGCCGGCAAGCGCGAATCGAGGCGCAATCGATAATTTATGCAAACGAACAGATGTTGCTTATACGTATGCAAGAACCTACACTAACGGTCAACACAAGGGGTAGCCCCACTCACCACAAGCACCACTCTCGTCACCTGGGCATCAATCAAGACGTATTAACCCAGGGTAGCTCAAGCGGTCGCCTTTGCATTTATGCATACGAAGACCCCAATCATTATGAAAGACGACTAAACTGCCTGCAGAAAATTCTTAGCTTGGATGCTGGTCCTATCGGCTTTGAAGTTACTCTTCCTGCATCAACCTTGCGGGAAGTTAACTTTATCTGGACCCCTGGCCATTTCCCACTGACGTGCAAAATTGTTTTGCTCGTAAACAAGTCTGCGCCCCCCTATCTTGAGGCTTCGGGGAAGTTCGCATCCTTAATTTCTCTCGTCACCTCTCAAGACATTACGGAGAATTACCGGTAGGACAGACAACATTTCCCTCCCCCTCTACCTACGCTCTCCAAGAACCAAGAATCGCTGCTTCGCAGAACACAAAAAGATACCTTTCCTCACTTCATGCGCCCGTAGCGTATGTTTTCAACTCAATAACCCTACCGAAAGGCAATTGTGCTCAAAACCCGGTATGCAACCTGATATTATAATGCTATGCGAGCATATTCCAAACTTTTCTCCCCTGTTATCCCATCTTGCCATCATTGAGTTGTGGGAGAACCTTGTGAGCAGCATTTTTCTGGAATTGCAGTAACTCCTGCCCTCCAAAACGAAACCTTCCTTCTTATATGATGGATTCCTGCACTAGGGAACTAGTCCCACTTGAGTGGCTCAAATAAACGTTTTTATCTATCAGTACTACTCTTATTACCACCACTACTACTACTGCCAGTAGTAGTGGTAGTAGTAGTAGTAGTAGTAGTAGTAGTAGTAGTAGTAGTAGTAGTAGTAGTACTATTACTCCAAGGTTTTGTACATTACCCGTTTGATGAAGCATAGAGGTCTAAGGCTTTCGCCCCAAAATGTGCTAGCATGGGTAATAGATTGCGGTTCTCACTATTTTACAGGCACATTAAACGTGTAGTCACCTACGTGTATTCTAAATTATAAAAAACACTAACGTCTCTAAGAAAATTACAGCGATATTCGGGTGTAAGAGCCGGAATGTCCGTTCCGCTTCATAAAATCTTTTGATCATGCGAATACCATGCTTTGCTACATGCGTGCGGTTGGGCACTCACATCTCAGCACCCAATGAGTTTATATAACGTGCGCTATGCACTTGTTTCAATGCATGCCTTGTGGTATTTCCGCTGGCTTAGTTAACGACGTCATTTTTGGGTGATTTGTGCATAAGACTTCGGGGACGGCACTATGAAGTTATGAACAACGGTTTCTTAACAATCCCGTTTTTAGTTTTATTGCATTATTACTCGTCATTAGCTGCACAACACGTTTGCAGTGCGACCTTTATTTACAGCCTGCCCTCTTCTCGACTACAAACAGCATGTTACGCCGTCCGCCAAATCTGGGATCCAAACGGCACTCCAATGCGCCGCGACGGTACTGTCAAAACTAGGCCTTTGCGAAACCCTTTTCATTGCTGGTTTAGGTAACAAACAAGTACTAAATATGATTATGGGATGGTGAGGCTTTCGTGGTTGTGTTGCTAAGGTAATGTTTATGTGGTTCAACACTGTAACCGAAGGAGTTTCGAAGAAAGTTGTTTTTTACAGCCGCGATGTGCCCAAAATTAGGACTTTTTAATAACTTGCAAACCTTATCTGGGACGTGAAGCAACAAAGCTTAGCCAGAATATTGCATGCACTTCATATTATGAGTTGTTAAAACAAAGCACCAGACAAAGTATTTCAACAAGCAAGAAAAAATACTCCGTACATCATTGCAAGAGCTATAGGCGGTGATGAAGGGCTTGATATGAAGTGAAGAAAGTGAGCCAGTAGAAGAGGCCAGGGACAAAATATTTATTTGAAGGGCACAACGCGTTTGACCGGGCTATGACCGCGCGTCTGCATGGGCAAGTTCAACTAGACCCAAAGTGATCGACGACGGTCATCTTAAACTTACAAAATCTACAAAATATATAATAATATGAATCAAGTAAACACAGTGTGACACATACTATTGTGTTTTGAAGAAGTTGAAAGAAGTTAGAGGGAACATACTGCCGACGTGACATTCGGGGAGAGTTCTTGACGAGTGACTATAATGACTCTTGAAGGCGACTATCACAAACAATATTGTCTTCAAACGAGAAGAAATTCAATCTGTGGGAATGCTCAAGAGTACGTATGCGGGTATTCGCCTCGACACTCACTACCCCCTTCGTACATTTATAGAAACAGCAATACTGACCATAGGGGCCACTCTCAGGTTGAGAATTAAGCACGCGGGAACTCTGTAAGTCCAATCTCTCGTTACGTACTTTTTTAAATGTGGTTTTAAATAGAAAGAATACCAAACATTGGCACTTGACATCCGTGGATACGAGGCATTGGCAAGAGACAGTGTGCTCTTGCAAGTTTGCTCTACAACGATGGTTTTGAGCAGGAGTGAGACCATATGGACCAGCAGTAAAAACAATTTTGAGTGTGTCAACGGCATGTTGGCATCCAGTTTGGGACTTCAAAGAACTTGCCTACCTTATATTTTGAGCAGGAGTGAGACCATATGGACCACCAGTAAAAACAAGTTTGAGTGTGTCAACGACATGTTGGCATCCAGTTTGGGACTTCAAAGAACTTGCCTACCTTATCTCAAACGTGAAGACTTCAAATGGAACTAGAGGCCCCGCTACAATCGTCCTTTCATGTGTCTTATAGATGTTTTTGGTCGGCGGTGTTGCGACCGGGCGGGGGCACCCGATCCGAGCTCCGTGGCCTCCGACATACGAGTGGTAGCGTGTATGATGCGAACGGCCAGCCGCTGTTGCAGCCGTGAAGAAGTCCAGAAGCCGTAGGCTAACGTAACTGTTTACTTCATAGCGAGAGGTGAGCCGAAGCCAAAGAACAATGCCCCGACGGGCGAGGTTACAATACAGGACTCGAACAGAGCGACAACATCGATTCGCTGCTCTAACAGGAAATGAATAATAGCGCTTGGGCTGCTTCTATTTATACCCAAAAGCAGCAACGGTCAAACGCAACACGTGGGAACACGCACTACACTCTTTCCAGAGTTCGTAAGCTGTTCATAGCTTCGGGCACGTTGAGTCCGAGAGAGGGGAGAGAGGAGGACTCCGTTGCGATCACCGGGGCCTGCCTCTGTGTCCTTGAAGAGCGTGGAGACGAGCCGTGCAGGCAGCCGCCGAAGTTCAGCCGCCGCAGGCAGCCGCCGAATGGGCAGAGAGCGAAGCGTCTGACGAGGCTTTGTCGCAACTTGTTGCCGACATGATTGCGCCTGTTTTCGAAGGCGCACGAGTGGCTTCGCCGCACAGCCGAGGAGTGATGCGGGGAAGTACTGCGGCGCTGGCCCATTCGTAACAGCTTCTCCGCCGGGGGTCCGAGATCCCGATGGATAAGGGTCTGCAACCGTTGTCCGGAGGGATGCTGTCGAAGTGAAGTGTTCGGCAGACGCTCGACTCCAGGCCTTGGCTGTACGACACCGTGCTGGAGCTTCACTGGGCGGGTCACTGGACGAGTAGTGGCTCCCCAAGAACGTCTCTGGCTTGCTCAGGCAAGCAACAGAACAACACAGGAAGACACAACCGCATCGCCGGCAAGCGCGAAGACAAATCAACACTGAAGATCTACCAGGCTTTTAGTTGCAAAAAGTACGCGAATAACTAACTACTCTAGTTATATTTTTGCCCAGCAGTACTTTAGACAAGTGACAAACCTGAAAGGTGACATTTCGCTTGATTGGAAATGTCCCACACAAAAAATTGCAATCATAAAGGGCGAAACCTGTTCCAGGAAAAACAATGAACTTGAGAAAGTCAGGCGTCTACAAGCCACTTCTCGCGCCGAGAGCTGCGATCCGAGCTCTCGTCATTGCTCCGAGTTTCCCCCCTTGTATCGCACTTTAGGTGCGCCCGTTCTCTGAAAGAGACTGCTGCGACCGCGTGAAAAGACACCGGTCGTCTTGTTCGACAAAGTTCGAGCGCACGGAGGAGCGAACGAGATTTTCCACCGTTCATACTTTAGGCGCGCACTCCTTGGAGGCGGCGTTCCCTCGGCGCGATGCGAGCTCACGGCTTTGCCCCTTGGCGTGCCCGCACTGAAACACGCACCGCAAGTACCCGCGGAAGTTTTTGCTATCTCCTCGTTGCTCGCCATTTTACGAACGCGTTCGGCAAGCAAACGCCGGAACGCGTTTACGTTCTCTGCTCTAGGCTGGTCGGTTCCCGACTTCGACTCAGCCGCAGTCGACACCGCAACCTCAACTAGCTCCGCCGATGTTGGCCTATCATCGGGAGCATCAGCTTGGAGTGAAAAGGGCACGACGTGCTCATTAGGCACCTGGTAGCTCCGAACAGTAACTACCTCGTCGTCCCTAGCGCTTTCGGCGACAGCCTCAACACGCGAACACCGAAGGGTGTTTTCGTTCTGTTTTGCGGCTGTCAAGGCTACACTAGATCCAAGCTGCCCTGTCTCAAAAGACGGCTCAGCCGCCCCAGACGCCTGAATCTCTACGAGCTCGGCTGGCCGTTGCTCGAGGTCAGCTACCTGAGCTGGTGGCAGGACGGGATCGGCTTGCTCAGTGGCGAGATCGTCATGACTCCCAACTGAACCGGGCAAACCGTTCGCTGCCTCGGATGCAGGCTTTGCCACCATGTCGCTCGTTTCCGCACTACCGTCCGAAGGAACAACTTCCGTTTCAGCGGACTCGTGCGGTCTCTCGGTAACCTCATCGGTTACGCATTCCTCCTGAGCTGGTGGCAGGACGGAATCGGCTTGCTCAGTGGCGAGATCGTCATTTCTCCCAACTGAACCGTGCAAACCGTTCGCTGCCTCGGATGCAGGCTTTGCCACCACATCGCTCGTTTCTGCACTACCGTCCGAAGGAACAACCTCCGTTTCAGCGGAGTCGTGTTGCCTTTCGGTAGCCTCATGGTTTCCGCACTCCCGCGAAACGTCGCTATCTCGCGAAGTGTTCACCAAAACCTCCTTGGTGTTCACGTTCAAGTCGGTAGCCGTTGCCGTTCCCAAGGCCTCCCGCGAATTTGAACCGTCCGAACACTCTGCCGAGATCTCCGAAACAACCGTCGACACATTATCGCACTCAGTGGACAGGCACTGCCCTCTGCCGCCTCTGCCGACAGTCTGAGCTAATGCGCCGTCGTTATCTCTCTCAGCAACCTTGACGCGCTGCGGGGCAGCAACGGTCGCTTCCGACTCGCGCTCCCGAGCGTCTGCTACTTTCTTTTCGTTACCGTGGCCAGTTTCTCTATCCACGACAACGAGGTCTTTTTCGAGCAACTCAGGCTTCACTTCTTCCTGCTCGAGTTGAATCTCATGCTCTAGGTGCTTGTTCTCCCGTTGGAGTCTGTCTTTTTCGAGCCTCTTTGCTTCCTGTTCAAGGCGCTCGAACTCGAGGTCATACCATCGCATCTTTTCCTCGTGCTTGAGCTTGCGTTCCTTACGCTGGCGCTCAGCCTCTGCCTCTGCGGCCTCTGCGGCCTGACGTTTCGCGGTCTCCCTGCCATTGATCGTCTCAATGCACTCAGACAGCTCGTCATCGTCAGCGCCAACAGCGAGTATAGCCTGTATAAGCTCTGGCTTTCTCAGCGCGTCCGCAACATCCAAGCGCAACTCTTTTGCAAGCTCCAACAACTGCGGTTTTTTCAACGCTTTCAAATTCATGGCCGGTCTAGAGTACTGCTTTCCCACTGCTCCAAAAATGTTTTGCGCGAATAACCCACGCGGCAAAAACACACGCCCTACCAGCTATCCTCAGAAGCCTGGTAAAACTCAGTGAAGAAAAGTCCCGCACTCACCCTTGACCGCCGTGAATTCTGCGAAGTCCGAAGCCGCCTTGACGTCCGTTGTGTTGGGTCTCGCACCGCTGGCTTCAGGTGTTACGAAGTTGCTATCCCACCGCTGCCACCAGTTGTTGCGACCGGGCGGGGGCACCCGATCCGAGCTCCGTGGCCTCCGACATACGAGTGGTAGCGTGTATGATGCGAACGGCCAGCCGCTGTTGCAGCCGTGAAGAAGTCCAGAAGCCGTAGGCTAACGTAACTGTTTACTTCATAGCGAGAGGTGAGCCGAAGCCAAAGAACAATGCCCCGACGGGCGAGGTTACAATACAGGACTCGAACAGAGCGACAACATCGATTCGCTGCTCTAACAGGAAATGAATAATAGCGCTTGGGCTGCTTCTATTTATACCCAAAAGCAGCAACGGTCAAACGCAACACGTGGGAACACGCACTACACTCTTTCCAGAGTTCGTAAGCTGTTCATAGCCTCGGGCACGTTGAGTCCGAGAGAGGGGAGAGAGGAGGACTCCGTTGCGATCACCGGGGCCTGCCTCTGTGTCCTTGAAGAGCGTGGAGACGAGCCGTGCAGGCAGCCGCCGAAGTTCAGCCGCCGCAGGCAGCCGCCGAATGCGCAGAGAGCGAAGCGTCTGACGAGGCTTTGTCGCAACTTGTTGCCGACATGATTGCGCCTGTTTTCGAAGGCGCACGAGTGGCTTCGCCGCACAGCCGAGGAGTGATGCGGGGAAGTACTGCGGCGCTGGCCCATTCGTAACAGCGGCCACCAATCGCACAAGCAAGAATCTGAGACGTCATAGTTGCAGGAAAGTGACTCGGCAATCGGCGCTTTATCACATGTTTTCTTTTATGTTTCCATTACTTCTTTGAAAATTCCAATAAAATTTGCATCCTAGCTACCTAACCAAGGCATTCTTCTTAATAAACCAATAATGTATTTACCCTTGATGGCCCCTTTAAGGATACCCAGGTGGGCAAAAGTAAACCGTAGTTTTCCACAACGTCACGCCTCAGAGTCCTGGTATAGCTTCGGCGCGCAAAACCCAGTGAGAAAACTGTCTACCGGTGTCTAAAAGGCATTATGAAACACTTTCATCATAAGGAAACATGCATTCTCAAAAATACCAGCCGTATGCAAAAAGAAGTAAAAAAGATGGCCGGAATGCACGCACGGGTTCTACATCCCTGCTGTGGTCCCAGGTACAAAAGATATTAAAGCGAACCCGTGCTTAATAACATTCTCCGAGTACTGACTCACTCCAATACAACTGTACACTGCCTCGGTGTACGCCATGGCGCACAGCCTGGGCCACGCACTCCGCGTGAATTTTAAACGCAAACTTTCCCTCACTGGTGCGCACAGGCCTAAATGGCTGTCGGAAATGGCCAGCGGAAAAGCTCCTAACGAAGTTAAGCGCATCAGTTCCGAAAAACTAACGTGGAGTAGCCACCAACACAGGCGTGGCAAAAGAATGCGAAATGCGGTATTGTAATGCAGCTAGTCAGCGACCTTGTAGGTAAAGTCGCCATGCAGTGCAAGCACGAAACATTTACGCGAGTGATCCCGAATGTCACCCAGAAAGACCAGCTCCTTTGGCCGCTTCAGACGCACGATAAGAACTGGCGTGGAGTACCAAACGTCACCAATAACATTTAGATTATTTGGGAGAATATTAACTTTAATAGAACGTGTGAAAGACGCAGGATTTCGTCGTCTGTACAAATAATTTACGGGTGTTTACAGTCATAATCATCATCATCATCATTATCTTAATTTTCATCGTCATAAAAAAAGCAGCAGCCCGGTTCGTTCCAATGCACCGCACAGGGATTTCCGAAACGTTTCCAGCTGCTTCTATCGCGAATTTCTCCAGTCCGCACTTTTCCCCCGATTTCCCTGGCCCATACCTCCGACGATCTTTTTTTTCTTTTTCTATTTGGTGTGTCATTCCTCGGTAACCATTCCTTTAAGTAATTGTGCACGTTTCGTCCTTTATTCGAGTTACCCTACTTGACACCCCACTTGTGTTGCTTAATTTTTGCTAAGACGTCTTTTCTCGCAAGTTTGTTCCCTAATACACACTGCTGTTTTTGTGTCCCCACGGGTAACTAAAATTTTCCCCTAGCATTTCTTTTCTATGGGGCATTCAATAACAGTTTTCTCTTAAGGCGCTCCAAAAACCCCACGGGTTTCTGAAATATGTAATCACTGAACGAATACATTTCTTCTATATTTGCACCTGATGACAGGTGGCAGGTTACCTGCCTCATGTGCTGACTACGTCTAAAGGCCCTTTATACCAACTATACCATAATGGTTAAAGTGTTCATCTAAAAAATTCATTTGTATTACACGTGTGGCCACCCTAATGTTACCCGCACACTATTTGTCTGGCTGTAATTCTCCTTAAGAAGAACCATTGTATAGAGCATTTCAATAAACAAATTATGACGAAATGTTAAGCTCATAAAGAGCTCTTTTATGCCACGTGTAAGTTACTGTGCTTGCCCTTCGATGTTATCAGCAACAGTGGATGATTAGGCACCTAAATATGCCCGTAAATTAAATACGCGATGGAGTTCCTTCCGCAAGGGTTCATCTATTTCTCAATCATCCTGGATATACTGTAACACCTCTTATAAAGTATCCCATTGAATTACACTATGAGTCGCTAGTAAAGGTTTCATACCAGTGAAACCAACCAAAAATTTTTCCTTGTAGAAGCAGCCAATGTTATCTATATTTTCGTGCTTGAGTTAATTGGTGTTCTATTTTCAGTGGCCTGTCATAAATATTGTAAGCGTCCCATGTAATGACGCATCAACCATGCATTCTTGTCATTTTTTTATTCAGTGTGCAAGGGGCGCTTGACTATTTCCAAATATCTTAGTGTTGCTACTGGCAAAGCGTAAAATTCCCCATTAATTCAAAAATGACCCATCCTGTGCCAGCCTGACGTAAAAGTGGGCCGGAAATTTGCCAACTGCGCCATTAGAATAAAAGCGAAGAAAATTTAGCCGTACCGCGATTTCAGCCAATTTCCACACAATACGACCGTCGACAGGCATTCCATCTGCCATCACCAAGCCTTTGCTTCAACGAACGAAATGTGAGCTGAGAGAATGATTTATTGACTTCGATTTGGAACCCTTTTTAATGGACATATATTGGGGCATGGATGAGAAATCTGAGCATCTAATTACAGAAGTAATGAAGCATTGTTACCGTAATAGCGTATTTGGGGGGCTCATGTGGCCGAAGAAGAAAAAAAAACAAAAAATAAAGGAATCCCCCTGTAAGGTTACGCGCCCGCAATCAAAATAAAAAACATGTATAAAACGAAAAGGACGCCAACAAAAAGGCCCCATGATGACGGCAAAGTCAGGTCATAATCTCACCACTGGACGCCTACACGATTATCTTGAACATTTCAGCTGCGAAAGTAACAATTCCAGTTTACGCTAAGAGCGCCTGTGTAGGGCAAACTGGAGCATGTGACAAAGCCTTTCATCCATAGTAAAAGTGGGAACTAGAAAACGGCGCAAAGCAAAAAGGACCAAAACGATTATTAGGACAAAATCCCAGTAGTTGAGTCCCGCATCAGTAATTTTGGGATACTAATTGCAGTTGTAGCAAAACACGTGTTCTCTAATGCGCTATCTGTGTTGCTAAAAGGGGCGTTTTAACAAGCCCCGCCGCCTCAGTTACACAATCACGGAAAAGACAGAATCACTAGAAATGTCATGGCGAAGGTAGTAAAACGCAATAGTCCAGCTAGACACGTTTATTTAGGTCTCTTCTGTCAACCATGGCATACGCTCAAAAGCGTCTGCGTGTCGTTCACGTACGGGCGCCACATAAAAAGACGCAAGGGATCACTAGAATGCCGCACTCCTAGCAAGGACGGAGGCGCTTGCTTTATCTAAAAGCCACACCAAGGGACATCACGGCAATCGTTGGGCAGCACAATTTATGGTATAGACAGATTTCCGTCTTGGGATGAAGAAATTGTCTGGAAAGAAGCGGACGTAACCAAAACAGCACGAGGAGTAGATGAAGCGGATCGGAAAACTTGAAATAAAATGCAGTGCTTTTGCAATCCGACAGGTAAGAGGTTTTACGTGTCCATGAATATTTTTTACAGAAACATTAAAAACATCTGATTTTGGCCCTGTGGCTCCGCGAGAATGGTGCTGTCTGCATTTTCCATTACTTTGGCGCTATGGTCGAGTTGAATGAGTAGTCGGTTGTCTGTAATTAGTCTAAAATTTCTTGTCTGCGTGCTTCATTCTGCGACTATGATCTTTGGGCCTGGAATTCATTTTAGCGGGTACAGGGAGTACTATGAATGAAAGAATTATGCAATCCAATTCTTTCTAATTACATTCCCGAATATGTATCCCACTCGAAGCAGTTCCCGCATACGAGGCGCTTGTTTCAAAGGTATAAGCTTTACATGTTCTGTTTTCTTTCTGTAGCTCGTTTTGATGATGTAGGGTTTTTCGTAATGCGTTCATTTTGGCGCCTAATTTTTTTTCATAGTAATCACAAGCAGTACCTATTGGTCACTACGCAAGCACATATTTACACAGCAGATAGTTACACATTACACATGCAGATATTTTCTTGTGTCTAATATTTCAGCATAGTCACGAAATCGTGTTGCGCATTATAATTTTACACCCGATTGCTTTCGTGTAGTTGGAACTGGAACCGACCCCTTGTAGAAAATAGTTAATTATTTTGAAATTTGCAATCAAGCTTCTCATTACCTCGGTAAAAGATAGAAGTTTTTCTATTTCGGTTTACATTACGTATCATTTCTTCGCATAAAATGTTACCCCAAGACGTAGGTTTGCAAGTACAGATTCTGAAGCTTTTTAGGGCTGTTGCTAAAACTCACTGAGGAAAACAACGTTACATCTAAGTTTCAAAGGAGTGAAATGTATATTTGTATTATCCAAGAGACGTTTCCTGGATCGGCCAACAGCCGCTACATGGCCTCAGTGATGTAATTTGGGAGTCGAAGAACGTCAAAACCTAGAAAGAGCAAAATATTTTGACCGAGTTTACAAGTTATCTGTTGGGCAGACAGCCGTAATTTTTGGCTAAGCTACTTTGCGACTCTTTATAGAATCTTAGTACTGGGGTTGTTGGGTGACTACGTTCTCGACGCATTCAAGATTTCAAAAAAAGTTGAAAGAAGTGTTGCAGGGTCCCTTTAAATATGACACCACCTTTGTCGCAAGATGACGTCAGGGAAGCACTTTCTCCTCGCTGTACGTGCCAAAAAATCGCCGGCCACTTCGGGCAGGCGATCCCAGTGAGCAGCCACTTGAGCTGCGACCGCTTAGCTTCCCTCCGGGCCCTTCACGGAGCCGCTCAACGACCGGGCGATTTCGCCAGCTCGAGCAAGTGTTGTAGCGGTGACGCGGTGTGAGTTGCGTAGATGGGGTCCTTAGTGGTTCCTAGCAGTGTTGCGGAATGGGCATCCCCATTCCATTCCGATTCTATACCGGGGAATTAAAACTTGCCCGGATTCCATTCCTTCCAATTCCTCGGAATGCCAGAAGTTGGGCCGTTCCCACTCCTGGAATGGACGGAAAGTTCAATTCCATTCCTGTAATTCCTCGACGTAAAAACTGCCTCAGGTGCTCTGTCGAGTTACCGAGAAACGCAACATGAATCCGACGTTATCATACCCGTTGAAAACTGCAAAAGTATGATCCAAATGTGTCCCATGTCACCGAAGTTGGGTTTGGTAGAAGGTTGGGTGCATATCTCGTGCAGAATAACTACCCAATACAAAAAATTACCGTGCCTTCCTAACGAAACTAGAAAAAAGCGTGAAAACTACAAGGGCGTCCCACTTTCGCTGACAGTGCGTCTAGACCGATCTTCTAACATTCAAGCACCCAAACCGCAAGCGAAGAGCGAACCCATGCGACGATTTTTCGCGCACTAAGTACACGCAACTACGGACGATCTAAATGTACACCGTTATGTGGTTTATGCGATAAAGGTATACTATTGTACTCTATCATGATCGACGCATGTGTAATCTGATTTAGAACCGTTTGTTTCTGTGGCTTACAACAAAGCGTTTTAAAACAATGGAGGCCCCGTTTTAGCGCGCGAGAGAGAGAGAGAGAGAGAGTGTGTGTGTGTGTGTGTGTGTGTGTGTGTGCGTGTGTGTGTGTGTGTGTGTGCGTGCGTGCGTGCGTGCGTGCGTGTGTGTGTGTGTGCGTGTGTGTGTGTGTGTGTGTTGATTTGATTGATTGATTGTAGGGTTTAACGCGCCGACGCAACGTAGGCGATGAGGCGCGCCGTAGTGGAGGGCTCCGGATTAATTTTGACCACCTGGGGATCTTTAACGTGCGCCGAAATCTCGTACACACGAGCGTTTTTGCTTTTCGCCTCCATCAGAAAAGCGGCCGCCGCGGCCGGGAATCGAACCCGCGACCTCGTGCTCAGCAGCACAACGCGTGTGTGTGTGTGTGTGTGTGTGTGTGTGTGTGTGTGTGAGAGAGAGAGAGAGATTATTTGCACTCCCCGGTTTAACGCATGCGCCATGTGTGCAGGGACCTTATCAGAGCTTTTCGGTCGAGCAACCCGTCTAAGGGGGTATGTATTAGTTTTTTGACAGAATGAGATAGGTCACACTAAAAAATCTTTCGTTTTAAACAGGGGGAGTGTCACACTGGCCATTTTTGCATCATAAGTAGAGGGATCCCACTACTTATTATGGTACTTGCATGTTAGCATGTTTTAACGGTTTCTTCTTGCGCGACGCGATATCAAGCAGCTATTAATTTGATGTCTGCTTTTTGCGTTTTGTGCTCAGTCTCTGGCGTGCTACCTATGCTTTCTGGTTTGCGTACCCTCATACCAGCGTACTTAGTATGCTGTGGATAACTCACAGGCATGTCGCGCGGAGCTCGCTCACAGGTACATGCAATCGAAATGCTTACTTTTTGATAACAGCGCTAGGACAGGACACAGAGAAAACAACACGAGACTGGACGGCGCCCAGTAGTGTCGCCTTCTCGTGTCTCGTGTCGCCTTCTGTGTATCCTGTGCTAGCGCTGTTATCAAACTACGTCTGTACCAACAAGCCCGTATTAACACAGTTTTTTTTTATTTCAACTGAATTTACAGGATTGAGCGCTAACGCTACTGTACCAACTCGAGAGATGGGAGGGCACCGGAAAAGAAAACAGTGTACAGTTCTTGCATTCACCGTAGGGAAGTCGCCACCGCTTCCACGATGGCCTCCATTTCGCTTGTTTATTGCCCTGGCCTTACTTCGCCACAGTCTGTTCAATACAGGACACTATTTATGACCTTCTAATTTAAAGTGACAGAACCATATCATGACGGGAGTCATAGCAAAATAAAGAAGTATGGACGGGCAGTTTGTTTCCACAAACGAGCAACCTATACGCACAAGGACCTGATCAATATAGTGAAATGGGACCTTCCTTCTTGAATAGTGACGATACTCCAACTTTCAAGCCGAGGACTAAGGCTTCGGTAATCAGTTACATTTGTACCCAGGTGCAAAGGCCACGTGAATAGAAGCAAAACAGCCGAACCACGAACAAAGTTTGGCACAACTGGAGGAGAGGGCCGCACATTCGGATCGAAGCAAAGCACGGTGTCACACTGCGGGGAGCTGTCAAACCACTCGCAAAAAAAGGCGCTATTTTAGCCGCAACTGTTAGAAACAAACGCCTTTCGGCAGGTGTGTGTTGTACATTCTCTTACTTAGTATCTAGTGTAATCGTATATCCTAGCTTCCCAATACCGTAGCCGCCGTAGAAGAGCGTGTAAGTAGAAAGCTCAGTAACATATCCGAAGCCGCTTCTTACGCTTACGGCGGGTGCCGTGCACACAGGGCCTTCACCCGCTATTTTCTTTTGTTTCTTTCGTTTTAATTTGCTGGAGCCCCGGGGCCCCGCTTAAACACATGGGCCGATGGTCGACAGGTTGACGTCGTATTCCCGCTAGATGCTTACAAGGCTATTCATTGCACGCAGGGAACGGAGGGTTGGAGGAGAATGCCAAGCAGACTCGTTGGTTCATGTTTCATGCGCAAACGCTTTAAATTGTAAGCTTCAAGATTTCGCAGCATCAGCTCGGGGTGAGAAACACCGCGGCTTCGGATAAGCGCCATTCGTATCCCCCACCCCTCCCTGCTTATCGGTGCTATTCCCCGCCTGCCGGCGGGGGTCACACGGCGCCTGCCACTGAGAGAGACGCAGGTCCTACATCGGTGCCACAGACAGTTGTACAGAGAAATCTATGCCTCAAAAAGCGTGCCTAAGCACGGCGAGTCGACCTAACGGCGCCACCGGCCAGGCGCGCTTGCGCCGCTCGAATATAACTTTCACACACACTGCGGCAGGCTGCGCGGATTCAGTTTCTCGAGATGTCGGGTATGCGCTCACGTTTTTGTCACCGCGGTGACCCCTTTGAGATACACCGACGCAGTCATCGCCAGAGACTAATTAAGTAGCCAGAAGGCGCCAGCCATGGTGACGCCATCGTCTAAAAATCTTCATTCCATTCCAGGCAAAAAGCGCTCAATTCCATTCCCATTCCATTCCTCCAAGCGTTTTACTCATTCAGTTCCCATTCCATTCTGGCATCTCGAAAAAGTGGAATGAATCCGGAATGATTCCAATTCCGGAGTGGTAACTCCGCAACACTGGTTCCTAGTTACGCGTTCCCTGAGTGTCTTCTGCTGTCTCTTCCCTTTGAAAGTGCGGCCTGAGCTCAATCACGTGAATGGGCCTTGAAATCCGTCGTGTGTTGGGGTTTCCCAGCATGTAGTTCAGCTGCGGGATTTTCTCCGCCACTACGAGCGGCTCGGGCCGACCGATTTAGGCGCGAGACTTGCCGCAAATCCCACCGTCGCGTGGCTGAGCGCGTTGTTACGCCTCATCACGGTGTCGCCCCTTTGGTACTCCACGTTTCGGTGAGCCTGGTCATATGTGGCTTTTTGCACCGCCCTAACCTTCTCCCGGTTCCGATTTGCGGCTTCGATGGCGTTTGCCAGCCAGTCGCCCACGCGTAGTCAGCCGCTGCCGCCCACGCTGCCCCGTCGTCGCGCAGTTTGGCCAGAACTGTGTCCGTGGTTCTCGGACGTTTTCTCCCAAAGGTGAGATAGGCCGCCATGAACCCGGTCGAGCGGTTCTCACTAGTGCGTAGATAGAAGGAGGTGGCATTCAGGTGTTCATCCTAATTCCGGTGGGTACGCGCGTAGGCTCCGAATAGTGGTTTCACATCCCGATTTCGGTGTTCCTTTACGTTGGACTGCGGATGGTAGCATGGTGTAGTTTGCTGCCTGACCACAATAATGGCGCGTGCATCTCGAAACACCTTCGAAGTGAAGTACGTGGCGTTTTCAGTAGTCAGCTGCTTGGGAAAGCCGTAGCGACAAAACACCTCGGAAAGCCTTTGCAGGATATCCAGCGCCGTCGCCTTGCGCAGCGGGTAGATTTCTGCGATCCCGCTGAAGTGACATGTCACCACTAGTACGCACTTTCACCCCGGTTTGCTCACTGGGCCCATAAGGCCGCGCGCCAGGATTTCCCACGGCTTCGTGCTTAGTATGGGCGTCAGGGGGCCCGGCGGTTTCCCCCCTTTCGGCTTCCGCTCTTGGCAGACCTGGCTCGTACGTACATACTTGCACACCTGGGCTTTCATGCCCTGCGCGCTTCCCGTGCAGATTTACAGGGCCCGCGCCAAATGGTGCGGAGTGCTCGCTGCTTTTGGGGAATGGCGCATGGGGAAAGGCGTTTGCCTGGTACGCGAAGGGCCAGCTCCTGGCGCCAGGTCTGGCGAGCTGCTAGCCGTGCCCGCGGAAATGTGCGGGGCCGATCTGTGCGCTACGCTCCCTTGTCTCAGCCATAAGGGGGTTGGGGCTTCCGACTCACATTTGCGTTCCCTGGTGGTGTGCTGAACGTCGGCTGATGGGGGGTTCCCCCGGACTGGCCGGCGAGCATCATCAGGTGGCACCACTCGCTGGCGTTGCTGGCCATGTCGCCTGATTTCGCCTCAACTGCGCTTTCAGACACCAGGCCGCATGTTAGGGATGAGAAAATGTGGTGTGGGTAACACGCGGAGACTCCACTCAAGACACCCGTGGCAACGGCGCCGAAATGGGAGGCAGGCAAAAGGAAAGGACACCGGGCGGTAATCCTCAAGCGCTGTTTATTATCCAAACCACCCTCGCGCCCCCACCTGCGTCGTCGCCGGGTCCCGCATTGCTTGAGCGGCCAAGTCGGTTGACTCCGCCGCTACCGGTGAACGATGTTGGTCGAAGCTAGCTCGAGAAAATGGAGGAGCTTTGCTATCGTCTTTAGTGTCTAGCATGCGTAATCATGGGAACAGTAATTAAACTTCTCAGTTCGATGACTTGGAGTGTGGATACGCTAGAAGAGTTCTGCCAAATGAAACTGCGTCGAAACACTATTGCGTCTGACTTTTCAATACAACCATGCCTGCTTACTTCATGCACTAAAAAGCGAATTATTGAATTTTAGTTAATTAAGCCGCCAAGATCAATAAATCGGCCTAAATCTACCTCTGGGTGCAAAACCTCAGTGTAGAGGTGGTTTTTACATAAATCTAAGAGCCCAATTTTCAAAAAACCTGCCGAATTAATTTTGATCACCCTGTATAACAACCCTTTGCAAGTACATTCCCGCCCTTTATTTGAAATATAACTTCACGCTGCATCGCCGCTGCACTTTTATCAGTTGCCCTGCTTTCATACGAACTCTGCAAATAGGAATACGCAATGTAGCGTGCACAATTCTCTTAGTTGCTCAGAATTACTTATCACGGAGGAAGCAAAATAAAAATGTCACCATTTTTGCAACTTCTGCGTTGAATTTATATGAGCTAGAAGGTACTCGCCAAGCAGGCTCACATAATGAACACCAAACTGCCTCCACTTCTGAAACCCAAGATATACAACCTATGCCGACTGCCAGTCATAAATAATAGGGCAGAAATTTGGCGCCTTACTAAGCGCCCTAAAGAAAAATAGACATCAGTCTAAGGCACAATGAAGTCATTGTAGCAGTCATGCTTAGGGAGCGACACTTCGGTGGAACACACCCTAAACGAATTTTATACAAGTTTGTGTTGGCTGCACGCATAATGTGGAGAACTGGCCGTACGAAGACCACCATGGTAAGAGGGTGAAATCTGAGTGACGGGACTTTAAGCAGGGAGGAAAATGGCTGTGTTTAAAGATGACATAATACATTTTCGAGGAAACTTTAAAATTAGACATTGAGGCCAGATACGTTGCGAGGTCGATGAAAGGGGACTTCATACCGCAGTGGACACAGGCAAGCTGATGATGCTGATTATATCAGGTAAATCTAAAATACTGAGAAAATGGGCGGCGTTAATAGAGGAAGAAGTAATGAGATAAACCCCATCGAACGTTCTTTATAACAGTTCTGCGGCTAACGCAGTGTAATTCACGGCTGGGCTACGCGCGTCTCCTAGTTTCCTTATTTTTAAACCTCCGACAAAAAGTTGGCCGGCATGTCTCATTTGCGTGCGCAAACCGAGTGTATTTCGAAAGAACAATCGAATATAAGACGTTGTGCGTTTCTGAAATTGGAAAGAAAGCAAACGTCTTGACCAATTCTTGTGTCTCGCCTCTGTACGCTTTGAATTATGAATGCGTTGTTAACTGTATACCCTAAATAATAAAGTAAAATAGCGGCTGCGCTTTGGGTATACATCGCTGGCATTCAGAGACTCCCTCATTTTTTATTTTGCCCATCACTAGCCCTGGCATAACGCGTACATGTGCAGATAATTTGCTTGCATCACATGCTCAACTTGTTTTCTTTTATCAGCACAGGTTTGCAGCCGTCCTTTTAGGTTGCAAAAGCGTTGAATTTGTTCTTACCTGATTTCTTCTTCAGGTCTTTTCCATTTTTCTCGGATGCTATCCCAAAAAGCACACTTTTGTGTTTGATAGGATTGTTTAACACTGATGTTTCGATTGAGTACAAGGTACTGTTTTGTTTTGTTGTCGCGTCTTGGCCAGACAACATAGTTCGGTACGGCTTCAGGTATGGCACGGTTCGGGTCTCTAGAAAGTTGGGGAGAGGCAAATTGCTGTTCACACTGCTTGACGGAAACGTTCTTGTTTGACAAACTACAGTTATGCTCGAAGCACTTGTGTTTGGCACTTCGACTTAAACAAAAAACCTGCTTCTTCCATTCCTTTACAGTACTTTGCAAGGCCCTTAGAAGGCTAAACCTTTCGACTCTGCAATCACAAAAAACCTATTCGCACGCCACATTTTAGGGCGAAGCCCCTTAAAGGCTGGCACTGTTGGCGTCTCCTGTCGTCATCATCGTCGTCGTAATCGACGTTCATTACACGTAGTCACGCTACTAAAACTCCGGCAAACTAGCTTATGCCTTGCACTACAACGTAACGCTTACTAAAAAACACCGGGACACTCGTTTACTCCTTGCGCTGAGAACTTCGGCCTCCAAATACAAGATACTTATACAGCGAAGCATTATACCTCTACCACCCAACGGTTTTATCTTCGTTGGCAAAAACACCAGACAGACACGAATACACTTATACGCTGCATGCTGCGCCCCTCCCCAGGTTTCCCGTTAGTGGAGATGGCCCGGAATTTTCTCACAAGCTTTCAATTCACTCGTAAAAGCACCGGAATACCACCTATCTAGTGGTCATGCTTAAAATTATGATAATTTTTCTTTATACGGCAAGCATATTACATTCATTTGTTTAAAATGATGGCCGCATGTTTTATTGACGGTAGAATCCACACAGGTAAGCCTGGCATATTTATCCTGTACACACACAGGTTAGATATACCAAGTGCACCAATTTCAGCATTTGCGGATACTACTTATCTCCGGATACTGCACCCATAAAAATATAATAGCAGACATCTCTTTACACAAAGACGTGAGGCACTGAAATAGTTAAATCACACAAAAGCAATATAACAAAAGCAATATGGCTTCATCAGGCAGTACGAACCAAAAAGCTTTGCTGCTACATCATATTTTGACTCTTGATTAGCATGTGTATCTTTGCTTTAGACACGGCCTACTTCAACCCGCAGACTAGCGACACTTGACACAATACCTTCCCATAAACCACAGTGCTTGTTGGCTGGCGTGCAGCTGTTCTAAGTTGTGCTGTCATGTTTACCGGTAGACCCGCCGTGGTGGCTCTGTGGCTAAGGCGTTGTGCTGCTGAGCACGAGGACGCGGTTTCGATTCCAGGCCGCGGCGGCCGCTTTTCGATGGAGGCAAAAAGCAAAAACGCCCGTGTGCACGAGATTTCGGCGCACGTTAAAGATCCCCAGGTGCTCAAAATTAATCCGGAGCCCTCCACTACGGTGTGTCTCACCGCCTGCGTTGCGTCGGCGCGTTAAACCTTACAATCAATTAAATCAATCATGTTTACCGGTCATCCACTATGACGTCAGCACCGCAGGATGTTAGGTTTTGATCTAACACCGGGAACGATTGAAAGTAGTGCGGTGATAATGCACGAATTAAAGTTGCGGAGACAGAAGAGCCGGCAAACAGGCCCTCGACCTCCCCCTTCATGCCTCCACCGAGAGCTTTTAGCCTCTCGGACTAACAGTGTCGACGAGCTCAATAAGGCTTAATTGTTAAAAAAAGCACAGGCGTTCAGCTAACGGTCTGGCCGGGTGACACATTTTAGACACTTTAAGGATTAGTCTTCCTTGAACGCTTAGAGAATCCACCCTAATTCCCCTCCCCTTTTTCGAGAAACATGCACCTAAATGTGGATACTTTCCTCACACGGCCGTGGCGGACGCTTGTAGGCAGGACGCAATGGTCACTAGGCTAGTAAATTATTTCGGAAAATTCTATCGCCTCCCGCTCTCTTCGCACGATCGAGTGCTGTTGAAAGAAGCATCAATTCAACTCGCGATGGTAGCCTGCACAAAACTCAAAACAGTGGCAAGCGACTACAAGTATGCAATCCTAAATTTCCCCCGATGGCAGATCTCTCAGAAGACACCCGCAATTTCGACTATCGGCTTCGACCCCGAAAAACGGACCAGTAAGATACGCCCCGTCTGAACCCCTACCCACTCGGTCCTGGCCGGGAATTATTTCGCGGACGACGCCCCTCTACTTTTGAACGACCGAGCGGACGTCCATTTAGACGATGGATTTGCCTCGCTGCCGGGAAAGGATAGAATCCTGTCCACTATTACTATCAGCTGTCCCGAAGAAGCTTACAACAAGCGCATCCATGCGTAACTAAACGACAATCTCCTTGGTCTGGCGACTCATCCAAACTAATATCTGGTCCCGATTGTCTACAGCTACTCTATCCAGGTAGTTGCTCCCATCGGACAGAAGCGCCATGAATAAGGCGACTTCGCATACACGCTGCGGCAATGTCCGCAGATGGCCTCTCTACAACGCAATATTGTCACGGGAAGATGAAGAAGACGAGATCTGTTGGCCCAACCTCAGGAGAAGAACAGAATTAGCCCAAGTTGCGTGGGCTCTTTGATGGCCGTTATCGTGTACATGGTGTAAATACATTGCTAGCATCTTCCAAGCTTCAATGCCTGTGTCATGCCGTCAGGTAACGTATTTTTGTGGAGGCTGTGGAGTTCATTCCCACCCTGGCCCCACATCTTCGCTTCGTCTTGGCTTATGAACTTCGCTCAAAATCTCCTCCCTCCTGCCGCCGCCACTGTGAGCCATGGACCTACCCATTTCCCAGCTCCATGTCCCCAGCGAATGACCTGCCGAGACCAACTGACATTACTGGCCGTGACCTAAACCGGAGATGACATATCTCCACCGCCAAGATCTCCAGCGCATCTCCGAGATCTTTGGACGTTCACTCAGTGCGTCAGCGGACTTACTGTTGCGCGGCCGGTGCTCACCACAACCATCATTCTCATCCGTACCGGCGAAGACGTCTCCATTTTTCGTCTCCTTGCACATCCTCATAGCATCTGTACACTTACTACGGCCTCGACAAAGACGGTCATTTTCGACGAGGGGGATGTGTCACGAGAAGAATTGAGAGGTGTGTGCCCAATCTCCGGAGAAAAAGAAAGTAAGAACAATCTGCGCGGGTTTCCTTATCGCCGTCATTGTGTACATCGTGTAAATACATTGCTCGTGTCTTCCATGGCTCATTGCCTGTGTCCTTGAGTCACGTAACAGTAATAATAACAGTGAGCAGTGGGAGACCGAACTGCGCAGCTCCAACCAGGAGAATCGACTCTGGGCCCTCTATCCACCCGAAGACATTTTCAGAGCCCATGATCTGCTGGCCGATTTCTCAAAATCTAGCTGACATATAAGTAAACTTTTATTCTCCCTTTCTGATATGACCCTTGTTTAATGCTCATAGGAAATAAAACTTGTGCTTGATTTGCTCTTAGGTGGGGTGGGAATTTTCTCTCCAGGACAACAGCAACAACGACAACGCCTGTTTTCGCACAATACCGCCCTTAAGGACAGAAACTCCACTGCCAAAGTGTGCTCCTCTTCCAGAAACATTGCACCCGAATATCTCGTGTGAGAAAAATCTCATCACGCAACCACGTTGCACATTGACTTACATTGTAAAATGCGTGATTTGCCCTACATTTGATACTGCAGTGCTGAAAGCGTTAAGCACCACTCGCTTTGCAATCCCATACCCACCACGGTGGCTCAGTGGCTAAGGCGTTGCGCTGCTGAGTACGAGGTTGCGGGTTGGATTCTTGGCCTCGGAGGCCGCTTTTCTGACGGAGGCGAAAACAAAAACGACCGTGTGTACGAGATTTCGGCGCACGTTCAAGATCCCCAGGTGATCAAAATTAATCCAGAGCCCTACAATACGGTGCGCCTCATCGCTTGCGTGGCGTTGGTGCGTTAAACCCAACAATCAATCATTCTTTGCAATCATATTTTATACGGCAGTGTACAGAAAACGGGCGGAAATCTACTCAGCCAAGCTGCATTCGTGGCGAAGCAGCTCGGAAGGATTAAATTTAATAAGGCAGAAACGTTGGTGAAGGGCACTACGCGTTGGACATTCAAACAAATAAGGAGGTGCTCAAATGGCCGCAGCAGCCGCACTTGCAGGTCAAATGTAGTCGTTTCCTACACGGGATGAATTCGGAAAAATAAACGAAGGCTGGGAGGTGCACCGCAATGCCCACGCAGGGATTTAATAGGAGCGTCTGCGCTCTGAACTACAATTACCGGTCGTGCAAACAAACTTCATGCTTTTTTTTTACTTTCGTAGTTTTGTTTTTAAATTCTGTTCGGGCAATTATCCCCGCGTCCACTATTATAAGGATGAAATTGTTCACTTCGTTAAGTTTCATTTCTGTGCGGATGCAGGCGTTACTCACTTCGTCTGTTCTGATCATTTTTAATTTGTGCTTCCGTCGTTCTCTTGTTGACTGTGTTTTTTTCGTCTCAGTTAAGCGTTGCAGATATATAAGATATCGTCTTTCTTTGGACTTCATGAGTGATATTTTCACTATTTTTTTGGTATTGTATTGCGTGCTTTTTTATTCTTTTCGATCTAGTACCTCTATTTACTCTGTTATAAGAACTGGGTGAATAAGTATGCATTTTTGCGCGACTAAAGTGGTTTATGCGGTTTGCTTTTTTCGACGATTTTTGGTTTGTTTTGGTCGCGCTTCACCGGGGCTTTCTGGCCTCCTTTTCTAGCTGAAGTTATAATAGGCAGATTTGTGGTTTCGTAAGTTATGTTTTAAAATTATTTCAGGTTTCCTATATTTTGTATTCTAGATAGGTTTGACCAGTTATCTCCCTTTTGTTATTATAACAATTATTCCGGACACTTCGCCAATTAAGCTTTTTTGTTCGAATGCACGGCGTTACACGGTGGGTCATGATACGACTTTTTTCTTCAACTTAGGCCGCTATTTTTTGGCATTTTATTTTTCCCCTTTGGTTTCTGGTTGTGATGTATGAGATGCATAGCTGTTTAATGCGTAGCATTCTTTGCCGAGTATACCCACACCCACGACCTTGTAACGGCCTGCATTCCCATAAAAATGCAGATTCGGCGGATGTAACATAGATATTCGTTTTAATTGCATAACTGGACAACGGGCAACACCATGCTTGGGTCTTGTCGTATCGTTTCTAGATTTTGTCTTTATGCGTTCTTTCTATTATGGCCCTCAATCAAGGCACGTCCTCCTACTACCATCACAAAAGACTTCAGCCTGCATAAACCACAGCCACCCTATCGAATCGATAAACGCACACACTTCTGCAATGGTTACGTCCTTCTTTCCCAATGGGATAAAACTGCGGAATAAGCGACCTGATAATATAGTCGCATGAAATAACCGCCAAAGTTTCCGAAATAAATTTAAAATTCACATGTCGCGATCTAACTGAATGGGATGTTCCCCTGCCAGTTTTTTTAAAATACTTGTTAAGTACTGCATAAACTGTTTTCATTGTTCTCTGAAAGTTTACTTTTTGTACATTTACTTTATTGCTCTTGATAATGTCTACTTTGTATTTTCAATTTTGTACCTTCCTATTATCATTGTTCTCTTAAGGTTTGCCCTTGGTACCCTTTGCGTTTTCTTGCGTTGTTTATTATACATTGAACGCCGCCCCCCTTATGAAATGCCTTCGGGCCTTTAAGGTGGAATAAACGAAATGAAATGATGTTGGTTGCCGAAAAAGTATCGAAAAAAAAATGCCTGATGCACACCTTTCCCAAGAAACCGCATATAAAAAAAGTGCGCGAAAGAACGTTCAAAATACGAATAAAAATAGACAAATGAGAGAAGCGCGCAAAGCCCTGCATTTTTACAAAAAGAGGATCTGGGGGAAATAAAATCGTCTTAATAGCGCGAATGGACGTAATAGTCGATCAGAATTTTGAAAACCCCCCAAAATAATAAAAATACAAAAAAAAAATTTCGCAAGAGTAATCTGACGAAACTAAAAATGAGCATAATATAAATCTCCCCCTCACACCAAATAACAATGAAAATAACACCGCCAAATGACGTTTAAAATAAAAATGAATGAAGGAAGCTCACACTCAGGCGTAAGTGTTGAATGTGGTGAAGATGTACGCAACCTTCAAGACCATCACGACGGTTTAAGTCAACGATTGCATACGATTTGCTTTGTCTCCGCTGCCGCAACGGCCTTTACTACGTCATTGTTGATACATGTGACAAGCTTTTTCATTTTTTCGCAAGTTATCACCATTGGACATTGCCTTGGGTGGGCATACGCTGTGACGTGTCTTTCTCCTTGCGAGCAAGTGTTGCCACAATTACGGCAAACGCTGGACTTTTTTTGGCCAATCTTGGCTAATATCCTTTAGGGGGTATGATTACTTTGACAAACGCCCGCTGGGAACGCTGGGTGGCCGCCTGAGGCACGCACGCACACACAAGCGCTAGGAATTATCTTTGTTATTTAGCTTCCGGGCTGTCGCAGCAATCTTGGCGAATCTCCTTAACTGGGCATGCTTGGATTGCCAAGCACGCGCCGGGGACGTTAGGTGGTCGCCGCGCGGCACGCATTCCCGAGGGCTTAGCGTTTTCTTGATTATTTAAGTGCGACACGCAGAATAACTGTTTGCTAAACAGCGTCGCTCTTAATTTGCGAAAATGAGAGAACCATGTAACTCTCTGCAGTTCCACGAAAATCAGATTTGGCAGAGGCAACACCGTTAATCGTTATAACAGCGTAAACAGAGACAATTGAACAAATAAAATTTTCAAAAACAAGAAAAATAAACGTAAAAAAAATCACAAAAGTGATTTGACAAAATCACAAATATGCATCTTATACATCTCACCCAAAACTGAAGAATAAAAGAAAAAAGCCCGTCAAAGACCGTTTAGAATACGAATGAAAAATAGCGGAAATTACCCAACACTATGCCGCCCTGCATTACCACAAAAATGCAGATTTGGCGGAAGTAACACCTTTAATCTTTATAATACCGTAAATGAATTTATTGGTCGAAAAGAATTCTGAAAAATAAAAAAGGGGACCCCAGCACCTGTACAATACCTGGCCATGGCTGTGGTCTGGCCAGCGATACAGCCGATGGTCCTAGAAATCGTTGGGTTCGGAGAGGCCATTTTTAATACGTGAACATGGCAACGTTCCACGTACGAGTATTGTCTAAGGAGGAAGCCTAGTTGTATCAACAAAAGCGTTCTCAGGCGTAAGGGGGATATTATACGATAGAGCAAAGTTAGAAGAAGAGAGAAGGAGTCAAGGAACTGACTAGCGGACATATTCTTTTCTGCCAAAGACGTAAAAAAATTGACAGCGAGCGCTTTTGTCGCCTTGTGTGTAGATGACGGAGAAGGCCAGTGGCCCAGGAGTTTCTCCGCAGACAATGGCCGGCGAGAGTCTAGCTACCGTAAAGCAGAGGTATTCTTGCCAATGAAAAATGTGAACACTTGCATACAATATGGCGTACGGTCTCCGGTGTGTCACAGACTTCACACGCTAACTTCCATTCCGATCAAATAGGAGTAAGCATTTTTGAAGGCGACTCCCAGCCAGAAACTACGAAGAACGGTTGCATCATACCGTGGGAGGCAAAATGGAAGAGGACGCTGTAGATGCGGGTCCACCGCATTAATACGAACGTACGTGAACCCTTCGGTAGTCCATTTGGCTACCGTGGTCCCCCGGGCAAGTTTGCGCAGAGTCATAGCTGCATCTGTCCCGGATAATAGGATGGATATGGGCTCTATTTTTTTTTCTGTGCCGAGCGGGCAGCAGAGTCCGAAACTTTCATTGCCGACAATGGCGCAGTGACTGGGAGGCAATGTCAGGACCCGGTTGTCATGACCCGCAATGTCATGATCCTTCACACAACAGTCTTATCTCGGCCAGCAGCTGTTAATGAATGCCACGGCACTGGGCTGACTGGAGCGATTGGAGCGCAGTCTTTGAGTTGCAGAAGACCGCCCATCTTCGGCATACGGTTCGCTCAATAGTACGCTGCAGGTCAAACAGATGGCGGGAAGTTCTGTAGCCCTGGAAGTCCTGGGATGGGCTATTTTCAATTCATGGACATAGAAATTCCTGGTATATCCACAGCGCCGGCAGAACCAGGTGTTTTTAAAGAGACATCAGTGGAAATATCGGTGCGGTCACTGTATCTCTCGTGGAGATGAATGACAGTTAGCAGCTGTAGTGTTAGCATTGGAAAATCTCGCTTCTTCGTTAAGCTTGGGATATTGAGGCATGCTCGAGGCTGCCACGTACACTAAAGCGTGAGGAACGGCCTCGTCTCACGCGTATAGCTGGATGGAATGCTAGTGATGTGGGCAGCTACAACTAAGGCGAAAGATGCATGGGGGCGTTTCGAAGGCACACTCGCAAGGTGATGATCAGGCAGTCTGGTTAACTTCCTAATATGCGTCGTGAGTGTACCAATTCTCGCATACTTCGCAAAGGGTGATCACATTACGAGCCACAGCAATGGTTGAATCTCTTGGCGTGCACCTTGGTAGGTAAGGCAAGTTCGGAGGGCTTGCGCTTGTATTCCATGCACGTACCGGAAAGTACAAGCAGGATGTACAGTAGGGAGCCCAAGAATGGTGCGTTGTATAGCTGCAACATTGCCTTCGTGGGCGTTGTTCACGTCTTTCCGCCAATGAACTAGAGAATATGGGCCACTGCAGGCAGCTTCTCCTTCAAGCAATATACGTGGGGACTCCATGGAACGTCTCTGGCGACAACCACGCCATAAAACCTGTAACATTTCACACAAGAGACCCTGTCACCAGTAATTGGCAAAGGGCATGCATGCATAGGCGTCCGTGAACACTCAAGTACTGTGCATTTGCTGTTCACTTTTCCAACCCCTGTCTATGCAGATAGAAATTGGTAAAGTCTGCAGCCGTTTGAAGGTACGCCCGCACGTGCCATCGAGTCAGTCCATCTACCCAGATGCAAATACCATTTGCATAAATCGACCAATGAACAGTTCTTGGAAGAGAGGTTGCGAGGTCGACGAGTGTTAGGCTAAACAACGTGAAGCTGAACCGCCTCCTTGGTGGACACCGCGGTGGGTATAGTGTAGTGATGGAGGGCCATCTGCAGCCATTACAAGGAATGACCTTCCCGAGAGGTAAATCCACACCCACGGTAGGCATGGTCGCCAAGCCCCACTGCCGGTAGCGCTTTAAGATGGCGCCGTGCTCCATGCCGCCATACGCTCCTTTAAAGGAATCCTGCAACACTTACCATCGACTACTCGGAATGTATTTTGGAGTAAAGTCTATTGTCCGAGCAATCTCCCCCCGCAAGAATTACAAAAACTCGTTCACTATCACCGAAACTACGCGCGATGAAAAATCACGCATAAATGTTCCCTCTGTGAACTCAACCGCGGACAACGCGACGAAAGCTGCGCGCTCTCTCCCGGAGAGGGGAGCGGCGCGCGGCTTTCTGTTCGGCGGCCTTCGATATGTCACAGGCCGGGGAGTTTCGTCCTTTTCCCCGCAACGTAGACGGGTCTATTTCCGGTCTGGTGCCACAAAAAAGCAGGCGTGGTGGCCTGCCCGCAAGCAAGCGCTCAGGCTGGTAGGGCTTTTCTGGAGCAATAAACGTTTGTTGTGGAGTGGGCTCGTTTAAAGTGGAATATTTAGTTCGTCACTCAAACTCCGCGCGCACTCAAAACAAAAGAAACACCAAAAGCATTCGGACAGCTTCAGACATAGAAGAGGTTTATACACAGCACCGACGACGGCTGATCGTCACAGGAAATGCCAGAATTTAGCCGCGAAGTTGACCGGCGACAGCCAATAGGACAGCCAGCACAGCCATGGCCTGATTGACGTCGCAGAGGCCATGCCAGGGGTGCATAATGAGGAGAATTGAAAAGAGAGCGGTTGGTTTTTCCGCGTCTTTCACGGCGATTTGCGCGCTTACCGCTTCACGTGCACATGTAATATTTGGCTCGGGTGTTCCTGGAAGTCTAATCGTAACGTCGCGCAGGTTTACTTGCACTGCACGAAGAGTATTTCAGGGTCCCTTTAACGTCAAGGAACAGCGCAGCGCATATGCTCTTGACGCGTCTCTGCTGCCCCACAAAGTAAACCAACCATGCCTGAAAGGTAGACGTAGCTAGCTGTTCTCGAGGAACTGCTCCAGACGTGCAAGGATAACTCGTTCCATAAGCTTTCCAACGCAACTGGCAAGTGCCATCGGTCGGTACGCCGCCGGGTCTTGCAGAGATATTCCAGGTTTCAGAAGAGGAACAAGTCGGCTGGAAGTTAATTTTTCAGCAATTATACGATCACGTCATAGTTCGTAGAAATATTTCGAAATGGCGTACAAGGCGTCGCTGCCAAGGTGACAGAGCGGTATAGTTGATTTCAACGGTCTCGTACGATGCCGATCGCTTGCACAGAGCCAATACCGCCTCCAGTTCTTTCATCAGAGCGGGACGTTCATCCAAGGAACCGCGATGTGGGATTGTCACTGGCGAGTGACGAAGCAGAAGGACGTGTTTCATTGGCGATCCGAAAGCAGAATTCCACTGCTACTTCGAGCTCTCAGCGCTTCTGGTGAATTGCCAAAGCCTTGAATGGTGAGCGCTGGTGTACGAGGGTCATCAGCACTCGCACAGTTCTCTGTATTCCAGCCAAAAGCGTGCGATGGTTGAACGCTTAACAAAAGGACTTACACATTTGTGTTTGCACTTGGATAATGGGGCGCTGTATCTTCTTCTGTGTTCCTCTAGCATCCCTCAAATCTTCAACAGACTTTGCTCGTCTTATCTTCGTTCGGCGTGCCGACGGACAGCCCTAAGGCGTTTCAGCTCAATTTCGAGCTATGTGATTTTAGAAGATAGGTGGACGGAACGTTTGCAAGCAACCATTACAAATGAGAGACTCCAGATCTCGACACTCATTGCTGCCACAGAATCCTCCCTTTGTGGTTTAAATTGTGACCTCAACTACGACTGGCTTTATGGATAGGGACCTGCCCCTCGCAGCCGTTGACAATGGCAGCCAGCGTGCCAAAAATGACAAATAGGGACGGCGCCCTCCGTCAGGGGGGGGGGGGGGCTGCGTTTAACCCCCAAACTCGCCAGCTTACCTTCGCTGCAGTGGGACCTGCGACTGCTCGCAATAAAAGTAGCGGTCGTACCAATCAATGCTGATTGCACCGATAACTACCTATAAAACCGGTCAGCCACGAGAAATCACGGTTATAACTAGGAACGTTTCTTACCTGTGCAAACGTCATCATACACAAGTAAACCACACTGCTACCATATCCGCCTCCTTGACTGGCATTCTTTATTTTCGTGGTGTTTCGTTTACTTAAGCATGTGGACATTTTGTCTACTGTCACTTTACGTCGAGGAGCTTTCTTTTCACGTGAAGCACGTCTATGCCCGTCGAAATATTCACAAAGCCTAGAATTCGTATAAACACTCTAACAGCGCCATTCTGTGCGTAAAAGAGCCGTCATTCTTGCGTGAAAGCATAATGCCTTCTACACAACTATTACTACCCGTCACAATCACGACATGCTTTTTAACCGCCCCATCAAGAGCTTCTGCCGGTCTTAACCACAGTCACCCATTATTTAGAATCAAGTTCCGTACATTATCAATGAATTGTTCTTTCTTTCCTCACGCAATAGAAATTTGGAATTCACTACCCAATAACATAGCTTCGGGTTCTAACCGCAAAATATTCGGCAAAAAACTTGACACGACGAACGTTTCAGCCTTAACGTGATACTCCTGCCAAATCGATTTTTCAAATTATAGTGTGTTTTTTTTTCTTTTATTCTCCCCACTTCATCGTATTCGCAATAGTTTCGGTATTCCCAACTGATGTTGATTTTTATTGTGTTCTTGTTGTTGTTTTCACTGTATGTATTTTATACCTTTGCGCAAGCACCTCCCCCCCCCCCCCCCCTTATGTAATGTCTTCGGGCCTTTAAGGAGCAACTAAATAAAATGAAATGAAATGAAATCAATGTTTTTCCAGCGAAGAGAACATAATCGACGGCAAGCTTTTTAGCAGCTGCGGCATTTTCACCATAACAAAGCGACACCTTCGTAGGCGCTCCGTCGGATTGGCTTACAAGCCTAACAAACGGCAAACTTGGATATGGCAGCCGTTCCCGGCACATGCTTGCTCTGAGAACCACAATTATTTTTGGAATATCCTTGTGAGCCGCTGCACTCCTACCAAAGCAATCGGAACATGGTGAAAAGGAATTGCCTTCACAGGCGCCTGCCGGGCCTGCTCAGCTGGAGGCGACAAACACCATCACGTACGATATGTTCACTGAAAGTACGATGCAAAAAAACTTGCAGGATCTTTCAGGATATCCTTACGGGAAAGCTCTTCCTTTGGCTAGGTTTGCCGCCGAACCTCCTGCCTTCGTTGACTATAACCTAAAACCTCGCTATTCATGCCGGTGGTATGCACTTCCTGACGCCCCTGTCCTGTGCCTGTGGTTATTGTTCTGTCTGTTCCGTCTTTCGCGCTGTGATTACTTGTCAACACAGAGCAACCAAGACTGTGCCGGAAAATTTCTGACGCACGCTCTTTTTTTATGCTCGTGCTATGCGTAGAATGCGCGCAAAGTGCTTCTTTGTGATCATTTTCTCTTAATTTTTATTGTTGAAACGGGCTCAACATTTTTTGGGTTTTATTCTTTCAGATGTACGCGCGCTCATGGCGTCCAATGTTTTTCCACGGTGTGCAACGCCAGTGAACGCAGTAGGCGAGTGTTAGCAACTCTGGACAGTTTTTTGCGGATGACCAGGTGGGTGCGCGTTGGGTGGACGCCGGCCGAATGCGCGCTTTTGCCAGCCTAGGGAAGTAACAATTTCGCGTTAAAAATGCTCATTTCAGCACACCGTCGAGCCCACAGATGGTGTGCACTTCCTCCGGTGTGAATCGGCTAAGACTGAGCACCACGGACACAGAGAAAGACAAAATAACAACGATGGCAGGGCGGGCAAACCCGTATACAGCGGAGAAATGGGTATAAATGCCGCCCAGCCGGTGCAGTAGCCTCGGAGGGAAAAAATAACCAAACAAGCAATAACAATTCTGGCACGCGGGATCGGCGCGCATGGGCAGGTTGATATCTATAAATCCGGTGGTGCCTCAACATGAGCGTGAGAAGATTGAGAGGGCAAGTGAATAACCTGCTGCGTTTTGGGCCCGCAACTCGGGGTTCCCCCAAATGCTTCCTTTTATCTGTTTTCGCCATTGCCTCAAATCCAACTACACCTCACTCAGTAAAGATCTCCCCTCTATATCTCATAAAAATGGCCGGGTATCGGCTTTTTTCTTTGCAAATGTCGATGACAGACGGTAGTCGACTGGCGCCCCTACCAAGTAAATGCCTCCCTTCTCTTTCTCGCTCACCTCTCATGCTGTTCTTCTCCCGTCTCGTTGCACCCAAAATAACACGCTAGAGGTTTTCTCAAGTAAATTTAAATTTACCGCGTTCTACTGCTCCGAGTCGAGTGTCCCGCTGCCAGCGCTGCCGTGCGGCGGAGACGCACGAGAATTGAGGCACCCCCCTACAGCCTTTACAGAACCGCGTTGCCCTACTCCACGAGAGTTCCAAGCGGATCATGGATCCCCTCTAGTGGAACCTTTTGTTGCTATTGCCGTTTGATTTCTTGAATGCCGCGAGTAGGTAGCGCGGGCCATAGCAGACGACGGTTTTCTGCCGTTGATGCAGCATTTCGTTTGCTATCGCAAAAACCAAGCATCCTTATTTTTTCAATAAAGGGACACTGCAAATATCACTTATGCACTAATTTACTGCCATATTTCCGTAATGTCTTGTTCTTCGTCAAGAATGTTGACAACTATGAACATTGACATCGGACTGAGACGTTTAGATTTTGCGGTGAGTATATTAGACAATTGCGCAGCTTTTGTTTCACTTTGGCCGTCTGGCTGAATTGAGTCATAGACAGACAGACAGACAGACAGACAGACAGACAGACAGACAGACAGACAGACAGACAGACAGACAGACAGACAGACAGACAGACAGACAGACAGACAGACAGACAGACAGACAGACAGACCAAAATTTCTGCGTTTGGTAGCCCAAGAAAGGCTATCGTCTTTAATAACAGGGAAGGTCAGCCCTTTCACAACGTCATACAATAAACAGTTTCAAACAATGACATTGCCGCAATCTTGCACCAGCTAACCAACACGCTGCAGCCGGAATATTTCACGACCATATCTTAAAGGAGCGACGAAGAGACAATACAACATCGTTTAATTTGAAAGAACTAGAATTCAGTATCTCTATCAGCTCCATTACACACACAAAACATGTTTTTAACGGAAAAAAAGCTAGAATTATTTAAAAACTTTCAAATTTCGCGCCTCATTGGCGTGTTATAAGCAAGAATGACGTCATACGGGCCAACAATAAAACATAATTTTCAGTGCGTTAACTGCACGTTAGCATTCAAGTCATGCGGTCAAATGAAACTAGAGACCCCATTAAAGACGTCCAAGCATGTGTCGTCGCGACAGGTGAGTTAGGCGACCGCCAATCGCACAAACAAGGTTCCGTGACGTCATAGAAAAGTTGCAGCAAATTGGCTAGGGGCTCGCGACTGCTTCACACGTTTTCTTTAATATCTCCGTTATTTGTTCGAAGATTGCGATGATATTGGTATCATTGTTATCGGGACTAAGCAGTCTTTCGAATAAATCCAAATTGCGTTTTGTGTTCATGGCTCCTTTAAGCAACGTAGGCCAGATCTCTTCTGCCTCTCCCCTGCTGCTGCAATTAAAAAGGGTTCCAGCTAACTTTGCCCTCTTCGCTGTTCTTAAGTGCTTAGAAGCCATAAGTGCTAACAGGCAGAACTGTTAGGAACGCTCGCTCGACGTCGAATTAAAGCTATCGATTCGTACATTTTAAAATCTAACTCTAACTTTTTTAAAAACATAATTTCCGTATAGCGCTTTAATTGGTTTCAAAATATTCGAAATATGGAGCAGCTTTTGATAGTACTACGAGTCCTGCGATTTTGTAACTATGTCTGAACATCTGAAGCATACAGTTGGATTTAACGCGGAAGCGTCACTGACGTGCTTCTTTCTTCACTTCATGAAATAATCTCGGGCCATCTTCACTGACTTGAACCTTGGCAAGGGCGAAACACGCGGTGTATAAGTGTATTCTTGGCGCCTTGCGTTTTTTTTCCATAGAGATGAAACCGTTAGTGTGCATAGGTATGCAGCTTCGCTGTAAAAGTCTCTTGTCTTTGCAGCACGAAGCGTTCTAGCGCGGGACATTGGAAAACAGGTGTCCCGGTGTGTTCTTTTAGGTCCCGTTACGTTCTAGCGCGACGCGTTAGAAAACGAGTGTCCCGGTGTATTAGTGCCGTGAATACATGAAGGAACGACGACGACAGGACACGTGGACAGCCCGAGCTCATAAGAGGCTTAGCCCCATATACGCAGCATCCCCCGAGAAGCCAAACGTGAACATTTCATCAAAAAATCTGTTCGCTGAAAGACGTTTTAGCGAAAGTGCTGTTGGCTGTGTGTAGCCCGGAATAGTATTTAATAAACATTCCAGCTAGACGCACCACAAGTTCACCTCTTTTTCCTGTCGTAGTAAAATATTCAATTACTAATAGATGCGTTGATTGGCTAAACGGAGCTGAACGATTCCACTCTGCTTATTTTTGACAAGAATCTATAGCATTTACCTAAGAAAGCATGGATGTCACATTTGGGTGTCAACCATTACCCGTAGGTGGACGTAGGAGACGTACATGGGTTTGCGGGTTTCGGCCCTTAACCATAAGGTCACCTCCTCAGGTGAACTGGCAGCGCTAACGTGATATTCAAACTTAACAGAGAGAAGGGCCGATAGATCGAACGGGCATTTGGACAGGACGGCTAAGCGGGAAAAAGAGTGATTGCTCACGAAAATTCCAGCGCTATTCGAAGCTAACCACCCGATGGCGTAGATACAACAGGAAGTGACTGTCATGCACTAACTTAAAAACGGAGGGGTAATTCCTTCGGAACCCTATTGTATGTCAGTGGAGACCGGCCACTTCTTATTTCACCTTCCTCCGGCTGGTGTTTAGCCTTCAACAGCGCCGCAGTCGTCTGGATCAGTCATTAATTAAAATTAACTAGCGCTTGAGCCCCTGCGGTAAACATGGCAGCTTTAGGAATTGTATTGCTTAGAAAGCAGCTCTGGAGCAAATTCTCGTTCACTGTTAAGCACATCTACGACAGCGGCGGGGACATTGACACGCGCCTTGCATTCTTCTCCCGCGCCTGCCCGACTTAACTCCAGCGTGTCGCGGAGGAGGCTGAACGCACCTTCTTGTCAATGTGTGAGTAGGCTCACAGTAGGGAATTTTCGAACTGCCATAAAAGAGCTTCCATCTTTGCATGTATGTACGTGCTATTGCTGCAGTGACTATAGCTTCGAAATTTGAACGATGCAAAAGGACAGAGCGAAAGAAGCACAAAACGCGAAATATGTCGGGAAAGTGGCTTTGGGGGCTATGGTCGGGAAAGCTCTGACTGCAGTATTAGAGGCTATTTTAAAAATTCCCTCTCATTACGACACTTACGAAAAGCGGTAAATCTTATTATGACATTGACAGTTTTTCCAATGCGTTTACCGGTTGTCGTAAACTAGCGTTGATGCATACAAATGCCAGGAGCATGAGAAACAAGCTAGATGGCAATAATATCTTCTTTGAAACAATTAACAATGAACTTGATCTGGTGTGCTTTTCAGAAACTTGGTTGACTAAAAATGATTCGATTCCATTCGTTAATGGATACCGATCTAAACACCTTTTCAGATAGACCAGGAGGGAGGGTGGAGTTGCAATTTACCTTAAAGAATCCATACCGTATACGATCATTGGCGACTTTTATTGGAGTAATAACGATGTTGAGTGCTTAACAATTCGTTTGGGAAAGACCACAGTGTCTGTGGTCTATAGAACCCCAAATGGTGACAGGCAAAGCGTTAGCATTTTTCTTGAACGACTCCTTCAGTTTGGTAGCAGTAATAACAACTCTTGTATTATATGGGGTATAACAATATAGACATGAGCTCAGCGGATAACTGGTCTCTGGAAATAAAAAAAACGTACTGGCATGCCATGCATGCACAAACCTCGTAGAACTACCGACTAGGGTATCTTCCAGTAGTGCTACCCTGCTAGATATCGGTCTTTCTAATATCAACATAGATAAGATTCAGGCTGGCGTGCTTTCCGCTGATCTTAGTAATCATTTACCAGTATTTTGTTCTGCCAACACAAAGGTTACTATAAGCGGCAATACTTGTGACAGAAAGTTTCGGCGTAGAATAACCAGTTCGGGACGGGAGCAATTTAGAGACCTTGTCAGAGTTTTCGACTTGAAGGAAGTTGTCGCTCAAAAGGACTCAAACAAAGCTTATGGCCAATTTTTGAGGTACATACCGGCATGCTACGACTTGGCGTTTCAACCAGTTGCACAACGAAAAAATTCCCGAAAGGTGCGAAAGCCCTGGATAGATCAACAACTTCTTAAACGAATTAAAAAGAAAAACTCAATGTATCACTCTTTTTTGCGAACCCATGACCCTAACCTGCTTCTAGAATTCACAAAATATAGAAACAAAGTGCAGAGCTAACTGAAAACTGCCAAGCTCAGATACTATGAACGCCTCTTCGAGGATATACGTAATCATTCAAAAAAGATTAGGAAACAGTGAATGTGATAACAGGCCGCAATACGAGCACGCAGTCGCATGTTGCTCCCTTGAACGGTAGACGGGCAGAATCAGCCGAAATGGCAATCGCAATGAATAGGCATTTCATCAAAGCAGGGGCTTACATTTCCGATGTCGATGAAGATAAAAGTAGCGCTATACTGGAACAGTCACAACTTTCAAACTATCTTATTAAGTCCGACAAACAAGAGTGAGGTGCAAACTTTTATTCTTAAACTTAAAAACAACGTCGCATCTGGCATCGATGGTATTGCCCCACTTCTTGTTAAACACATAGCTTCTGAAATTAGTGGAGTTTTAGCTTTTATTAATATTTTGACATCATCTACTGGACTTTTTCCTCAAAAATTGAAAGTAGCACGAGTTAGGCCAATTCACAAAGGTGGTGGAGATGACCAGTTGTCCAATTACAGGCCAATCTCTGTGCTGACTGTCTTTTCAAAAATATTTGAAGATGTAATACATAATAGATTAACAAACTTTTTTAACACAAACAAGGTCATTTCACCGTATCAGTACGGCTTTCAAAAAAAAATTCACGCGCCTTCTCGCGAGGGGAACACGAGTAAATGCAGAGCATTGGGGCCTCAGTACTGATTGAAGGCAGTATTGCTTCCATCGCTTCTTCCGTGATGCTGGAGTAGCAGACACGAGTAAACGTGGGCACGAGCGTCAACCAAGGAAGGAAGGAGCAACGCAGTTACTAGAGAGTTTTAGCATAGCGTCCTCCGTCCGCTAACGCTACGGTGGCGGGTAGCGGGGCGCGACTGGGGAGAGCAAATTCGTCACGGTGGGGTGGATTAGTTCCGCGCGGCCTGCCTTCGCCATGCCCGCTCTTTCCCTCCGCTGAGAGGGAACGTCCTCGCACTCCCCGCGCGCGCATGCGCAGTCCGGTCCCGCTACCCGCTAACCTTAGCGTAGCGTACGGGAGCCGCTATGCTAAAACTCTCTACTGAAACACGAGCGACCGCTAGCCGCTATATTTGCAGCGCGCGCAGTAGAGGGAGAGCAGTACGGGGGGGAGAGCGCGCATGCGCAAGCAGCGCGCGCCTTTCCACGCCCCACCGCGCTGCTATCACGCACCTGTTACGCCGAGACCGCGACGGAGCGAACGGGCTGACTACGACGTATGCGCGCGCCAGCTGCTGTTGAGAGAGAGGAGGGAAGGAGAGGCGCACCTGCTGCGGACGCGGAGCTGTGGACGCCGTCCGACGCAGGAACAGGCGAGACTAAGAAATGCTCTGCATTTAAAAGCAAGTCAACGCAGGAAGCTCTGCTTAATATTAAGGACAGTATAATACAAAATATAGAGGGAAAGAAATTTACACTCGGGTTATTCGTGGACCTACAAAAAGCAATTGACTCTATCAATCATGAAATATTGCTAAGAAAATAACAAATTAGGAATACGCGCAAAAGCGGCTGACCTATTAAGGAGCTATTTAAGTAATAGAGAGCAATTTGCTGGATTTAACGGTATTTCATCGAAGTTATTGGCAAAAGAACAGAGTGTACCGCAAGGGTCAAAGCTAGGACCGTTGCTATTCTTAATATATGTGAATGATATTCCAAACATACCTTGTACACCCCAGATAGCCATGTATGCAGATGACACTAACGTATTTTTCTCCGGTAGCAGTATAAGAGAACTACAGTATGAAGTAAATAGGTATTTAGAAAGGTTGTCAAAGTGGTTGCACGAAAATACCTTACAGCTAAACGCATCGAAGACTACCTATATCATTTTTGGACCAAATAATAAGAAGATAGATCAAGGCATTCATATTGAATATCGGGGCAATATGATCAACCAAGTCAAAGAACAGAAGTTCGTAGGAGTATGGTTTCATAAAGAATTATCTTGGCATCCTTATGTAGAATACTTAGCCAATGAAATTTCAAAAAAATACTGGCGTTCTCTACAGATTGAGAGGCTTAATACCGCTTTGATTGAAAACACAGCTTTATAGCACTCTTGTCTATTCCAGGCTTTGCTACGGGATATTAGCGTGGGGAACAACAAACAAAACAAATTACAAACGGCTGATAGTCTTACAGCAAAGCGTTCTCCGTCTATTTGCCAATTTTCACGGGCACTATGCCGACTTCAGAACGGGCCCACTATTTGTTCAGTATAGTATGTTTAAGGCTGACCAAATTTATTATATAAAGCTTTTACAAACTATACACAAAGAAAATCTCCATGGCAAACATAACGACAATAGCAGTATATACCCTCTTAGGTGTGCCAAAATACATACACCGAAATTGCGAACAAACTACGGCAGGCAGTCTTCTCTGTTTCAACACACCCACATACTCAACAAAGTTGGAGACCACATTGATTTCAAATGCAGTAAAAACATATTTAAAATACAGGCGAAAGAATACCTCTTAAATCAGATTATCTGCTTCAATTGCTAGAACTGTGGATGTCGTCTAGACCTGTTAAATACGCAGGTTTTGTAATTGTGTCTATCTTTAGAACTCAATCATAGTTGTACTCTGATTGTGCACTTGTATTTTGTTTTAATTTACTCCTTTGTACTCCAATGTACGTTACTGTACCTTCGCAATATTGTTCTGTAATGTCTTGTGCTCTACATGTTGCTTGTAGTTTTGTAACTCCCATTAGAATTTCTAGCTTGTTTGATTTTGCCTCATCATTGTACTGTACCAAAGGGGGCTGGGGCCTCTGTCAGGCTTTGTAGCCTTTAGTCCCAGCCTGCCTTCTCGTACTTCTGAGGAAATAAAATCTTTGAAAAATCTTTGAAATCCTGCGTTCTAGTCCAAGTAGTTGTTCGTTCCTTTTATTTCAAACATTTTTTATAGCAGTAATGCTTTATCAGCATTTCTACACATTATTTAAGTAATAAAGAGTGATTTAGTACCTTTCAGGTCGGTTTAGGTGCCAGGAGGAGCCTATAACTGAGTTAACCTGCATCGTACCGGAAGGGCCGAGCCTGCGCTTCGAAACAAAGCGTCGCAGCGCACATAGCAACATCCTTAGGAAGCTCTCGGCGGGTTAATACATTTTACTTTGCATGCGACGTCACCATATCCACCCGGAATTCATATGTACCCACTTGAGAAACCGAGCAGTGAATACGACAGCATGTGTGGGAAGCTCATTGCAAATTGCCCAATTCTCATTTTGCTGCGCTGCCAATAATAGTTTTCTCATCCCCACTTACAACGATTGCCCAGGAATTGGGAAGGTCACCTGGGGTAACTTAATTATGGTGAAATCACCAATTACTTTCTGCAGTGCATTAAAATACCCAGCCAAACGGGAAATGGCGCTGACATATTCTCACAAAAAAACGAAAAACTTAGGTGCCACCTTACATTTGCCCTATATCTGGGTAGCACATTTTAATAAGCATTTTGACGCTCTTAATTTACATCACCTTGGCGGGTGAAGAGCAATATACGGGTTATAATTTCTGTTTTGTTTTGTTGGGCGTTCTATTGCTGTCGCATTAATCAATTAGATGGAAAATACTGCAAAAACGTTTTTGCGCGCGTGAGTTTACCTTACGTTTGATTGTGGTGATGATCTTCAAAAGTGCGAAGAAAATACTACAATCAAGCTAAGTATTCTGCGCGGTAACAGAACAGGTGTGTGGTCCTACTCCCAATGAAGTTTAAATAACATCGTAGTGACAACTACGATGCAGTCACTGTATTTGGGCTATATCAATGCCGTCATTTAAAGCGGCGACAAAGTCCACGCGAGTGTCACAAGGACTGCAACAGGTGCCTATGACACAAGGGACATTAGCTGAAGCCATAGAAGACTTTCGGCTTGTTGTTTCATAACATTAAAACAAAAGCAGTCCTCGCGACGGGACGAAAGAAAAAAGTACACACTCATAGCGCTATGTGTGCGTAGCCTCATTCTTCGTCCCGTCCTGAACGCTGTTTTTGTTTTGTTGCAAGGGACATTAACAAAGATGATCGCACCCGATTACTTCTCCAGTTGCCCCCGTGCATTTTAAGATGGGTGGTATTCCTGTTTTCAATGACCAACACGCCGCCACAAGAGGGCTGTAGAGCTTTTGCGAAAAAGACAACACGTCGAAGCTTAGGTAAAGTATAAAAACAAACGGGGGTTATGGGCGTTAGTCATACGGACCTTGCTGAGAGGACACTATACAACCAAGGGCATGCCAGATTTGCGACTGGCGTCGCACACAGTAAGCATAATCCGGGCAAGAGCTTCAGATCATTCTCAGGCACACAAGGAATCCACATAAAAGCATTATGGCCAGCGAACGCGGAGCACCACACTTGGTCACATCGTAACCCAATATTCATCCTAATTCGGTACCATTGTTATTTGCGATCCTTCACTACCACCATGTGATAGCATCGTTATGTCATATCTACTTACCATAATTTCGCTGCATCATCACCTCACAATCTTCCAATGAACGCAATGTCGCAGAAACCAGGAACCACAATCACAATTATACAGCAATCATGTACTATATTTGCAGTGCACTACCACAACAATGCCATCGGGTATATTTTTCCCCGCGGTTTGAACAATTGTGTGTTAAGCTTTGTTCTCAGTAGATACGGCCACTGGAGACATCAACAGCTATTTGTTTAAAGAGCTGCGCTGGCTTTCTGTTGAATTACCGCTGGGGTTTAGAGGACAGACCATTGAAAACAACAATTATATACCACGCTACTAGAACAATAACAGTAGCATCGCAGGAGAACGTGAAGTACCATATTTCAACTTTTATGAAAGTTTGGCCAAGTCCATCAGCTCAACAGATGTTTGACGAAATAAATAAGGAAGTAAGGACGGGATCAACAATTTGTATCATCGCTTAGTTATCATTTCTTCTCTGCACGCAAGTGTTGATCCTTTAAACCGTCTCTGCGTTTTTTTAACTTAATGATCGTTGACGGGCAAGAACTGTAGGAGAGTAATGAAGTTTGGCGGGAGGGCAGGTTATGCACCTATACCTAAAGAAATTTTTTCGGCTGCGGCCATATCTGCGGTAATACATGACAATAAAATGATTTAGCACGAGTGTTTACTCGATGCCCTTCCCCCCAACATCATCTTAACGTTCCATTCTTCCTTTACTTCTGTGGCGTACAACACGCATGACCTCGATAATGCGCCCTGGTTTGGAACCATGGTGCCAAACACCTAGTGTGATGCACAATATGGGGTTGATTCCTCTCTCACAATAATCGGTAAAACATGAAAGTTAAATGCGCAGTGAAATCTGCCGCTGAGCATGATTTTGCGGGTCGGCGGCAGTCTCGTGGGAGTGCTTGGCGAACGACGTCCTTCTTGCGGGTCGCTTCGGCAAAAACAAACTGGTGTCATTTCCGTGCGGATATGACGTTACTGAAATCTTGGTGTATCCCGGCATAAAACGCTTTCGTGTAAAAATATAAAACCTGAAAACGAACAACACTAAATAACGCGTACTATTTGGAGAGAAAGGTTGCTTCCCCGCAAGAACACCCTGTGTGTAGGGGCGCACCCTTTACAGGCCGCTTGCTTCGTTGTACTGGCGTCATTTTCGTGACGGATATGGCGTCACTCAAATGTTTGTGTATCCCGGAATAAACCTTTCGTGTGATTATGTAAAAAGGTGAAGAACTATTACACTCACCCTGTTTTTGAAAAATTAGCCCAGTATTGCATAATGGTGTCACTCAAGTTCTTGTCGACCTCTTCGTACTTGAGACTTGCGTTAAATGGTTCTCCGAATTCAAATCCTATTTCTTCTCCATGAATTACTCCCATCCACTTCGGCCAAGGATTCTTCGAAGACCGGTGGCTGAAGAAGTACTGGTAAACACTCGCTTTGGCTTGGCTAAGAAGGTCGGCTAACTGCACAACGGGACAGGTGAAGTGATAGTCACCCACAATTGCGTCCAAAACACTCAACCTTTCTTCGGTTGACGAGTTGGTTACATTTCCGTACATTTTCAATATATCTTTCATTGGAGGTTCACCCTTTACTGGGTTCAGAGCTCTGATGACAGCAGTAAAATTCTGTTCAGTGATATTTACTGGGTCCGCCGTTGCTGGTAGTTCCAGGAAATACTCCAGAAAATAGGAGCCCTCATTTGCGTTCGACCCAAGCAGGACGTTGGTCTCATTATTAAAAGTTCCTACGACAGACATGTCTAGCGTTGAGTTCGGGATTAACAAGCCATCTTGCACAGGAACAAACGGGAATTCCACAACACCACTCCCCCATACCTCACTTTCATTTTCTATGATTAGTTTCGCATCTTTCTTGAGAAGACACTCCAGGGTGCTATTGTCTAGTTCAGTCGAACAATTCAAAGCCTCAGCAAGCGCCTTAGCCGACTTGCGAGCTGTGGCGTTGTCCTGAAAGCCCCAAGGAGCTGTAACATATCCGCTTTGAAGGATTGCTCTAGTAAACAGCCGCCTGGAGAGAGGTGACAGGAGGTGGTAACCAACGCTAACAGCACCGGCGCTTTCACCAAAGATCGTAATACGATTTTCATCACCCCCAAATGCGCAGATATTTTCTTTTATCCAACCTAGTGCGAGGTGCTGATCATATAGCCCCGCATTTCCAGGGACCATATCGTTTCCGAACGATAGGAAGCCAAGAGAAGCGACGCGGTAGTTCATTGAGACCACAACGACATTTTCCCTCGCCACCAGCGTGGTAGCATCGTAGACGTCTAGAGTAGATGTGCCGCTGTAGAAACCACCACCGTAGATCCATACAAGAACGGCGACGTTGTTTGGGTCAGGATGAGGGGTCCAGATGTTTAGTTTTAGACAGTCTTCGCTCATGTTGGTGTTGGCGTTCCACATCATGCTTCCATTGAAATTTCCGTAGATGCAATCTAGGGCTTGAACGCATGAATTTGGCCTTATGGTGGCGTCGAGAATGCCAGACCATGATATCTTTGGTACTGGCTTCCTGAATCGAAGGTTCCCGACAGGTGGCTGCGCGTAGGGTATGCCGTAAAAGACGCGCACTAATTTTCCGAAGGTATGATTTCTTATGAACCCTCTAACGGAACCATTTGTTGTCACCACAACTAACGAATCGTTGTCCTCAGCGCCAGCACAAAGCAAGGGTAAAAAAATGACGTTAATTGTTATCTTGGCGACCACGATCCAACAGTGGAGTTCCCATTTCTTCCAGAGCATATCGAGTCTCTGCAATGAAGAGATAAAAATTCCGCTGGTTAGCCTCGTGTTTTTCCAGGGCGACAATATTTCAGGCTGTTCTTACATAAAACTAAAGCTCATCAGGGCGTAACTCCATAGGTGAACACTGTGTTTACAAACCTGCTTACGTCGTAAGGGACTCTGAAATTATTTCTTAGAAGCCTTTTTGGATTCTCCATTGGGCCGTTTACAAACCTAATATTTAAATATATACTGCACAAGTGAAAAACGACGATTAGGACTTCGCAGGCGATGCGTCAGCTACGATATTAACGTCACACAAATTCTTAGTGCGCTTTATGTTATCTGAGCCTACAAAATAATTATTTTTGCCGAGTCTATGCTAGTGTTGACTTTATGTTCATTCAGTCACTCTCTATGATAATAAAATCCCTTGCCAATCAACTGCATTTAAACTAAAACCCTGGCAGTGTTTGTTCAACGACAGCTTTGGAGCCTGTGAGATAATATTGGAGATGTGATTTCATGGCGCCGCAATCATTCGGTCGCAATGCGCCAAACACAATGTAAAGTTTATCCGTGCCCGCCAAACGATTTAATCATGCTTTTTGAACGTTAAAACTAGCGTTTTAAAAGGCTTCAAAGATGTAAGTATTTAAAACTGGTGTAAAAGGCCAGTATCTTCCTAAAACTAAAAAACTGCACTACAATTCACCTAGGATTCGTTGCTAAGTAAAAACATAGGCTTTAAAGGGACGCTAAAGGTGCAAAATCATCAAGCATGTCTGACACGTGCAGATTTCTGGTTTGGGCACCTTACTCAAACACGTAGAACGGTACGAGGTTGTGCACAGTGCAAACACATGTTTTCCTGTTCTTCCTTCATCAAGAACCAAATGTGTGCGCACAGTGTCAACTATACGCCGACGACACAAATTAACGTATAAAGACGGTTCTGATGTCTGCAGCTTCTTCATTCCCATAAAATATTGCTTTCCTATGTGTAACTCATTTCTGGTTTGTCCCAATCATGCTAACTAAAAGCACAGGAAAACGCGGGACAAACAGAGCTACACAGGACAAGCGCTTGTCCTGTGTAGTTCTTCGCTCTGTCGGGCGTTTGCCTGCGCTTTTACTTAGCATGTCTCCATACCAACTTGTCCACAGGTCGGTTGTCCCAATCAGATTCCCAGTACAATGTGATTGACTTTTCTATGGTCTCCCTAAGTTCCTGGTGAAGAAGTATAAACTTCGTTATTGAACATGGGTTGATAACATATGCTACCCCATGTACAGTTTCATCTCCTCGAATGCCAACCTTGCATATCATCCAAAGTGACTATTTTCCCCGTTTATAAGAATACCCACCAGCTTTTGATTGTAGAACTGAGTATGCTTCGTGCTTGCCAATCTTTTAAAGTGTGTAGTTTGTCTTGAGCTACTGAAACGCAGAAATTTTGGTCGGTATGTCTGTCCGTTACTCGATTCAGCCACCCGGGTAAAGTGAAACAGAAGCTGCGGAATACTCTTATCAACGCACAGCCAAATCTAAATGTGTGAGTCCGGTGTGCCTCTATTCACGCGCGTTTCCGCCGTACCACAGCGCTGGCATCGAGACACCTGACTTGGAGCAGTGGAGCGCGGTAAGTTTCAATCAGTGTTGTACGGAACGGCGTTACAAGGAACGGCGTTCCTGGAACTAGTTCCTTTTTGGAGAAACGGAGGAACACCACCGTTCCATTAACGGTCGGTGGAACTGTAACGGTAACTCGTTAGGTTTTTGAAGGAATGGCAGGAACGGCGTTCCTGCCGTTACATCGCTAGGATTTGGCTGTTTTTGATGCCAAGGCTCGAGTACAAATATCCCCAAGGCGCTACTGCGTTTCTCAGTTTGCCCGCCCTTCAGTTGTACGTGCTTCCTCGAAGGTCAAAGGCAGAAGAATAACCACGCAGCAGGCCGCAGCTTGTGCTTGCTTTCATGCTGGTTGCTCACGCGGCGTTCGAAGGGTGAATAGCGTAGCCGCGAGAATGCTTTTCGCCTTCCATCGTTTGTTTGGGGAGGCCACGATGCGTGTATGGCCGATAGAATTGTTCCCTGCCGGGGAAAGATTAGAGAGTTTTAGCAGTCCGTCCGTTCTGTCGTATGCGTTGTTACCGTGTTGGCCGGGACCCGTCTGGGCACTTGGGCATTCGTCGCGGTAGGGGGATTAGTTCCGCGGGCGTGCCTTCGCCATGTCCGCGCCTCCTCGCCCTTCCGCGCGCGCAGGCGCAGACCGGTCCCGGTCCAACCGGTAACAACGTAACCAACGGAACGGATGGACTGCAACGGAATCCGGGCATTTCGGTGTCGGAATTTCCGTCCAGGACCTTTCGGTGCGGACATTTCGGTCATAGGTCGGCGTACTCACTCGTGAGTACACTCATCTGTACTCATCTGTACTCAAACTCACGAGTGAGTACGATGATGAGTGATCACACACCCAGAAAAAAACAGTGAGTACGATGACGAGTGAGTACAGGGGTAAGTCCACTACTCGTGAGTACAGTACTCATGAGTACACTACTCATGAGTATGAGTACTGATGAGTACAGTATTCATAAGTATGAGTACTCATGAGTTTGAGTACTCATGAGTATGAGTACTCATGAGTACACAGTACTCATGAGTACACAGCACTCATGAGTACACAGCACTCATGAGTACAATACTCATGAATACTGTTTTTGCGAGTGCTTGCACTCTTGAGTATATGCACTCCTGAGTACAGTAGTGCAAACAAGAAAACGGACGACAAAAGCTGCCACCCGAAGACACGCAGAAAAACGCAGTTTACGGCCACGGCTGCACCGACAAGCCCCGAGCTCCCCTGAGCCCGACCCGGCCTGAGAACAAGAGGAGACGACAGACGCAACGCGAGTGCTTACGTTCCGTTTCGCTTTCTCACATGTACTTGCCTTCGCGCAGTAAGTCGCCCAACGACAGTGCACCGCGTCAGACGTTTTCTTCCTCTGTCCTGATTTATATGTTTCTAATCAATTAAACAATTTATTTTTTCTACTTAGTTTTTTATTCGAGCTACGACCTAGCTAACAGTGCAGATAAGTTGATTATTCGTGAGTAATACAAATTGAGTACTTATGAGTACAGATTGAGTACTCATGAGTGCAGAATGAGTAGTACTCATGAGTAGTACTCATGAGCAGTAGTACTCATTGAGTACCCATGAGTACAGATTGAGCACTCATGAGTACAGAGTGAGTACTCATGAGTACAGATTCAGTACTCATGAGTACAGATTGAGTACGAATACTCGTGAGGACAAATGAGTTTGAGTACAAGTGAGCACGATTACAAATGAGTATTTGATGAGTGAGTACGAGTGATTTTTTGAACAGACGAACGTTTTGAGTCTGAGTTTGATTGAGTACAGCGTGAATGAAAAAAATTGTGATTGAGTTTGAGTGAGTTCTTTCTGTTTTGCCGACCTATGATTTCGGTGCACGGGACATTTTGGTGCACGACGTCTTGGCCCAGAAATTTTGCGCAGCCGTGCGTGGAAACCAACGCTAAACCCTGGCGGAGCATTGCCAAGTAAAACCCAATTTCTGTAACAGATGGTAAAAATTAACGTTGTTAATTTGCATCCGTTCAAACTTTTTTCGTTATTTTAACATTTATGTGAACAACCCTAATACTTTAACTGTTACCAAAGCGATTTGCTTTCACTTCACCCAACGGTGCAAGACGCTGCTGCTTTTAGTCCATCCTCCCCCAGCCTAAAGCAAAACATCCGAGAACAAAACAACAAAAGAAAAACGAGGTCGATTAAGCGCGTGTGCATTTCGTTTTAATTATTCTCTCAATCAATCTCGCCTTCGTTGCATTCGATGTCAATTCTACTTAAAACTAACCAACCAACGACCGCACTTACGGTGGCGTAACTTAGGGAAGGGGAAGGCTGAGACCCGCCGGCTAACAGCCCCCTTGGTAGAGAGAGAGGGGTGTCACTTGCGCTCCCCCATTGCGTCGACTGGACTTCGAAAACTTGAAGACGACCGTTGCCGCTCTCGTCACACTAGCCTGCTCAATTTTTTGCTCCTTACAATGTGAGGAAGGGATGTATGCCTGGGGTGTCCATGATATGCGCGACTTGAAGAGGTAATTCCCAAGGGGGCGACTGAAGGTGAAGAAAGAGCGATTCCTGGAGTGGGGGCACCGTCGGTATGACCACGACACGTGGAAGGGCGTAGCCAGCAAACAATAGTGGCCATTGTGTTCTCGAGGGCTTTTTGGGTGGCTTTTTGTTGCACATTATAGAGATTTCCTGCGGCCATGGTGAATGTAAAGCTTTTTTCTGTATCACTGCGGTGACACTTCGGAGACCGTGAACTCCACCACGCCTGTAGGATTTTCAGGAGAAACCGAAAATAATATGACTGAAAAAGAAATCTGGTCGAGATTCGAGCGTACAGGCGGGGGGGTCGCTAGGACAAAGAATTAAAATGTGGCGAATGTAGGCATGTAAACATAAAACGAAGGTTGGTTGTCCCGAACAGAATGGGTGGAATTTGTATGGACAACCCGTACGCGCTTAATCAGCATTTAGGACATTAGAAGCTGCGGCTGTTTTCAAAAATGCCCGTTCTTCCTCCACGACAATATCCTAGACCAGTTTTCGCAAATTCATTTTAGCAAGGCAGCCCAGCCTACGTAATACTCTTCATAAGGTTTTCTGCATTCCGGGGCTAGCTAATGTTTGTTACGTTTTGGATATTGAGAGTGTGCATGTAATTCATGTAATTTAAGGGTGACTGATTTTAAAAAAATACAAAAAGGCGTTAGACCATCGTAAACACCGGTTTATTGCCTTAGCCAAAAAGGAGCGAATATAAATAAATAACCTGTCATAAATGAAAAAAAAATAACTTGTGCTAACGAATTCAATCGGCTGCATAACAGGTGTCCGCAGGAGGAGGCAGTAAACAAAATATATAAATGTAGAATATCTAAAAATGCCTGGAAAAAATCAAAGAGGGCATCAATCAAAACAAATTCACTGCTCCAGATTGTTGCCCATAACCCATGTTTAGCGGAAATAAAAATATAACGGCTGCCGCAAACAGAGAAGAACCGGATAATTTGGTCGCCGAAAAGTTTGCGTGCCGAAAAGTTTGCGCACCGAAACGTCCGTACACCGAAATGTCTGTGCACCGAAATTTCCTCACCGAAACAACCTGCACCGAAGTGTCCTAGACCCGTCTGAAGTTTGTTCTGTGCTCCCTGAAAAAAATCGCCTTGGAGCGTTTCTTTTGATTATTTTTATCTCCAGATAATCTGCGGCCGGCGGTGTTAATATTCGTATAATATACGTAGTTAGATGTGAGTTTTAAATGTCTCTCTTAATTTTGCCCCAGGATTATCCGATATATTTTAATTTAAAACCTAATTGTAGCGTTAATGTAACGGCACGTTGCAATTTTCGAACTGGAACTGGAACGCGTTCCTTTCGCAATAAAGGAACTTGTAACGGGAACTCGTTTCAAAATTAGGAAGGAACGTGGAACGGGCTTTCGTTCCTATTTTAGAGGAACGTGTACAACACTGGTTTCAATTGACTTGAGCAAACCTCTAGCCTATCATCTTGGGAGGAACGAGCCGAGGGAAAAACAGCGTGAGAGATTTCGACATTTGCAAAGACGGAGCAGATACGCGGCCATTTTGTATTTCTGGTTACAACAGAAGGAGTGATCTCTACGCTTGGTGCGCCGACAGATAGTAGGTAAGGCCTGGATAAATTTTTTGTTCTTCGTTTGCGGCTAGTGTTCCTTTATTCGTAAATACATTCAGTGATATGATAAATCTTCTCATTAGGTCTGTTTCCTTTCTATTTTTTTTCTAAAAAAAGCAACAGTATCTTATTCGATTCTAAGCACCCCTGTTATAACGATTTCGATGCCCAAAAGTGAGGGGGGGGGGGTGCTTAGATTCGAAAACCTTAAATTACACCCCTCGCCGTCAGTTGTTTCTGGCCGTATTTCGACAACCCGGCGCAGGGAATAATATTTTACGTGAAATACATTCAAGAGGAAAATAGGTGCAGACAGTGAATCCGCCGCCTACGTCTGATACTAACCCTGGTATTCTGAATCCTTCCTCCACTTGAGCCCTCAGTGGAAAAGATCCTTGAAATCGATTTCCCCATGCATAAGCATTGCGGAATCTTTCCCTTAGTCGAGTGGAGGAAGCGAATTGAGTGGAGGAGGGACTCAGAATGCGGCCTTAAGTCACCTTCAGTGCCATTTGACTCCGTTGCGCAGATTGGGCCGTGGCTCCCAGAATCCCCCAGCAGGTGGTGGCATTGGAGTGGTGTGTAGTTGTAAACTTTATAAATTAATTCGTAACAACGTCGACTAGGGCCTGCTTCTACGCGTGTAAAATCCACCTTGCGATTGTTGCTTAGAAAAGGGGGTGCTTAGATTCGCAAGCCAAATTTTTCAACTTTTTACCGCAAACGTAGGGGAGAATGCTTAGCATGGGGGGTGCGTAGAGGGGAGTAAATACGGTAATACCTATTTTCAAAAGAGCTGATTGATAATTAAATTTTTAATTATCGACGACCAATTTCCATTCTCTCCTGTTCAGGTAAAATAATTCAGCATATATCTCCCAAACGTATAGAAAACTGTCTCGATAAATTTCGTGTACTAAATCTATTTCAATTCTGTTTCCGCTCTGGATGTTCCAGCCGAGACCTAGCATTCGTTAGCCTAACACACTTTATTAAGAAGTCTATATACACTAGAAAGTTCGTGGGTTCAGTTTTATTAGACTTTATGAAGGCGTTTGATACGATTAATCACGATATGTTGTTTAAAACATTATAACCATGTAGCATAACCGGAGGGCCACTAATATTCCTGCAAACTAGTTACCTAACAGAGAATACTATGTATATGTCGCTAACGTTTTTTTTAAATGAGGACATTTAACGAAGGTGTTCTCCCAGGGATCGATTTTAGGTCCTTTACTTTTCATTTCATATATAGTGCCTTTCTGGATTGAATTAATCTATGCGGACGATACAACCCTTTTTCGACGTGAAAAATCAGTATAATATCTTACGTCAAAGTTGAACACAATATTTAATAACGATGTAAATTAGTCCCACTACAAAAATTAGGTTATGAACCCTGAAAACTAGATTAATGGTCTTTGGGGCTTAACAGAAACCGATTATTTTTTTCTTGAATTAAACCTTAGACTTCATTTATCACACCTTGCGACGACGTTACATTACTTGGCATTCACGTCGACCCTACGTTATATTTATTTCTTACAATTTCCCATCTCAAGCAATAAAGAGCTTCTGACATACGAGGTGTAATTAGCGCTAGGCGCTTGTTCTCTCATTCAGGTCAATTGCCCTTATGTTTTGCTTTTGTTCACAGCCATTCATATTACTGGGATTATTTCATGCGGCAGCAATAATCGGCTCCAATCTACGCTGTGATGGTGATTGGAAAGCAAAGCTCTGAACGACACGCAGAACAATTGTTCATGAGGCGTCTTTTGGATCCGCACACATGGATCTACAAAGAGTGAAACCATAGGTTCTGCCGTTAACTGGGATTCATGGTGGCGGCGTCGCGAACGCAGCAGCGTCGGCCACGGCTGGGCTAGAGCGGCAGACGCCGCTTTTGTAGCCCGGCCGTGTGTCGGCAGAAAGAAAACGGAAAGCAGCGTGTCTCGAAGAGTGAGGAGGAGTGTGGCACGTGCGGCTACTGCTTCATCTCTCTCACTTCCTCCCCCTCACTGTGTTTTTTCACGTGTAGCCTCAAAAGGCCACCATCCCGACCGTAGCGGCTTAGTCAAAACCAGCGTCTGTCTCCCCGTCTCCACGCATGAGCGTAGCTTATTCGCTGATGCGACTGCTCTCGCCCCCCTTGTCTTCGGGTCCAGGATCGATCCCTGGCGGTAGCAGTTTTTATGTAGCCTGGTTGGGAGTTTCCTGTGCGCACGCCACAAAGAAACCGTTGGCTGGTACAGGTAGAAAGATTTGCTTTAAAAATTTCGGAAAAAGACAAATCGTATGACGCCCTGCATTTCCACAAGACAGCAGATTTCGCGAAAGTTCCAAATGAAATCGTTATAACGGCGAAAACCTTAATAAGTGGTCGAATAACATTTTGAAAAAATTAAAGAATGGGAAACACAAAAAAAGAAAACGGTTAACAGTGTAAGTCCCTGCATTTCCACAATAATTATAATGCAATTTTTATAACAGCGTAAATGGAAATATTTGTTGGAACAAAATGTTGAAAAACCAAAAAAAGTAGGAAAAATATAAAAATGTACGCAAAACGGCAAAACCGTTCAACGTCCTGCTTTTCCACAATAATTGGTATTTGGCGGAATTTTCACCTGTGATTGCTTTATTAGCGTAAATGGACATATTGGGTCGAACGGATTTTTGAGACGTTAAAACATAAGAAAAACGACAAATACGGAAAATGACAAAGCGTACAACGTCCTGTATTTCCTCCATAATGCATATTTCGCGAAAGTTCCACTTGTAATCGTTATAATAGCGTAAATGGGGACAACAGGTCGAACGATATGTTGAACTAAAAGATAAAAAGTATACAAAAATTATGCAAAATGGCGAACCGTGTTACGATCTGCTTTCCCACAATTATTCAGATTTCGCGAAAGTTCTAAATGTAATCGTTGTGGTAGCGTAAATAGAGATAATTAAGAGACAAAGTTTTGAAAACTTAAACTAGGGAAATATTGAGACAATACGTGCACGCAGAATTCATATGCCCTCCATTTTCACAATAATCGAGATTTTACAGAATTTCCACGCCTAATCGTTGCAATAGCGCAAGTAGAGATAATCTGTCGAACGAAATTTTGAAACACTAAACAAATAGGAAAAATATAAAAAATACGAATAATCGCGACCCCCTGCAACTCCCGGCATTTCCACAATAATGACGATTTCGCGAAAGTTTCAAATGTCATCGTTATAATAGCGTAAATGGAGATAAATTGTCTAACAAAATTTGAAAAAAAAACTAAAAATAAGAAAAATATAAAATACTATGGAAAATGGCAAACCGTATGACGCTTTGGATTTCCCCAATAATGCAGCTTTCGGGAAAGTTGCCCCTGTAGCAGCGTAAATGTCGATAATTGGTCAAACGAAATTTTCAAAAAATAAGAAAATATAAAGAAATTACGAGAAATGGCGAGCGTAAATTACCTGCATTTCCACAATAATGCAGCTATTGCGAACGTTCAACCTGTAATCAATATATTAGCGTAAAAAGAGATAAGTTGTCGAACAAGATATAGAAAAACCAAAAAAATTGGTTATAAAGCACTCACACTAAAGACAAGCCACATCAGAATGCTACGCATTAGAATAAAATTCTCTGAATTTCTGCAGAATTTTTTTTGTCATTGTGAACGAGGCGTGGTCATCAACCTTCTGCCAACATTGCGTGCAGTGTTACTTGTGCGGCTGCACTTTCGGTACGTACGAAGAATTTTGCAACCGGGTGTCGCTGGATAAAGTCTAGCTTGAAGAAAAAAAGCAATTGTCGGCAAAATACGCCAGCAAAGATCCTGAAGCGGCACGTCGAAATTATTGCACGTTATTCAACTCTGAGCAGGACTGTTCCCTCGGCCTGAAATTGGGCGCATAGCAAAATGTACCGTTAAAGTGAGAGCAGTTCTGAAATGTTTCCCCAATCTCAACATTTTCTCATTGTACGTCCCCCTTCCCCCACGCACATTGTTGTCCCGTTTTCTACAGTCAGGAATATAGTCGCCCTATATAAATGAGCAGTTATTAAAACATCGAAGCCCTTCTTTGTGCATATTGGTCTTGAGCTTGAGCCAATTGTCTGTATGCTGGAACCTCAGAGAACCATTCATTTTCTCGCAGCAATAGGTGGCCTCCTGCCTAACAAGACAACCCAACTTCCAATTATTCAAGCCTGACATGCTAACTCAGTACAAAATGTTTGCTTGTTTCTATGCTTTAAGACACCCGACAAAGGTGATTGACTGAAGTAGCTAGCGGTGAATAAGCAGTTAAAGATGGTCCGCATTACGGCATCTTGTTGATGAAACTCCCACGGCACTTAGCCACGCTTGCGTGACACAAAGGCGCATGCATTATTTCTTCTCACGGCGTTGCACGCCTCGTGCGAGTGTGTCTCGCTGCCATGTTAGTGGTTTAGAGCACGCGCAACCGGCGCATAAGTTCGCGGTTCACCTAAGGTCAGCATAAAGAGAGGTAGATAAGACTTTAGTCTGGTCCAGGCCATTCATTTCGTGCTTGTAGCCAGTGGTATCCTTCACCCACCGGCGCCCTTCCCAGTCCTATCCAATAAACGGACCTGTAGGCCCAGATGGGAGCCGCCGAACGCTGCCGCCCAGTTCTCCTTAGAGGTGATTACCGGGAATAAATTTTGGCATGCCGAGACACGGCTCAAGTTACTTCGACACCTACGACCAACACCAGGGAAAGACGACTTCAACTTCCGTGATGTGAAGCTCGAGTCACTCTATGCCCTGACACCTAGAACGAACGCGCGATCTGACTGCTTTGTTTGACGCGATTCAGTCACGCCATCGTCTGACGGATCCAAGCAACACAGGGAAACTGACGGCATTGCCTTATTAAACGAGTTACACGATCAATGCATCCAAGAGTTACGCGATGTCGTGGAGGCACGAAAAGTCTGTGTTCATTTTGTGTTTTTATAGGACTAAACGGAGAAATTTTGTATATGTCAATCGACTGTCCATCAGTCAGAGAGAAAGAAACATCTTTAATGGGCAAGTGAGGTCAGCCAGGCTGGGCGCCCGACTTGCTACACCAAATGAGGGGGAAGGTGTGATGAAAATATATAAAAACTCTCACTTATACGTGAATACTGAAACACACAGATGCACACAAAAGCGCACACACAATCAGGTGATATTGTCATTTGTCTGAGAGTTCATAGCTCACTCACAAGTTCAGTGCTCCGGAGGAACGTTAAGAGCACTTTTGTTGTGCGACTTGCCATGCTGGTTGTAAGCCAGGGCCCAAGGAGGTGAGTCGAAGAGATCTGGGCGGACGCGGGCAGGCCCAGAGAAAGCTTTGCCGTTGTACGCTCAAGTTCGTAGCGAGGACATGCGCAGAGAAAGTGTTTCAGGTCCTTGCGAACTGTACGGGTAGGGCACAAAGGTGAGGAAACTCGACGTAGTTTAAAAAGGGAATGCTTAGTGTCACCCACATTCAGTCGTATTCGATGCAGGGCCGCTTCATCTCGCTTGCACAGACCACTTGGCATCCAAAATCGACACTGGGTCTATTGTGTGCAACAGATCGTAGGTCTTATTTGGGTACGTCCAAAGAAATTGCTGAGAACTCGTGGCAAGCGATGAAGCGAGAGTGCTCCATCACGCCTTGTGAAAGGCACTGGAGTAATAATTGGGATGAAATGCGCTGATGCAGCAGCTCTGTCGGTTTCGTCGTTGCCAGCCACACCGCTGTGAGATGAAAGCCACTACAGAACAACGACGTGGTGGTTGTTTATTGCCTGCGTGTGCAGGCCATTAATTTCTTGAGCAAGCTGCTTTTGTGGCAGCACCATAAGGTGCGTAACGGCTGCTCGAGAGTCGGTGAAGATTGCCCATGCCTGAACTGGAGCAGTTAAAATGTGTTGCAATGCAGCACGCAGGGCCGTAAGTTCAGTAACCATCGACGAAGTTTTGTGACCTAGGTTTGCTGTAACTTTTGTGCGGGTTGATGGGATCCATATTCTGATGGCAGATGAAGTATCCATCACTGATGCATCCATGAAAATGTGAGTGTAATTTTGGTAGGTAGTAGCAATGTGCTCAAATAAAAAGTATTTCAGAGCAGGCAGAGTCACCTTAGCTTTGCTCTGCATGCCGGGAACGGTTAATGTTATTTCCCAGGATGCAAATATCCATGGTGGCTTGGTATGCTCTGGTGGGCTCTGATACACTGGTGGTAATAAGGCACGTACCTAGGCTTCCGAGTTACAAGCCAGCGGATGGTCGAAAGTCCTGGTCACAAACCGCAAGCCTGCACGAAGCAGTTCTTGCTGGCAGAGACCCGTTTGAGAGAGGCGCCTGCTCTTCCTGAGAGTCCCAAGGGTTGAAGTCTTTTTAGACACCCCAAGGCACACACGACGCACTTTGGCTTGTAAGCCTTCTAGAAGCCGTGAGTTGGTTTTTGTGAGAGGCTCGAGGGTAGGCGAGGTGCAGCGAAGCAATCCCTCGCAGAGTGCATTGTAGAGCTTGATGAGTGACTCCACCGAGCAAACTCCCGCACTGCTGGAGATCATGCGGAAGATCGATGCGTACGCCTCGAGCTTGTGCCTCAGTTGTCGTACATGTGGGGACCACGTCATGCTCTTGTCAAAAGTCACTCCTAGAAATCTTATAGTAAATAGGAACGCCTCCGAGTTAGGAAGATACCGGGAGAGATCAGGCCTGGTGAAGGCTATCGCAGCAGTCTTGTCCGCCGATATTTCGAGGCCACGTGCTGCCAGAAAGATTAGCATTGAGTTATGGCCCTTTGATGCCTTGCGTGCAAAATCCGCCGGTTGCTTCCTGGGCACCAAATGCATATATCATCAGCATAAACAGAAATTTGAACGGATGGCGGCAAGCACTGCTCGATTCCAATTAGGGAAATATTAAACAACGTTTGGCTTAAAATTTCTCCCTGGGGGACACCTTGATGCACAGTTTGAAGTCCAGTGTCACCATCTTTAGTAAACATGTACACTGACCTGCCGGATAGATAATTGCAGAGTCATGCATACATTCGGCCTCGAATTCCGACGGACTTCAAAGCTATCTGGATAGCTTCATGCGACAGAGAATTAAACGCTGCTTTAACATCGACAAGCACTGCAATCGACAAATCTGTCAGTCGATTCAGGCGCTTTTCGGAATGTTAAAAGAATTCCTAAACAAATATATGCTGGCAAATTGTGCCAAAGTACTGACGCCGGTAGAAGGCATCGTAGGTTGAAAAGTCTGAAAATGTTAAACAATGCTTCAACAAAAAAATGTATGTCGGCAATAACGCCCGAAACTACTGAAGCTTAAGGCATGCATCCTAAAATTCAACAATGTTCACAAACACAGTGATACTGACGGAAAGCCCAAGTACGTCACTGGCAGCACCAGCATTCGTTTTTGGAAAATACCACATGGGTTTGTTGTAGTGACAACAAAAAGGCGATAGTGACAGATAAAGATTAGATAAAAGTAAATAGCAAAGCAAGATGTCTTCTCGGACCGTACACACAATACCAAGGAGTTGTCCCAACAGGTTGCGGATTAGCAGCGTGCACGCGGTAAAATGAATCAAATTGGCCGAACTCCAATGCTTTATTGTGAGAAGAAAGACATGTAAAGCAAACAGCGTGATGCGGCAGTGGATAAGAGGTTAATAGGCAGAGTCGGCAAATGGCTATCTTCCTTTGGGTATTTGCAGTGAAGCAAGCAAGTAAAAGCCAATTCTCACAGCGTAGCTGTTGATGGGCTCGCAATATCCAGTGCAGTCCGCCGCACCAGGCGAAAGTACCCCGCAAGGAGCGCAAATAAATGGTGTTCCACCTCCCTATTTATGCCCCAATAGACTACAAGACCTCCGTGCGTCTGTTTCAAGTACACACATACCGCGGCGAGTGGCGCTGTACGCCACCCGCACCCCTGCAGGAGGTGGCCGTCAGCGTCCTGAAGTGGTCGATTACTACTACCTTAGTCAAAACGAAATGTTACCCGGCACCATTGTTAGGGCCATCCTCCTCTGACGTTTACGCGCCCATTGTTCGTACACCACCATTGGACCCTTATCGGGGGCGAAGTAGTGCTCCCGAGATCATGCTAGGGTAAGGCACGTGGGGCACGCATACCCCTAATATATGCACCGATATACTGCCAGACATCCGTGGGAAAGCATCAATGTGGTTTTTCCTGGGGCTATGAATGTCAAGTGAAGAAATTCAAGCAAGCGCGGTACCCGCAAAGCGGTTTTCATCGACATCACGAGCTTGAAACTGGCTTTAATTTATATTTAGGATTTATATATATATATATATATATATAGTCTGAAAAGATAAAAACTCACACAGAGCGAGAAAAAAATAAGGTTAGTATAGACAGAGACAAACGAGAAAGACGTAGAAAATAGAAAAAAGTTTACTGACGTTTCAGGGAGAGGACTCCCTTTCTTCACAGTAACAGAGAAGAAAGGGAGTCCTCTCCCTGAAACGTCAGTAAACTTTTTTCCATTTTCTACGTCTTTCTCTTTTGTCTCTGTCTCTACTAACCTTATATATATATATATATATATATATATATATATATATATATATATATATATATATATATATATATATATATATATATATATAGAGAAGAAAAACTTCGAACAAGGTATAAGCACGATTGTGGCCTACGTTTCAGCAAAGAGAACTTGCTTTCCTCAGGGCCCTGAGGAAAGCAAGTTCTCTTTGCTGAAACGTAGGCCACAATCGTGCTTTTACCTTGTTCGAAGTTTTTCTTCTCTTGTGTTCTCTACCATCTTCAAAGTTCTACTACTCCCTATATATATATATAGGATTTATTGATCTTTTAGCGTTTCGTCTGGAATCAACATTTGTCGCTTTTAATGACCGGTACTATGTACAGAAAGAAGGTGTCTGTATTGGTTCCTTCATTGCCCCAATACTTTGCGAAGACTTTTTAGCCGATTGTGACAAACGCATTACAGCACGCCTCAACCACAGTATAGTTAAGTGTTTCAGATATGTTGATGATTTTATTGTGTTTGTGGATGTGGACAGCCTTCAGGATACTCAGGGTGTGATTGACAGTGTTTTAGATGTGTTTAGGACGTGTTGAAAGGGCTTGAAATTCACTTTTGAGGAACCTGATAACGGAACCATTCAGTTTCTGGATGTGGAGCTTTGTTGTACGGAGGGGCACATATGCTGGATGTACCAACCGCGCTCAAAAAAGCAGATTTTGAATTACGCTTCGGCCCACTTCAAGGTGGTTAAGCGCGGCATAGCGGCGAACTGCCTGCGCGGTGCCCTCCAGAAGTCGTGCGCTCACAAGGTAGCTAGTAGTGTGCAAGCTCAAGTGGCCCGTCTGACGCATGCGGGCTTCCCTTTGGAGTTGGTGGCTTAGGTCGCAGAAAGCCTCGTCAAAGAGGTCAAAGCCGGTAAGGGCTCTTTAAGCGAAGAAGTCGCCAACCGGGAGAGGTTGAGACGCGTAGCCGTGCCATACGTACATCAGCTCACGCACCGCCTCAAAAAAGTGGGGAAAAAATGCGGCGTGGAAGTGCTGGCCACCGCGCCTGGCAAGCTGATGAGGATGTGCCCCGCCGTAAACGAGAAGCCACGCCAAGCTTGCGCCAAAAAAACATGGCACCAGTTTTGTCACCTACAAAGAAGGTGTCATCTACCGCCTTCCACTTCAATCACTCTTACACATAATGAGATGGGCTACCTATGAGGGCGCATGTGTGACACATAGGCTGGCGTGTGTGGGGATGTGTAGGGGTAGGTCGTGGTAATATGTTATCTTTCTTTGTTTCACGGACGCTAAGTAAAATTTTAGTTGTCGTCTAGCGACTGTCCTGTGTACTTCTTCGTCGCCCGTGTCTATTTTTCGCTAGTGAAATGCAGTTAATTTATATGTTGGATCTCTCTTTTCTCCCTCCTTTCGTTTCAAAGCCGTGTTCCACAAGTGCACGTGGAATGCGGAATATTGAAAGATTGGGCTAATGGATGTGTAGAACAGTGGTTGTTTCGGTTGAAGGAGCACGTAAAATATCCAACCCCTAATAAATACAACGCATCGACCAATGATGGTGAGCGAAACTCCGCTGTAAGTGTATCGGTAGGCTCTATTAGTCTCGTGTTCTTTTGACACAATATGTTCACCGGCAACTGATGTCACGAGCTCGGAGAACCGCACATGCCTTAGATAATCGGAATTGGCCCCCTCGAACTCGGGTAGACAAAAACATACCTTGTATTTCCGTAATTAAAGGTTATTCCTCTTTATGCAGGATTCCAACACTTGAGCCTTATTTTTTTAAAGGGCGCGCCGCATTTTCGACGAGACCAATTATTTTGATTCCGCAAATCGAGCATGAGCAATACAAAAAATGGCGGCGCTGATGAGGCGACAACAATATTTTCTGTGTCAATCAAACATGTGCTCTACACGACCACTCGACAATCTAGGAAACAGCCTACTTTTAACAGCAGACCACATCCAACAATCGTACACCAAACTGACACCTCAGATGATTTACCTGCTTAAGGAGTGCCTGGCTGATTAGAAGGATGTTCATGAACTGTGGAGGCTTCTCAAAAGTTGCTTGAACTCATTAACGCACATTTACTAAGTGAAAATTCTTCCAAACTGAAAACAAGGAGAAAGCCATGGCTCATATCTCGCCTTTTTCAGCTAAACATCAAGAGAAAGCGGTATCTGCTGAACTCAAACGGACTAAGCGGACTGATCACTACAAAAAATTGTGCCACATTCCGCAAGAATACAAGAAAGGTATTAAAGGGACCAGACACCCTAATTTCAGAGAAAGCAACTATAGATGAGAACCAACCCTGAACCATTATGGCTATATATTAAGGGGTGCGGTCCTGAGTCTGGGTCATCAGCGAAATCGTATATGACAACCAAAATATTACAGATGACACAGGAAACGGGAATCGCCTGAACAATTATTTGAAATCTGCCTTTTCGCCAATACAGGATTTGAACCCTTCATGACATGCCAGTAACATATCCTTAATGAACCCGATTGAGCTTCTCGTAAGTAGCATCGAAAAGTTATTACAGCGAATAAATGAAACAAGCGTAATTGGTCGCGATTGAATTTCTCCGCGTGTTTTGAGACACTGTGCTGAACCGATTTCCTGTATCTGCATATAATTTATGAACAATCCTTGTTTATATACGTTTTAACTGTTAACTGTAAAACTGGTTATGCCGTTCCAATCCGCCCTTGGTGATCGAAAAAGGATGTTTTAGACACGAGTTTATTTAATTTCAATAGTGTGCAAAGTAATTATTGTGATAGGGTGGATAAAACATTATTTTTGTCAGGGACGACCAGTAATCGTTGTGATAGGGTGGATAAAACATTATTTGTGTCAGCATCGACAATGCATTTTTGAACGGTAACAGCTCTCAGTTCGTTGATGTGACGTCGGTAGTCCCACGGGGTTCTCTATTGCGGTCGCCTTTGTTTTTATTTGATATCAACGATATTTCAGTGGGTCTTTTCATCCCCTGTCAGACTGTTTTCAGATGATACAGTTCTGTACAGCCAAATAAGAAGTGGGATCCCCAACTGCAAATTCACTTGTAACACAGTATTGGTTCTCTCTGTTGAAATGATTAAAATAATATAAAATGTGTTCACGTTTTTTGTACATGGAAACGGAAGCCAGCGGAGACTAAGTACCTATTAAGCAATGAGCTTGTAAAAAAACTGATAGATAAAATTATCTAGGCGTAGCGCTTTTGCCCCATTGTTCATGAAATGCGCACGTAAGCAACCTGTTCGGAAGAGATGTTAGGGCGCTAAATTCTTAAACGACATAATTAAAAAACTTTGGGGCAACATTTGAAAACCACAGCATTTTTACGTGACTTCGACCTTTAGTAGACTATGCCCTCGCCGTATGGGATCCTACGCATGTTACACTGATTGATGAACTATGTGAAATTCAATACTGGGCGGATAGGTATGTCTTCGTACTGTACAAGAGGGTAGGATAGCTTCACTCAATACGAAAACGCACTTGGGTAGGAACAGCTTTCCTCCAACCGAAGAAAATGCGGTTAAAGTTCTTTTTTAGGGCATTTAATAGTAAACCAAGATTTAACAATAAAAAATAATGTAGAGAACCTAGTTATCGTTCGTATAAATCTAACCATGTTTTCACAACAACAGAATTGCATAGCAAGACGGAACCATTCGCAATATTCTTTTTTTGTTAGAAGCATTAAAGAGTGGAACGACCTGTCCCAAGCGCAAGTGAGCTGTAAAAATGAAGTTGTTTGCGTCGGTGCTGTAGCTCCCTACTGTAGCGCCTTCGGGCGATGCCGGGTAATCTCTGAGTAAAGAATAAAAATTCGAACCGGAACTCGCTTTTTAAGGGGGAGGAATGTCAGGCAGAGTAAAAAAAGGAAATATTATTAAGCAACATTTACGTAACATTTCAATACAGTCCCTCTAAGGCTTAATTACAATCAACAGCCGTTTTTTGCCGGTTAACCTGTGGCTGCTTGTAGGACGTCAGACTGCAGGGGCTGGAACTGCAGAGGCTATTAAACACCGCAAAAACACCAGAAACTAAACTCTCCGTTCCTCTTGCTTTCCCTTGCAAGTCGCAGGATAAGGCTGTTTAGACCACGCCATTTTTCCTAGAGGAATTGTGTTTCGACGGTATGCCGTTGCAGAATTGGTAACGGAAAAGCTGGCGCCCCCGTGCCATGCACGTTGGGTCGGCTGGAGAATTGACTTGTGGAAGGGTGTGGCGTTCGCCTGGCGAAACGTGGTTGATTGGTGTATAAAGTTCTCTGCCTCCTAGAACTGGTAGTTTTCGCTAGGGGCAATGAAATATTAATCGTTTCTGGTTACATCTCGGATTCCTCGACGCACTGGCCACTGCTGATCGTGTTTGCAAAATAAACTGCCCACCGCAACAACTCTAAAATCGCCCACGCAATTTAATTTGAATTGATGTATACAACTGTGAAAGTTTGCGTTATGGCCATCGCCACCTATGAGTGAAGCGTTCCAATTTTTATAATGGTGCTGGTCAGCAGTCACAATGCTTTCAAAGGCATCTTCAGTCCCTAAAATATTTCATCGCCCAAACTAAAAGTATTTATTATTGTTTTGCTTCTTTTATTGAAATCTCGCATCTTTATATTTATCATTACAAATGTCTGGTTCCGATTCCCTACTATGCAGGCATTAACAGTATTTGTACATATTACGCAGGCTTGCGCCTGTATAGTACGGGAAGTTGCACAAACAGTTAATAAATTTTTTGCTCGCTACATATCTACACCAAAAATAGCTGGATAAGAAGTCGATGTATAAAAATATATTTGCAAAAATATGAAGGCGCTGCCGGCTCGAAATATGCAGCAAATGTCGGTGTTATTTCTTTACCCTTAAAACCATGAACGGCCTGCCTGAACATCGTTAGAAAACGAAGGTATTTTGTTCCTACTTTTTTGGAGCAAACAATCAAGATTCAATCTATGACGCCGCAAGAACTCCGAAAACAGACGAAAATTTAGCCATTCGAACCCTATTTGGATAGCACAGCTCTTCCTATTTCAACCATTCTTTTTGTAAGAAAGAAAAAGAAGCACTCACTTTCCCAAGTCCAAATTACCACTGTCTTAGTGAATCTACAGCTGCTGCACTGGCGACGCATAGTCCTCGTGTTATTTATCGCGAACCTGGCTTTTTGAATGTCATTGTGACTGCGGAATTTCCACATGAAGTTCAACGAAGGCAGAGGTGCAATTTTGTGTTTAAAAAACTCAAGCAATAACAATTATCACGCTGTTGTCGTATTAAAAGCTAAAGTCACTAAGGAACACAACTACGTATCCACATCGGCACTCCCCACAATTTCTTCTATGCAAGGTAAGCATTCCTAATCGCGCCTCAAAAGATGCGAATTCAAGTGACAGGGCAGAGGATGTGACGCCTGCACTAAGTTAAATTCAATATGAGGTTTGCACATGATTTTTGAAAACACCTGGAATATTTCTGCCTTGGGTGTAGGAACAGCTTTAGTTTAGCAATTCTGTAAGGAAGGCTTTCTAAAGAATCTGTGTTTATTTATTTATTTATTTATTTATTTATTTATTTATTTATTTATTTATTTGTGTTTTGTTTGTTTATTTATTTTTTTATTTATCCTCAGTCCCTGAACGTGCTAAATAGGAGTAGTTACAAACAAACAATATTGTGTCGTGGCGGTAGGAAAAAGTTTGGGATGAATCATGCGTGGTGGTGAAGCGATGTATTTACAAGGTGAAGTAATGAATTTACAAGATAAGCCGATCTATTTTCACGCGGCCATAACACCCCAGCAAGCTGCATGCTGCCCATACCTTTGTTTGTGTCGGTGGTGGCTGAACACCAGGGAGTGGGACACTTCCACTTCATTTCCTTTTCATTGTATGGCCTCATATTGACGGCGACCTTCCCAGTCGAGGCCGCAACAGAGTGACCAATGCAATAAAGTTAGGCGATGTGCTAAAAAAAAAGTGTTCGAGTGCTTCCCGTCAAGGCTGATGATAATGCCGGCGGTGATTGCCGGTCCAGCCACAGCGGCTTTGTAATAAACGCAGCAACGAAACGTCTAAGGTTGTTCGAGCCACGTCGGATAACACGGCTTAGGATACAGCTTATCCTGTTGGTTTCGAGACCACAGGCGAAGGACATGCGATGAAGTACGTTGGCGAGTATAGTCGCGGCAAGCCTGGGGATCCCCGACACGACCCGCGTGCCCTTGTCGACTGCGCCGGGGATGAAACGTTGAGAACTTGGAACCAGGATGAGGATGGTTACGCACCTACTACCAAAGATATTACGCTGCAGAAGAACAAAGATGAACGGAAAGTGCTTGATTGTGAAGCGGTGAATTCACGTGATGAGACAATCTAGTCACAATCGGCTACACTAGTCTGCTCCAAGATGCCTTCTCCCCACACGTTCGTCATGATTGGTGGTGGGTGAAAATATCAGTACGCTGCTCTGACTTCTTTTCCTTCTCGTTAGAGTATAAATACAATAGACGATCCACTTTGTTCCCACAGAAATTCAATACACAGAATTACCTAAGACCCCTAAAAACTGGTATCATTGATCGCTACAATTTTGGCAGGAACGTGGTTCCCATTAAATCGAACAGGGTATAAATGATTGACAAAATGGTTTTGTGATAGGTTTCAAAACTACATTGAAAGCGTGACCGACGCCTTGTCAGTTATATAACAGACAAAAAATCGATTCAGGTAATTTACTCCAATCTGTAATTGTGCGCGGGAAAAACGTAAACTTAAAAATGCTATTTAGAACGCTGTACCGAGTCAGGCCATGTTTGTCGTGCAGTTAGTGACTGAAGGAATTCCTAAGTTTAAGAGAAAGTTTATTTTTAAGGAAGAATAGAAATTTCAACCTTTGAATTTGATTGCGTGCTCGAAGTGTTGGAATGCCATGCGCTTTCATTAATCGTGTCGGTGAGTCACTGGGACGATATTTGGAAAAATGAATCGGACGGATTTACGCTCTATCATTGTAACGGTTACAAATAGTTACAAATGCTGGAAGACAAATTACTTTAAACTTGTGCACTAAATGAACACGAGAAACTAAATCAAAAGCTTTCCGGAAATCTAGAAAAATAACATCTACCTGACCCGTTTTTTATCAAGAACGCTAGCAAAGTCATCAACAATAGAAGTGAGTTTCGTGACCGTGGAAAATCATTTTTTGAAGCAGTGTTGACAGTCACATAACAAGTTGTTTCTGTTTAAAACGTTTATAATGTAAACAGCTATAATGTGTTCGAGAAGTTTACAAACGAAGTCAGGGAGATTGGACGGTAATTAGTAAACATCGTCTCATCGCCTTTTTTAAATACTGGAACTACGCCGGCTAATTTCCAATCCTCAGGACAAAGGAGATGCTCGAAAAATATTTACTAAAAAATCCAATATAATTTCAGTATACGGCGCAAACAAATATTCGGAATGCGGTCTGGACCGGTTGACGCTTTCGTTTTAGGGTAAACAACATGAAATATACGCCAGGCTGTGACACAATATCTGCTTCACTTTGCGGTGGTAATACGGAGCAAGGCAGTGCATCATGAGATTTAAGAAAAACGCTGTGAAAATACCTATTGAACTCGTCTGCAATGCTATGCTTATCAGTGATGTCGACGCCCTCATGTAAGATTCGTTGAATCGTTTTTTTTTTCTTTTTTCGTAGGAAAGTACACAATTTATACGGAGCGGAGCGAATAAAGTCTGGCAGGGTCTGTTAAAAATAACGTCACGTTGCGCACACCACGGCATCTTTGATGTTAGACTTCGCCACACTGATAATACTATGACAGGCAGCTTTACGCTTCAAACGCTTGACTTCTCTTTTCGCATCCAGGGATTGTTTTTACGAGTTTTCTTAACTTTGTTTGGTATAAAGTTATTGAGGCAATACGTACAGATTTCCTTAAGGCTCGTCCATAAGCCGGCAGTATGGGAGCCATTAAATTCACTCGGACAAATTTCGATATAGTCAAGCGTGCTTTCATCCCTGGCACACGAGAAATCTTTTACAACATTTTTTTTCATATGAGGCGTTTCATACTTAGCGCTCACAGGAAAAGAAATCACAACCATGTCAGGTCTGATAGGCCACGTTCCACAGACACACTAAAAGTTTCAATTGATTGTCTGACGAACACAAGATCAAGAATTGACAAAGAAGCACCCTGGATACGTGTAGATTGTTGTACTAATTGGTGCAAATTGTGGGTTAGCAACATATCAAGCAAATGTGAGGAGCTTGTGCAATGAACGGGGTCGGGGAAGGACGATTTCAATGAATTTCCGGTAGATTGAAATCGCCCACAAGAAATGTTTTCTTCTTTGAACGTTAACATGTGGTTGCCGAGATCACTTAAGAACTGAGGCGGTGAGTCAGGAGGGCGAAAAACTGGGAATAGCATAAACGATCTTCTGAACCAAGATAGTTTTATTGAAATGCTTTCTGATTGTCGATTTGACTGAGGAAATGAGCAACAATGTCTCCTTTGACTAAGACAGCGACGCCTCTCTCCCTTGATGGCCTATCTCGTCGGAAAACGCGATACGTTGGGGGGAAAACGTCATCATCCGAAATTTCACCTCGCATCCAGGTTTCGGTAATGATTACACATATGGGTTATTAGCCAAGGTGATAGCCTCAAGCTGTTCAGCTTTATTGACAATATTTCGTGCACTCAAATTTACCAGCCTCAACTCTTTCTCTTCAGGCGGTTTGCGTCAAGTGGCGCCCCCAGTGAAAAATATTGTTCAAAATCAAACGGGTTTGTAACGGACCTGTCTGGCGGCCGTACAGGTTAAAGGGGTTCAAATCAGACCAGTTTGATAATTACACAGAATCGAACAGTCAGGATCATACAGGTCTAACCGGGCCCTGTCTCTCGATCATACATGTCTAACCGGGCCCTGTCTGACAATCATAAAGGCCTAACCTCCTTGGCTCCTTATACAGACGCAATCCAGACCTGTTCGAGCACGAACGGGTGTGGTTCGGCAGACGGGTCTGTATCGGCGGCCATACAGGGGTCAGAGAAGACCAGTTTGAGCTCGTACAGGGCCGCTATTGAGCGATTTCGTTCCATGTCGAAGTGCACTGCGGAGAAACACAACTGCAGGTAGCGGTTAATTGGGAAACACGGGGGCAGCTAAAAAGACCGGAGATTACGAGCGTCTGGCTTGCATCAAAGCAGACAATGAGATACTGCCTCTGCACAGGCTTCCAATCCCCAAGGTTTGCAAATAAAAACCAGAAGACTGCATAAATATATTACCAAAAGTGCACGACACATTAATATTCTAATGCAAGTGCATGCAATTTCAATTTGATTATTGGCGTAAAGAGTTAGCATTTGAAGGCTGAAAACCTATTTACCCCAATGAAGAAAAAAACATGAAGGAATATTTTTCCTAATTAGAGTAAATTAGTAAAACTAACACATTAGATTTTGATGTGAAATTTACAACTTGCAAGTTTAAATATTCCTTTACCAATAAAAACAAGCAGAAATGAAACATTTCACCTGTTTAAAACAAGGAAATATAATGAACACTTTAGATAATTCATACAAAAGTTACATTTTTGTTATGGATTTACCTTGCAAGGTAAAGTGCATCAATTTTTAACAAAAATATGCCCTTACACCTGTATCAAAACACGCTCTAAACTCAGCTAATGTAAAGACTTATTCGGAGGATTAAGGTTCTCAGTTTACCAAGAAGAAAATTGCCTATGCTTTTAATAAACAATTGCCAGAATACTAAACAATTGTGAGGACCTGCAGAAGCTACAAAGCCGATGGAGGCCACAATTTAGCTTACACAGTTTTGAACAGATTAATTAATGGGCATCAAAATGTGCTTTTCTGTTTGCAATAAGCACATGCTTCCTGAAATGTTAAAATTGAAACGAAGCGCAATGCGTGGCAGACGGATCCAAACAATTGGAAACCGAAATGCGGAGGCGGACCGCGAAACCAATCGTGTCGAACGTCAAGTGGATGAAGTCCTTCTATAACGCTTGGCGGAAGCACTGAACCTCAGGTATTAAAGGGGCCCTGAAAGGCGTTTTGAGCACACTAAATTGACTAGCGCAATCGTTAGATTGCGTCGTCAACATCATCTGTGCCAAGTATTACTCTTTTACGCGCAGCGGAAAGCTCACACTTTTGTTGCAGAGTTTGTCGCTTTTTTCTCACCCTTCCCTTCGTGTTTTTGGACGCCGCCATCTTCTCATGTCTACGTCATCAATTCCCAGATGTTCGTCATGAGCTAGACATCCTGCTATTGGGCGGCTTTTTCACGCACTTCCGGCAAAGAGATGAGTCGTCTGCTCAGCGTCGGCTCGCCGGCTGATCTGCCAGCGGAGTGCCGGAGTGCTTGGACATTTTACGACAAACGAAACAAGTGTAAACAAACTCTTAACTATTTGTATTGAATGCAACAGGGCCATAACACGACATGGATATTCTCTTACTTGAGTACGTTCCATAAAGAAAGCGTTGAAGCCCCGTGGCACTTCTTTCTTGCAATCGCTGAGAACGCCCTGAGCCGAATTCCCGGGTTTGACGCATACATTTTATTCAACTTCCAAACAATCCAGAGAAGCGTTTTGAACGAACACAACGTCACAACATGCGTTGCAAGTCCGAACCGCGATTGACAGACGATGGGTTGCCTCCTCCTGCCACTCGTAAATTCGGCACTCACCTCGCGCGCGGTTTGCGGGGACGAACAGCAAGTCACTTAACTCTGGCGCACAAGCCGAAATGGCTTTTAGCCACGCGCACTGCACATACCCCATGCGAGGTAGAGTCGTACGCCGCTAGAGAAAGATAATCCAGACCATGGGAAACACTAACCACCCGCAGAAGCACAACGTCGCATTTCATCGCGAAACAAAGGTGTCCACAACACACACACCATCGCCTCCTGTAATGCCAAACGCATCTCGCACTTCCAAATGGGAGTGAGTAGTCTGCCTGCAGTGCCCATATGCCGCGAGGTGGGGCCCCAAGCTGAACCGGGATCACGCAACCGTAACTGACTTCCAGAGCGGTTTGTGCCTTGTTGCCAGGGCAACCGACGTTTGATATTGCCAAAGAAATGGTGCTCGCTCCAGCGCTAGAAAGCTCAGAGCCGCGGCGGAGCATGTTTTGCCAACGTTGCCGCTCTCCACCACGCGTCGCCCCAAGCTGAACTGGCGTTTTGTGCACGGGTTATGTATCGCTTTAAAATGTCTTTTTAACATGCCGCCGGCTGGAATTACCACCGCCACAAAAGAAGACCCGGCATCAGCGGGGCCACATCTCATACGGCGCTTTTTGGATAAACAGTGCGCTGTGCATCCAAGGGAGCGAGCGCAGGATCCTCCCCGTGCGGCTGCGAGTTCGCCGCCGATAAAAAGTCGCGTGCCGCAGATAGCAAAGTTCTGCAGCAACGTACACCGCGAAAGGGCAAGGCCAGGCCGCCGCACACATGGGACCAGATTTTTCGTTCGCTTTTCCAGCCTTGAGCGGAGTGCGGGCTTCATGGTGTCAACAAAGCTTGCCCGTAGCAGACGGCTGTGTGAGTAGCGCAATAGCGGAAGTACGTCACCGCCGAGGAGCGCAGCATCATGGGAGGGAAGGCTTGCTCGCCGTCAATAGCGGAGAGTAAGTTGAAAGGAGGAGGAAACGTGGCGCGACGATAATGCGCGGTTTTGATTTACGATTTCTCAGCTAATACTCATCGCTTCAACAAAATTCTTGCGGGAGGAGATTGCTAATACATTGCTTTATTTGGTTACACGTACATCCACGCATCGGCGGAAGGTATTTCAGGACCCCTTTAATGTTGTCGCATCAGAACCCTGTGGAAATGCGGGGGACTAGTCCTCCGACTGCCCTTGGCCTGGACTTTAGATCCGATGACACTACCTCTATGGTCGCAGTCAGTGACTAAAACGCGACCGAAAGAAAGTGGTCGCGCGTTTTATGTTTGAGACATTTGTTTTGCGACGCCACACCAATCCGGCCAAATCAATCTTGCTGCGTACCCGAATTGATATAGTGTTCATCATAACTAAGTGAAAACCACTTTACACTTCCAATGGTCATCCACACACTCAGGGTGGAACAGTCACGACTTTGTTAATGCTAAAAAACGGTGCGGAGAGCGGGCGAGAAAGTGGCACACCCAACATTGCGCAACATAGGACAAGCGGACGGACATCGTTATAGGTTGCTGTTATAGTGGCGTCCAGTAAAACTCTAGACAAACCGCAAGAAGCAGCCCGAAGTTGAAGTTTGTGAGTAAAAAAAGTTTATTTTACAATGCAGAAATTATTTATTATTGCATTATTTGAATGTATATTACCGATAGTTATAATAAACGGTTGGAAGTATTGTACCACTTGCGGTTGGCTACGACGGAGGCTTCTGCAGCATCATCTCGCCACAATGGGTGGCGCCGCCCTCCCTGTTATTTTTCTTTTTCCGCGCTGCAAGTTGCAACGGCCCGCGGAGATGTTAGTTGTCTTGAAACGTTCAGGTACGTATCCATATTTACCGAGTAATTACTTGATTATGTCCTGGAGTGGTCGCCCTGCCGCTTTTGCCCTTTGTTTCGTGCAATGTTTTCTCGTCTACGCATTTCATATTTCCTTCTTGATTCGATCACTGGAGCGCCGCAGCGTTGCTAGTGCGCGCGATTCTCCTTGGACGTTATTTTGCTAGAAATTTAAGTAACGTCTTGTTGCGTTGTGTGGATAGCGTGAACCTTTGGACTAGGAGGTACCGAGGGGGAAGGGATACATTGAAAGGCAAGCATATTGCATTGTCTTATTTCGCGGTAGCCTGAAGCGAGCACGTAAATAAAGTCTAGGATACTGTTCATTTTAATTGCGGCCATTTTTCAGTTAGAGACGCGTAGTTTGTGAGAATGCAAGCTGCTTAAGTACATGTTTGCTTGTTTACGCGGAACAAAGAGTACCGGAACAGAATATGACCACGACTTGAACGCTCGGCAAGCGGCCCTTCCAGTAGCAGTCTAATCGTCTCATAATGGCAGCCGGTCGGTATAGTTAATATTACCAACTCGTGTGAGAGCAGTGTGCTTGATGTTTACTCAACATGTAAACTGCTTCCGCTCACTGACTAGTAAGGGTCACTAATAGTGACTCTGCATGGCCAGTGAGCGGACGTGGTTTGGCCGGCAGTGTAAAGTTAAGATAGACTGCTCCCTTTCAGATGCGGAACACCATCGAACACGGCCGTCGTGCATGTGAGCAGTCCGTCTGGCCGGGACTGCTCATGGTCGGAAGCTTGCAGGCAGTGATGTATGTTTCAAAGCCATACGATGGGTGTAGAAATAAATCTTTGTTCCTTGAATAGAAAAGTACCTTTTTCAAGCAGGATATGCTGGCTATAAAATTCCGATAAACACGCACGTGCTTTTTAGTATACGTGTGCAGGTGTGTCCTTTGTTTAGTTAGCGTTAATCTATCAGACACAACGCAGGAACTGGGTTTTCCAGCTAAATGAGGTGCTGATGTACTCGTCAAAGAACCTGTTGTGTGCGTGTGTCTGCAGTAAGTACTTCTTACTAAGGGATGGAATGAAGCTGAAACGGTTTGCTGCTTATTTCTTGAGCTCATTTCATTCCTCATACCAGACCTTTGTGTCTGACATAGAGGAAGAGACCTTGTGCTGGTTTGGGGTCTGACGCTGTGAGCACTAAGGTCATAATGACAGCCCATTTCTCACAAGCACTGGCAGCACACCTATAAGGTGTACGCACGGTTTCCTCGACCGCATGGCGGCACTACCTGCACAGTGGCTCCAACTCCATTTGTACGGTTTTACAGGTGTGGACGACACAATCCATTTCGGGTCTGCGGTTGTAGGAAGTATGGGCAGTGCAGTCTGGAATTTCACAGCAACAAAAATTCTGGCTACTTCTTACAACAAGAAATTCGCAAAATTCATGAATCACGGAGAAAAAAATTCCCCCGCATTTCCCCGAAGGGGAGTATGAGGAAGTGCGAAGCACGGGGTGATGCTATGAGGGGGAGTTTGTTGAAGTTTGGTGGCATTTTGCCCGTTAGTTACATTAACACCCCCTCGTGATCACGTTCGGCTTAACACGCCTCGTTTGTCCCTCTGCGGAAATCTTGGTGAATTAACGTGTATGTTCGAGAGATGTTCGAGAGGGAATGTAATCACGCACACACACACACACACGCAAAGTAAAGTGAAACGACAGTATTTATTTCAGCACTTGTTTGTGTTGTCGTTGTATGCGACGATCATTACGACCGCCTTGTGGTCGCTAAAGTGGACCGTTAAGGGTTGTTGCAGGACAGCCCTTACATTACAGTTCCTAGCAAAGGCCAGGTCTATATACCCGCCGTTGGAAGCGGGTTTGTAGTATCACGTGTACACCACGCAGTTATCAAGCCGCTATAACGCCGCTGAGTCGCCAACGCACGCCACTGACGACGTAGTTTGAATGCGTTAAAGATATAAGGCGCGTTACTAACACTCATGTCAGCGTCGCGTCCGTGGCTCAGTCGGTAGAGCGTCGCGCTGCGGCCGCAGAGTCCTCGGATCAAAACCTGGCCCCGGATGGTGTTTTTTTTTATATAGTGTAGTGGCCTGGCTGGCGCGCCGAGAGAGGGTGTTGCGAGCTGGAGAGTAGTAAAGGGGCTTTACTAGAGTAGGCGAGGGGGGAGAGGAGGCGCTATGCGAGCGCCCTCACGCGTCGGAAATCCGGCGCCGTTGCTAGGCACGGTAGCTAGCTCCGTTGCTAGGCTGCGGACGGAGGACGGCGGTGGAAGCAGGAGTAGGCCCGACTAACAAGTGCTTCGCACTTAAAAAATTCCCCCGTACCTCCCCGAGGGGGATTGTGAGCATGCAGAAATGCATTGGGTGCACCGATGAGTGTGATGCGATTAATGGCGAAGAAAGAGGCGAGAGTGTGAGCGTAATCATTTATTTTTTTCTTTTCACACACCCGTCATTTCCGCTTCGTTATAGAGAAGCGTCTTCGAGACCGCGTTGAGCGCAACCGCCAACTGCAGAGGATCGTTCACGTCAAAGTCGTCGGGAATCGTTTCGAACTCACCGTCAGCATCATCGACGTCGTCTTCCTGCGGTTCCTCTCGTTCGCCGCCTTCATCGAAGTGATCGAGCCGACTCCAATCGACCCGAACGTTGATGGCGCGATACAGCCGGGTGTGTTCCATGTGCTTGAGCCAAGCCAGGATGTTGCCGCGCTTCACCAACCCGCGCTTGTACGTTGCCGGACTCATCAGCCTCCGCTTGATGTGAACGTCGAACGCAACGTCCTCGGGTACCATGCGAGGAAGGCACCGCACAACCTTCGATACGTCGATGGGCACGTTCACCGCCTGTCCCTTGATTCCAAACTGCCCGTTGCCTCGAGTCAGCCGCCTGATGCTCATGAAGGGGAGTCGAGGCGCGATGAGCCACTCTTCGAGCGGGTTCAGATCGGGAAGATGCGCCGGCCGAGGAGGATAACGGTAGCCAAAACTCACGCAGCCCTCCTCTTCGCAGCTTTGTCTTCTTCTCCTTCTTCTTCTTCAGCGGTTCCCCTACGGGAAGATGACGATGGTGGTTGAACGCGAAGCTATCTCGTGATGCATTGTTTGGTTGGCCAATCCCTAGGGGCATCATGCCACAATCATCATCAGGCGCGCTGCGCACGCCGGCCAAGGGACGCACGACAACCCCGGCTATAATACATTTCTGCATAAAACACCGCCCACACCATGCCGCAAAGCACGTTTCACATCGACAAGCGCGCTGTTCGCGAGGCAGAATACAACCGCACAAATGGCGTCGGCGTCGCCCCGCAAGTATTGCCGCTCCGCAGTAAAAAGCCCAGTGTTCTGAAAATGTGCCCCCACTTGTTGTAGTGTTTTTTTCCCCATGCATGCATGCATAGTACTTTTCTTGACCTAGTTTCTATTCAGAGGACTTGGTGCTATTGTTCCCCTTTGTTGGTTTGTCTGTTTTAGAAGCGATGTTATGTTATCAATGTACTGTACCGTTTGTCACCATCTTTGCACAATTCTAACATACCTCTAATTTTAAAGTGCAGGAATGGTTACTTACGATGATTACAAAAGATAATTGGATACCAATTCTACCTTACAGATGTTAAAGGTGCGACACCATGTGCCTCACAAAAGACATTCTTGAAGCATGTGATGGTGACAAAAATACCTTGTGCTCCATAAAGTTGCTTATGCAGCTCGTGCTGGGCTCAAAGGGAAGTGAAGATTGTTGCAGTCAACCATTACTTGAAGAGCCTTGACCTCCATATTTTAGCTTTGACAGGCCATTGTTTCATTCACTGCTCCTTTATAAATACTGAGAGGTGGGTCTCGAAGTTCGCACAAACATATGTGCTTGAACCTTCCACCGAAATATTGCATGAAAATTTGGAGCTCCTTTCTTTACGTCAATCACGCGCGTCTCTGGAAAGCCCAGTTGCTGCCACTTGGTTCTCTTTCTCTTGAGTAGTAAAGAAATTTCGCCCCTGAACAATTCTTCGTAGAAGTACTTTTTAATGCAATATCACTGGAGCAAGTGATAGCAGTAGCATAGGCTACACAGTTGTTGTGAACGCCTCTGAATGCGCTGTATTGTGTCAACTGCGAATTGCACCTTTTACATGGTGCACAGTGAAAGACACTGAGTTGCCAACCTTTTAGCCGTGACTGGAACTCTGCCGAGAGTTTCAAAGGCCACGACTCCACTGTCAATTGAAAGCTTTTTGTGTACCAGAGGCAAAGGCCTCAAACGTGTCGTAAACAAGAACATCCAGAGACAAGTAGTTTTTCTTCGAGACATATCCGAAAAAATGCAAAGCTGGAATTTTGCACAAAAATGCAGACGTTGTTTATGGCTTTTGATGCCTGCTCGGTCACTTCAAGGGCCCGCACATAAAAAAAAAAAAAGTAACCTTCGGAGTCTATGTTCCAGCACTGAGTAGTAGGAAATATTTATTGAGTGAAAATATAAGAAAATAAAAGCAATTCAATCAGCTTTCTCTGTGACATTCACAAAGTTGGATTACAGGGTTGCCTGATGCAGACATGCAGAAATGGCATTCAATTCCACTGCTGAAGCTATCTACAAGCAGCTGGTTATAAATAGCGCTACAGTGTACATGTAGCTGCACACGTTTTCGCTAAAGGGGCCATGCTGGTGTTGGCTTGTCGTAGAAGGTGTGAAAATGAGGGTGGTTGTAGCATCTGCAGTAATACAGTACGGCTGAAAACTTTGTAGACTGTAACAGCCAATAAGTGGTATGAAATAAGGAAGCACTGATAAGTGCGTAAATGCACGCCTTCTGGGAAACATGGGATTGTCAGCCAAATGACGATGGGTGGGGTGGATTATGTTGCGTATATAGTTGTGGGAAATCTTTGCGTTTTAGTTGTGGTGTGTGGTTTCTTCTGTAATAAAGGGCTTTCTACCTGCCAGCCTCTGTCTATCCCTATATTACGGATGGGTAATCTGCGCCACCGCTGCACCACGGTGGGGACGTTCCTGTGAGCACATATGAATGTGTTGCATGTGTGTGACCGATCGGCTACCTTGATGAGACAATTTTAATGAATCTCGTGCCAGCTGGTGGCGTATCTTCCCAAGTCCGGTCGTATTACGTGTACTTTGGTGTATGTCTGTTTACTCCACTGTGTATACCATGTTTCACAAAAGTGTTGCCTGATGTGGGGCTTGAGGTAAGGGTAGGTTAATGTGGTTATGTCCCCTGCGTTCGTAATTGCAGCAGCAGCAGGCCATTCATTAGTGACCTCGTTGGTAGCCCGGAACCCAGCATAAGAACCAGTTCATGTTTTGGGAGTACACAGGCATGATGGTTTTGAAAACGAAATTGAATATCAGGTTTGGCAGGGCTTCTGAGATGACAATGTGCGCCAAATTCTCAAGGAATGTGTATAGATTATAGACTGTGATGTACAATCTACAATAAGTATTCAGTGTGTACAATGAGTAAAATCCCACACGCCTCTGCTGAAAAAACTGTGGTGTGCGCGCTAATGGCTCCGCAGCCGTAAAGCTTTGTCAATGGACAGGACAGGACACCGTAGTGGACTTTTCGATACATCACTCCAAAATTCTGCGTGTCAATATTTATACTGCAAATACAAGAAGTGCTGCAAAATCGAACTTTTCGTCCCTAAATTTTATTTTTTATTCGAGACATGTCCCATCAAAAAGGCAGGACCTGCCATGGTGGCGAAAAATTGGTAAATAAAGTCATAAAAGTGTCTAGAATAGAGACCTCGAGGTCACATGATTGTTTTTTAATCTGTGAAAATGGCGAGGGGAAATAGATTTATAATATAGCAGCCCGGAATGTCGGAATCCGTCAAGACGTTTCCTGCTCGAACATCTCTCCGCAAGCTGGGAGAGTTCCTCGGGCTCTTAAACTTCCACCGGTGGTTCATTCCGCCTTGTGCTCAAGTACTCCAGCCGTTGACCGACCTGCTTCGCCAAGACGACCAAAAGGCCCCAGAATTTTGTTGGTCTGACGAACACCAGAACGCTTTCCAGAAAACTAAGGACGAACTGGCCGCGGCTACCCTTTTCATTTATCCACCGCGTGATGCTCCTACACGCCTCACGGTGGACGCCTATTCCACATCGGTCGGATCAGTGCTGCAGCAACAGGGGGGTGCACAGTGAAGGACACTGGGCTTCTTTTCGAAACGCCTGAAGCCTGCAGAAGTACAGCACAGTACGTTTGGTAGGGAAGTGCTGGCAATCTATTGTTCCATTAAGCATTTCCGCAACTTTCTCGAAGGTTGTGAGTTCTACATCTTGACAGATCACAAACCCCGCACCTACGTATTCCACAACAGTTCTTCCTACTCAGAACGGGAAATTCGTCAGCTCTCATTCATCTCTAAGTTTTCTACAGACATCCGCCACGTTCGCGGGGTCGAAAAGGAAGAAGCCGGCGGCTTTTTTCGCGTCAATGCTTCCGGCACAAAAGTCCTGGACTTCGAGGCGATGGCCGCGACTCGGCGGAAGGACACTGAGTTGACGAGACTGAAAGGTGGGGGATCTTCACTCGTGCTTTCGGGGGTGGCACTTCCCTACGTCCAGGGCACGATAACCTGCGATACCTTTCAGGCTACCTCACGACCTTTAGTCCCACTGAATTTTCGCCGAGTGGTATTCAACACTTTCCACTCCATCAGCCACTCAGGTGTCCGCGCCACCCAGCAGCTGATAGCAGAACGCTTCGTTTGGCCGGCTTGACGACAGTGCGTCTTTGTGGAAGACGCGTATTGGCGAAATACACAATACGCATCTTCCACAAATGCACACTTTCGTCAATCCGGTGGCCGACCGGAGAGAAAGGAAAAGCCCCGTGTCGCGGGAGCCGCTTGCACTGGGGTGCCCAGCGGCTTCCGCTACAATGATTTTAGAAAAGCCGGGACATGAATGTATCGCAAATGGCAGATTTTAAAGGAACATGAGACATTCATGAGGTTTTGAAAGCATGAGGCAAATTCATGGGCGTAAGTGGTGTTCTAGGCTCCACCTCTCATACTAACCATGAAGGCTTCCAAATGGCTTTATCCTTAAAGCTCCACATGGAGGACGGTGCCACAGGTGGAGTACCACGTCTGATATTTTTATTGTATTTTGAGGCGCGGACCCATAATCCCCACTGCCATTGCCCATGCACGAATCAACAATGCCGTAAAAACGCGAAGCATAAAGTGTTAGCCTGTATTCTTGGAATAACTTGACAAAGTCATGCAAACGTTGATTGTTCTTGGGCATTTCAGTTGAGGTAGTTTAATGTGTGTAATAAATGTTACCTTTTTGTAAAACACTACCCTAAGAATTTCTTATTCTGTTTTTACAGGAATCGAGATACCGTGAAGCCTCCTGTCAGGATCTGGCTTGATCCCACACTTCCTGAAAGAACGATACAATAACTTTTTTAGGGTTCAGTTTAAACCGCGTTTGGTATGTTGACGCCTAGCTCCACAAATTGCTATGTTACATTATTTAAGGAAAATTTGGAAGTCGTCCACGTACATTGAAAAAGAAATTGATGGTGGCAGTCTCTTTCCAAGGGAGTTCAATTGTACGATAAATAACGTGAAGCTTACGACACCCCTTGGGGCACGCCATTTTCTTCAACGTGCACATTACAGAGTGCCCTACCAACTATTACACTAAATGTTCTCCTTGACATGAACTGCCAGAAGTGTTTGGCATGTCGCTCAAAACACCGAATGACTTCGCGTCTCTAAGTACTCCCTAGCGCCATACCGGGTTATAAATCTTCTCGATCTAAAAAAACTGCTGTCATACAGTGCTGTTTTTGTATGAAGGCACTTTTTAAATATGATTCTAATGTAACAAGTACATCTTTTCCAGATTGGCCATCCATGAAGCCGGCCTGGCAGCTGTTGAAAAGACTACTATATTCTAAGATGTTTACAAGTTCCTTATTTATTATTCTTGAAAATGAAGACGACTTGTAGACGGGCGTAGTAGGGCGGCACAACACCATCAGAGCTGTCCGACCGAAGACGCGGTTGCTATTGCTAGGGCTCGGGGTGTACGACTCGCGATAACTTCAAGAGCAAATTTGGTGCTGAAACCTGTAATCGTACCTGGGACCTCTACAGGTGAGTCCCACTGAGTGAATTTTGCGCCTCTTCGGCCGCCCTCTTACCTCTTCGAAGCAAGAATGAAGCCGCCACTGGGAGAAGCCAAGTAAAGAAAGAATCGAGAATGGTATCGCCGTATCGAGCCCTTGTCAACCATCATCTTCTTGAAAAGCATTCCCAGGAAGATTGCCATTCTGTTGGGCCGGTTACGGTTATTTGGGGGGGAGCGGAGGATGCGTTCTCACCATCCTTAAGGGACACTAAAGGCGGAAATAAATTTCGTTTCCACTAAAAAGTCATTTTTTGTATCTTTCTCGGCTTTTGTTCGGCGAGCAACAATGCGTAATTGCTGAGAAATAAGGAAATAAAGCTGGCCTTTCTCTCACTTGCTTCCCTCTCATTTTTGGTTACGTATCCATTGCGTCACAAAATGGAAGGGAGGGCCCAGTGCGGTCTAGACTGCGAACGCTGTCATCGGTAGCTTTTACGTCTCCAAGCCATGGCCGACTATGCAACGTGTCTGTAGCCGAGGAAGTCAGTTTTGACTTTTGTGATTTTTCACCGATGGAATGAAAAACAGGTTTACATGCTCGAGCGTCCTCATATTGCGGAGTCCCAGACCACATTGAGACGGCTTATTGTTTAGCAACCCAAAGATTACCTACCTCGAGCTGAAGGGTAAGTAGCTAGTGGACACCATGGATTCGCCGCTCGTTAAGTCAGTATGATGTTTGTTTATTTGCGATAACTGCGTCGCCTAGTTAGGAAAATAGGGTAACCATTATGGAATATATTTAAACTTTGTAATACAGCGTAGGTCCAAATCAAGCTGGAGCTTCTGTTGATCTCGTCTTGCGCTTCCTCTTCACCGTTGAAGCCTCGCCCATCACCACTTTACCAGCTCCACTAGAGGTACCCTCCGAAGCTCTTTCCGCCCCTTTTCTTTAGCCTCAAGCTTATGGTTGATCTTCTCTTGACCTTCCTCTTGAACTTTCCGGCCTTCCCCGCAACCACTTGACCAGCCCCCTGAACGGCATCCTCCAATCTCGTTCCGCTGGCTACCTATCCCCAGGAGCACCATGCCTAGCTCCGGCACAGCTTCAACGTACCTAAATCGAGCACTGGAAATCCATAAAATTACCAACCTTCCTAACTAAAGTTGAATGAAGCGCGGAACGTAAACGTTTTGCCAACCTTCGCTGAAAGTGCGTGCAATGAATTGTCCACCCCGAAAGAGAAAAATCGCAAACAAAGACCGAAGCCTTGCGAAGATTTTTCGCGCACTATGTAAACGCAACTACGAATAGTGTAAATGTATACCGACAAGTGGTTTATTTGATAAAGGTATACTGTTGTACTCCTTCTTTATGCTCTATGCGTGATTGTGTCATCTGGAACCGTTCCCGTTTCGTGATTTAACATGTTACCGCTTTGACAGAATGGAGGCTCCGTTTAACGCACGCACGGTTCATGTACAGATATAAGACGTTTGCAGTAATCCAATCGGCCTTTGTGGCAAAGAATTGATGTGATTGGACAACCGACAAGTCAGTACACACACGCAAGACACTAGTGTGCATTTACGACCTTGTCCCTGTTGTCCTAGAGGCTTCAATTCTTTGTTATGTTCTACCAACAGCCCCAAATAGCGCTCTCGTGGTCTATAGGAAAATGAATTAGTTTTTTGACAGAAGGCCATCAGTCCCACTAAGACAGCTTTCGCTTGACTGTGGATGATCTGCCGGCGGAGGCACCACTCTCAAGACAAATGGCAGTCTTATAGACTAAACTAACCAGCCCTATACCTTGGGCCCAGTCGGCATTACTTCACCACTATGCGCGCTCAGAAATCGCATTCCCTCGCCGAATTATTTTTCAACAAGTCGTTCGCGCTGTACCGAGCAACACAACGTGTATCATGTGGATCGCAAAATGCAAACAGCGCAGGCTCTACAGCGACGCCTACAAGTACATTTTGAGATCACAGCCCTTTGCCTTCCCTTTGACTGACATGTTGTCCTTTGCCTTCACTATGACCGACGTGTTGTTACTATTGTTATTCTGTCGAACTATCTCCGATATGTTTACTCACTGTTTCCGCTTTTTTTCGTTACGGTGGACAAGGTGGCAATGATGTATTTTGATTTGTATGCTGTACATGTATGCACTCACTCTCCTCTGTAATGCTCTCGGGCCTTGAGGGTAAATGAATGAATGAATGAAAAAACAAATAAATAGATAAATAAATGTCACTAGCTCAGTCACAAAGGCCAGCCCTATCAACGTCATCTCTGATATGATCGCGGCAGTTCAAATTTCACCCATGTCCTTATCTGGCCACTAGCCCTCCCATGTTGTGATCAGGATACTCGTAATTGTCACCTAAAATTCCCCTAATTCCGGATAACATTGATACGAATAATGGCCCAGTCAGGCGTCACGAGGCACGAGGTGGAACATAAAACGGATCCAGGGCTCACAATCCGAGCAGGTGTCATTCCTTTTCCTTAACATGGGGCCCCACCAGCCCGGGACCGCGTAATTACATATTACTTCCTATTCGTGGATTACCGTCCTAATTGCGTAAATCCGGCCAGCACATCCACTGCTCACCCACGAGAAGGAACGCAGTTAGCGCCCCCTTCAGGGTCGTTTTTTGTGCAGGGCAGTATTTTTTACATCCAGCAATCCTCCAACCACAGAAACCAATACCTTGCATGTGCATTATACACTGCCCACTTTTTCACTCTGTGCGGCGCTGCTCTTTTAAACTGTTCCCCTTAATATTTGGTGGTGAGCAATGGGAGGGTGCGGTGGGGAGCTCAACCTTTGAGCATAGTGAAATTGCTGTTACTATAGCCGCACAAATGCTACCAGGTCAATGACGCAATCCAGGCACGAGCGGCCACGACGGAAACCAGCCATGACTTGGTTACAATGTAGGCGGTGTAGTGCTCAAGGAACCACCCCAGTCGTGCAAGAAGAATTCGTTCAATCAGCTTTCCATCGCAATTAGCAAGTGGATGGGTTGGTGTGCCACCGGGTCCATCAAATATTTTCCTGGTTTCCGGACCGGAACAGGGCAACTACACCTGCGTATTTGAGGCACCATGCCATCACGCCATAGTTTGTAGCAATATGTTTTTGAAGGGGCGTACGGGGCGTCGTTCCCAAGGTGTGAGAGCGCAACATAGGTCACTCGAACAGGCCCAGACGATGACCATCGATTAAACCGAGCTAATGCCGACTCGAGATACTCCAGCGAAAACAGGACGTGCTTCAGAGGATCCCGGCGATGCGGGAATGTTCGTGGCTACTGATGATGTCCAATGTGCCGTTACATTGGCTGCCCGAATGCAGGGCTGCTCTGCATCTTAGAGCTCTCCATGCGTCTGGCCAAAAGCCACAGCATTGCATGGTTAGAGCTGTTGCTCGGAAAACGTTCCGCGCACAGTTCTCGATATTCCGGACACATTCGTGTGAAGTATGAGCGATTTACAAAAGAACTTCTAACGTTGTGCTTGCACAATTGTAATACGTCATTGAATCTTCTATATAATTCTGGCAACTCCCAAATTTTGAAGATACTTCCTTCGTCGGTACTGTCGTTCGGCGCGCCGACGGGCAGCTCTAAGGCCTTCCCGGTCGACCACGAACTTTGCGATTTTAGGAGGTAGAAGGACGGAACATTTACAAGCAACCAGCATTCTTCCAATGGCAGACTCCAGTTCTGTATACACAATATTCCGACTAAAATCTTCGATCAGTGATTTCAATTTTGGCCAATTGTTCACGTGGCGTGAGGGTCGAAGAGATTTTGTACTCAATTATTCCTTAAATTGGTCAGAAATTCCCGCTCTCATAGGTAGGTTGCATATCTGCGATTCATTGTGTTCAGCGGTATAAGTACCGCGGTACGAACATTAAGTCAACTGCGTATTGGCTGCGCTGTTCATAGACGTTAGAGGAGCGTATGACAACGTGGAGCGTCACGTCATTCTTGAAGCATTGGAGGCATTGGTGCTTAGCGGCCATGCCTACCAGTGGGCGGGGTGTTATCTCCCGGGGAAGTCGTTCTTTGCAATGACTGAAGGCGGTCTTGACGTCCATACACTATACCCCCCCCCCCCCAACCCGGTGTCCCCATGCAGGCATCTTGAGCCTCACGCTGTTCAACCTCACACTGATAGGGTCTATCTTTCAGAAACGGTTCACTTGCCCATTTACGTGGATATTTCCATCTGGGCAGATGGAGTGACTCGACCGCACATGCGCGCGTGCCTGCAAATGGCAGAACACTTGACCAGTTCCTATGCGCACAAGCAAGGGTTGGAAGTGTCCACCAGCAAATGCGCAGTGCTTACGTTCACAGAGAATGCCATATATGCCAGCCCTCTGTCAAATTAAGGCTAAAGAGTGCCTTCGGGGAGATATCACGTTTTTGGCCTAGGTGTCGACAGAGACCTTAATTTTAGCCCCCACGTGCGTTGTTTGAACGAAAGGCTGTCTGCAGTGGCCAGTGTTCTCTAGTTCTGAAAAAGTGTGTTGGTGCGGGCTTGTTGGTACATAACTGAATATGGAAAAACAGCGCTAAAACGGGACAAAGAACGTGACAAGACTGGGCGCTGGTCTTGTCACGTTCTTTGTCCCGTTTTAGCGCTGTTTTTCCATATTCTCTAGTTCATTGGTGGTTTAACGTATGGAACGTTAAAACACGTAGGGAACGTTGCAACTATACAAAGTACTACTATTGCGCTCCCCACGGTATAGCCTGTCTGTACCCACAAGTACGTGCCACTCAAGTATTCTACAACATCGAGGATTACAAGCATGCCATCGTCTACCAGGGTGCATGCAAATAGTGCGACCATTTCTCTGGCTTGTAAACACCGTTTGCCTGCTTACGAGTAAATTAAAGCACTTAAGGGGCATATTAGGCACTAGACCACAATGTCGTCTTCGGTGTTATCACAATGTCTGATCGTCACCTTGAGCGTGTGCCACTTAAACGACCCTATACGTCCTTCGCAAGGGTCGTAGCTGACCACATCAACAGCATGACATCTGACTACATTTAAACCTGGATGTAACGAACCTGTATGTAACAATTTTCTGGATTTAACGAAGATTTTCACTTCCTCATTGCCACCCCCATTTCACCCCATGTGTTGGCGACCTCTATGTGACGAAGCTGTGGCGGCGGCAAACGTTGATGTAACAAATCCGCTCCGATACGTAGGAAAGTCACTGTTTTATGCGCTTTTTATGAAGAATAGGCACTAATTTAGTGATTTTCGCCCGCGGCGCAATCTACTGTGCGTTCTACGTGTGAGCGCGGTGTCGCTTAGGTGCGAGGCCTGCCTGTCGGCGAGTAGTTGCACGTCGCCGCTGCTACCTGTAGTGTCGGTTCTGCTGCCAAAAAATGAAAGTTCTTAAATTTCTCCTGCTAGAAAACGAAAAGTTTGGTCTTGTCAAGACAACCTCCTAATTTTAAATGTGGTCCGCCACCGAGAAAGAATAACGTCGCCGCCCGGTGAAGTATTCCAACTAGCAACCTCTCAACGATTTTGAGCGTGCAAAAGAGCCCCAAGTTCTCAAAATGGCGCCCTTTCAGAATAGGTTTGGCCCTTGAAACCTGTTAACGCGCCGAAAAGTGTCAAAAGGCAAACGGGGTATTTGAGTTACGTTTGCGCATACGGTGGTAAGTGATCTTGCTCCTTTTGAGTTCCTTGTAGTGATTAAGCTCGTGGGAAAGCAGCCGGCGCAAATCACGCAGTTTTTCAGTGGGAAACCCTTCAGTATGAACTCACCATTTAAGGGCGAGTTCACCGTCGCCTAATTATAACGGTCTGGTTTCATTTCTACTTCCTTCACGCAAGCCTTAACTCGAAATCTGCATGTAAAAAACCTGTACGTGCCGAAAAATTGCAAATTTTTTTCAGCTTTGTAATGTCCAGGTTTAACTGCATACACCTGCAATGAGGCCGGTGCTCCCGCTTTGGTGTGTGATGCAGAATCGAGCGTATCCTAATATCTCAGCCGTGACGAAGAAGCCATACTTGCTACCACTAGCACAACAGCAGCACACTCTGATTTATCTGCTGAATATGAGTCCAGTAAAATCCTCTGCTGGCATACGGGGGCTGAGAAGGCTCTACGATGCGGCTCAATGCGATGAACGTGTCAAGCTGTAGCTTCTCGGCCATGCTCGATGACATTCAGCAGCATGCGCTCCCACACGACATCGTGCTGAACTTCAGCATAGAGAAGCGGCATCGAGTGCTGAACGCTTCTTCAGCAGACGACTTGCCCCCAGCTAATCCACCGGTGAGCCCCTCCCCAGCAGACGACTCGCTTCCCGTCAATTTATTGGCGGCGTCCGCTGAGTCGGATGATGAGTTGAAGGAACTGCTGACCTTCGTGAGGATTCAGCTGGAGAGTCTTGAGCAGTGCTGCGGGTTGCCCCAACGACAGTTCGCTGACAACCCTACCGAGAAGCAGCGAAATAATCTACTCACGGCGTCGGAACTACACGCGCTGACCGCAAACAAGAGTGCTTTTTTTGCCGTTCTAAGAAGCATGGAACGCGCTCATGCACCACCGACATCTCGCTGGCCACTAAGAAAGAACACCTCGCGAAGGACAGAAGATGTTTTAGGCGCACGTCTAATACCCCTGTCACACGGGCACTTTCAATCGCGATTGAAGTAAATCGCGATCGAGTTTTCGAGCGCGCTCGGCGTACTGCCGTTGCTACACGGCACGTTTCAATCGCGATTGAGAAGTTGCACGGGTTGCGCTCGTGTTCGCCAGATGGCGCTAACCATGTACTTGCGGCCGGCGTCTGGTAACTTCGCGTGGTTGTAGGTATTCGTAACTATGTAAATATTACCTAACGCTTATTTGGGTCAAGTTATTTGACACAATTTGTGGCGTTAGTTGAAGTTGTCACATTCGGTGCCATTACTGAGCGGGGACGAGAGTATCGCCGCTTTCGTTCGATCGCGCTTGGAAGCCTCGATCGCGCTTGAGAAACCAGGATTGAGTTCGAGCGGGATCGAGCTCGATCGCGATTGAAACTGCCGTGTAGCAGGTGCCCGATCCGGATTGAGCTCGATCCGGATCGACTCAATCGCGATTGAAAGTGCCCGTGTGACAGGGGTATTAGGGTCATCAAGCGAGAGGCTGCAAGGCCAGATTGAGTTGTGCGTCGTGCCGCGGGAGGCATGCAACTACCATGTGCGACCCTTCGTGTCAGAAGAATAGTGCAACCGAAAATTTGCCGGCTGCTACCGTTTGCGTCTCGGCCACAGCTCGAACCGCTGGAGGGCACAAACTGCCAAACGTTTGTGATAACGACAACGTAGTGTACCTCCAGACGTTCTGAGCATGACTGAGCCATGACGGGAGGAGCAGACTGCTTCGAGGTATCCTCGACGGCTGCAGCCATCGATCCTTTATTACCGAAGATCTCGCAACCAAGCCGCCTTTGAAGGTCGTGAACGAGACGACAATCGCCTTCAACACGTTCCGGAGTGCCTCTACGGCGGGCGCGCAGCAGCGCAATGTCGTGCAAGCCCCCTTCACAGCCAGCATGCTGCAGATGCCTACACCTTCGAAGCCATAGCTGTACCCGTCACCTGCCAAGATGTATCGGCCCCATCAGCTAGCATCTCCTTCGTGCGTAAACTGCGGGGGCACGGCAAGGTCTGCGCTGATGAGCAAAGCCTGATAGGTGCAGATTCAGAGCCCGTCATAGGTATCCTCATCGGATAAGACTACGTCTGGGGCTTACTTATGGGAGAAGTTATCCAGTGCAGTGAAGTTGGAGGACGTGCAGCGGTAAACAGTGCCTTCGGGTGGATCCTTCATGGACCCACCACACGGAAGTCATGCCTCGAATGTGCTACTGGTACGATGGTTTGCGTTTTGCGAGCAAACAATGCTCTAGTAGCTGAATTAAAGTTCGAGAAAGCCTCACCCATTCCGAAGAAACAGTGCAAGCATTTGCCAAACAGCACTGGAATCGCGCCACCCGTAGAAAAAGCCAAGTTCCTCTAATATTACCGCTAGATATGCAAAGTGTTGGGCTACGCAACTAGGCACGCTATCATCAAACATATTGACGAATCGCCACCTGTGCGTGTGGCCTCTCAGGCAGAGCCAGCAAACTCTAGCAAATGACAAAACCGCAAACTGCGTCAGATGTCCCCTGTTGGGCCTAAGACTTCGATAAGCACCGAGAACGAGACCATAAAAACACATACTTCTTCAAAAAAGGAAGCAATACAGGTGAAAGCTAAAGAACAATCTAGGCAGTCTGATGGGGACACGGTACCAGAATGAAGCGAAACCTGGGGTGTCCTACTAACGGAGACTGTTGAACCGCGGGGAAGACTCACAACGCTTGAAAACTTACAGCGCAGTTCGTCCGAAGACCGCAGACTAATCAGCCCCACCTGCGTTTCAGCCAAGTACCCGAAGAGCATCACGAAGCTCATACCCAAATGTCGGATACTGCGGAAAAGGACTGGTCAAGGACAAGGAGTACTTGGCGCACGGAAAGCATCAGCCGGAGCACGTCTACAAATATTGCGGCTAAAGGAAGAGATTTTGTGACAGAAAGGAGGGGACGCTGTGACATCGTGAATCGGTTTCCATATAGACAGTAAGGGGTCTGGACATTACAAGTCCTGCTTATAGGGTCTGCGTCGACCAAGGTGAGGGGATGTGGCCTGTAACTTCCTGGGCGGGGGGGGTATGTAGAAAAAGATGATGAAGTAGTAAAAGAGAAAGAAGAAGCAGCTTGCTTGGAACGGTGGCCTCCTGTCTCCATCTTGTCTTCGCCCGTCCCTTTCTTTACATGGCTATTTGTTTTACTCCTATACACGTTTTTCACACGCCATTTAGGACAACCATAACAGTACTGTTGAACCAACTATTCCAACATACTTTTGGACGAAAATATTAGGACGCATATTTAATCGCATAGGGTCTATCCCAATATTTCTCTGCAATCTATTCTCCGTATAATTTTGTTCCGTCTTCAAGTCATAGTAAACATGGGACCATGTGGGCGAACAAAAGGAGCCGGTGAATAATAGCGGAAGAACTTGGATACAGAAAAAAAATTATTTTGCAGTGCGCAGCCAGAAGTGGCGAAGACCGGAGATGCCGAGCGGAACGCGTTCCGCGCCCCGCTAGCAGACGACGCTCGCTTTCCTAGCGCAACTCGCAACCGCAGCGCCGCGGTGGCGAGAGTCGCGGCCGGCCGCCTTCTCTCCACGGCCGCGGCGGGGAGATACGGAACTGAAACTAAAGCGTGGCAAACTGTTCGCATGGCGACGCAGTGAAACATCCCCCTCGCGAAGGGCACGATCAAATGCAGAGCATTTCCAGGGGCGCACGACGTTAAGTAGTTTGCGTTACGTTAATGTTGTTGCACTTGTGGCAACTGCTGACGAGAGAGCGCTCGTCAGCAGTAAAATGGGCAGCCTCGGCGCACGTTGAGTCCGAGAGAGGGGAGAGAGTGTCCTTGAAACGTGCCTGGGTGCGCTATCGAATGTTGATCGCGCCGATAGCAAAACGTCTGAGCCGGGCATGTCGAAGCGAGCGATGCGGACAACTACGGACGCCAAGAACGGGTGAGATCGTGAGTTAAAGAAATGCTCTCCATTTAAAAGTAACATTTCCCGTATAACTTGGCAGCGCAGCGACCAGATGTGCACCGCCTGTCGACGGCTGCACTTGTGAAGGAGTTATCCCGAATAAACAGAAGGAAACCAGATACGGCTGTGTGACTGCGTAGTTGAGGCCTCGTGTTTGTTGAAGCGAAAAAAGTGACCTTTCCATGCATTACAGCTCTGGCTCTTTCTCCAGCGGAACTAGCGCAGAAAGCTTCGTACTTTCTGCGCTATAATTTTATTCACACATTACAAGTTCCAAGATTGGTGTTATATACTGTACGTAATGTCTGTGTCGCACGCCGTAGGTCAGTCATTTCACCTTCAGAACTTTAGATATATAAGGAAGAAGGAGGCCAACACTTTCAGATATGCCCTTGATACGCCTTTTTCTTGGACGTAATTTGGTGTACATCCAGTGAGCCAGTTAATGTTATCCCTTTTACTCGCATAAAGACCGGAAAAAAATGATGCCGTTTAGAACTTGTTTTATTGTACCATTTTATATAAAGGAATCTTGCTCCCGTTTTTTCCCGGGGAAATATTGCTTTATGCTGAAGAAGATATCCAGTACGTCCTTTTTATTCGGTTCTCCGAGTGCCACGAAGTGTCGACAGATCCTGAGTCGCGGCTTCGCAGCGGTGCTATGGTTGTATCAGCAGAATTCTTTTGGTTTCTTCTGGTTGCTACACATCAAAACAGGAAGAAAATGACGCACAAGAATATCTAAATAAATTTTTACCTTGTTACATCTTTTCCACTGCAACGTACAATTACACTTTTATGATTAATTTATAGGTTGTAAACATTTGGCGCAGACGACTTTTATTATATGTAGGCAAGCATGTGAACTGGTGTGTGCCTAAATCAGAAGCGCTAATAAACTTTCGTGGAAATATTTTATTTCGTTTGCGTTAACAGCTGAGATCAATGGCGGCTACACTGAGGAGATAAGCGCGAGTTTAAATAATGTCCCCGCCTAAAATATTTGTAAAGCTACTTCAACATAATCTCAAACAGAATGTCATTTTGTCAGCTCCATGTCAATGATGACTAAAGTCAAGTGTTTTTGCGTTAGGCATGTATCGCAAAAGTAATTCAGATATAGTCTTTAGTGGACTGTAAGCAAGCGAATGACCCCATGTACTTCAACGTTGTCTTTTCTCAAGTTTGGCGTTAGCGTCTCGGAGCCTCTACAATGAGCACGTTGACATGGGTTTTACAGAAGGTTTGTACCAGCTCGTAATATTACTTTTTCAAGCTGCGATGGAAATCAACTACAATTTCCTTGATAACTCTGGTGCAATTGAAGCGATTGCCCTACAATGTTCACCGAGTGTAGTTAATTAAGAATACCTGATTCTATAAGAGAGAATGCGCATATTTTTAGTTAAATTTTAAATGTGAGTGACTGCGTGTTCCCGCAGCGTAGAAACGGTTAACTGATTACCCAGGGGATCAAAGCACCGGCAATTTGCGGGGGGCGACCCTTGTCGTTTTCCTCATCATCAACTTGAGAAGATATGTTCACAATGAAGGATAAATAACTTTGTACTAGACCTCTGATGCTTGTGTTATGTGCGGCCAGAGTGAATCGGTTCTTTTTCTTTTCCTCACTTTCTTTAGCCCTTCGATCCAGTTCACTGCCTTCCCTCTATTAATGTCCCTCGTTAGCAACTGTGCTCCTTTGGGAGGCCGGCTGTTAGTTCGCTAAATGATGTGAATAGAGGAGAGTTTGTTGCTGAGCTAGTTGGTGCATATTAAGTTTAGAAGAAACCACCTGAACATGGAAACAAACTCTCAGTTTTTGTTAACATTTAGTCCTTTGTTTCCGTGTTCAGCTGGTTTCTTCTAAACTTGATGTGAATAGCCCAAGGTTTTTTTTCTTTTAACTATGGTTATGTCTGCTACGAGATTTTTCTTTATCCAAGACACCAATTTCCAAATACTTCAGAATCCACCCTTGGGAGCTCACGTGCGTTGAATACCGTTCTATGAAAGCCAAAATAACCTACTCTGCTTTTCTAGCGACGCTGTGTTCCGCGATGCGTAAAAGCTCCGCATTTCTTGTACGCACCCAGCGCAATCTACTGGTTCGCTTGTAATGCTCACTCTATTCTCTTGGGCACATACTAACAAAGCTTCACTGTTAGGCCTCAGTGACCGGGCTAGAGAATCACTGGTTCTGCCCCGATGACCTCTCTTCTAGCGCCAGCAGTGCTAACGTTTTTTTAAGACCCGTGATCTTTTTTCTGCTATTCAATGTTCTGTTACCCCAATTTGATACTTGTGAGGAGAGTTCAGAAGCGGAGCATGGCCTATCATGCCTTTTAATTAAAGTTCTGCATCGTAGCGGAAGCACCCGATTTTTTTTTATGTTGGAATGAAATATTATTACTTTACATTGTTTCCTGCTGCCCCACACACAATAATTGTATTCCGGGTTTAGGTGTCATAGTGTTTATCAGCGCAAGAAACTGTCTAGGTATTTGTGTTTAACAATCATCGTGATGCATTCAATATTCTTGTATAAAATTAAGAGTTTTATGCATTTAAATTTACAATTCCTTCCATTTTCTTCATGATCATACTCGAACCACCAAGAACTTTCTACATGCTGGTCCTTGACCTCTTTTTTCAACTATTGCCCAGACTCACTCTACTAAACAAACTCTTTGCAGCTAAAAAGTGACCGAAATTCTGAGAATAATGCTTTATTCTCTTTATCAAATTTGCTGCAGTCATCCCATAGCTAACGTTTTACAGGCAAGCATAAATACCCTTTTAGATATGTTGAGAACATTTCACCAAAGCCTTTCCTGGTAGGCAAGTTTGCACTCTTCTGGTGAAGAAATATCCCTACAAGGCACCCCCTCGACTTGACCAGCCAGAATCGTATGTACGCCTCCTGTATTGCAGGTTCTTTCAATGTATGTAGAAGTGCTGTAGTGCCCGCAAAACAAAATGTTTTTTTTAATTTCTAAATGCGCTTACCGTAGTTTATTGTCATATGCGCAAATCTGTATTACACGACTAAGGACATGAATAGTACGAACTGCTCAAGTAGCCTTTATTGGTTGAAATGTGTTTGAAATACAGGATAGGTTGGTACAACTGCATTCCCTACTTGTATATAAACATATAAACATTGTATATAAACATTAAAACATCTTTTTTGTGCATTGCCTTGTCCATTTTTAGGTGATCAAGCACTTTTCTGTCATCTACTGCAATTCTTTTTCACCTGATGAGTTACTATTGAGACCTCGCAAGCTAAGTTAATTTTTTCAGTACTGTCCCAGGCTCACAGCGCCTGAGGTGTCTGTAAGGCTGAGGTGTCTACCAAAGCAAAATAACGCAATTGACGAAGTACTGAACCCTTCCTACCCTCATCCCTTATTTAGGCGCAAGGGTACGTATCTTCGTGTAGATTGCCTGTCCTTGGCTTATGGCGTAGAAAAAAATTAAAGCCGTTCCACTCAACGTGAAAGCTGTCGGATCTGCAGAGCAGACTGCCACATTTTGCGTTTACTATCGTAAAAACCAACCCAACGGGCGTGCTTAACTAAAGGAACGCGGGCGCTGCCGGTTAATTACGTATATTTTTCCTCAAATATATCTATAGTTTTCTTTGCGCTAAACAACGGGAGGATGTATGACAAGCGCCACCATTTCACAAGTTTTGAACGCTTATGACTATATAAACCGTTTCGCTTTAGAAACCTCTGGGGTACGCCGCGAACAGCAGCTTTACCCCGGGACGCCGCCTTGGTGCTCTATATACTTGCGTTGAGCGAGTGAGCTAGGACAAGGCGAGCGCCTGAAGTTCTCTACACTTAAAAGAACCTACAGCCCTGTCTCTGTCCCCCAACCCTCAGGAGCTGTGGCAAACACTGCTGTACAGCCCCTGCCTGTCGGAACAGCGCCTGCTCACAGGGAGAGCAGCCTAAGCTACGACGGCGTATCGATTACTGCGAAGATAGAACCACCTCTACAGAAACGCCATAAATTATCACAGTAAAATTTTATCTCTCTCTCTCGCTCTCTCCTATTATATTCCTTTTCCTCGTCGTTGTTGACCTTCCATCTTGACTTTTTTTTAATATTGCCATCACGTGCTTATGTGGAACAGTACCATCGACCCCTCACAGTACGCTATCTCGCACATTATTCCCGGAAATACAATCTAAATTAACAGCCGTAGAACAGGCGGCTTAAAAATAATTGCTCTACCCCGGAGATTCCAGTAATGAACAGGTTGTCTCTTGTATGAATCGTTGATTGAAGAGCGCCATTTTTGTAATTACGGTGCATGAAGCGCTCGACGTCAGATTTTCGATGTAGCGGGATCCGCGCGGGCGCAACCGTGGGTTGAGTGTGATATGAAGAAGAACCCTCGCTAGCCAACTGGTGGGCGGTATGGTGGCCCTGGTTCTCGGCATGAACGTGCATGTAGCGAACAGCGGCAGGAACGCCTAGTTCAATTTTTATAGTACTACACGCCTTTTTGATGAGATACGGAGTACTGTGGTGCCGCGGTGGGAGTGCCTCTGCGTAGTCCTCGTTTATAAATGCCTTGAAGTATAACGCCTCGGGATCGACAGGGATGACTCTGCGGGAAAACCGAACAACGCCCCGATTGGCTCGCAGGTTGATGTCTCCGCATTCACAGACACAAGATAAACTGAAGCGTGTGGTCATTATGTAGAGGGTCAGCAACAGCTGCGGAAGCACCCATTTTGCTTTAAGACGGTCACGAGTTCTCTGAAACTCTTGGGGCACAATGGGGCTTGCGTTCGACTGGTTTGTCATAGCATGCTTGGCTCTCTGTAGGCGGGACGCTGCGCACTGCTCTTTGGAGGTAGTGGGGGTTTACGTGTAGAAAGAATGTCATCGTAAGGATAAAATGCGGTTACTCTAGGTGTGATCTCACGAAGGTGAGGTGCCACTATGTCGTCGCGACACTGGCACTGAATAATAATCAGGAGGCGGTCTTCGTATCCTTCCCTCCGAACGTGGGCGATGCCTTACAGAGTTAGAAGTTATGCAAAGCTGTACAGTCCTTTGTCCTCGTGTGACCAGGAAGCCCGCGGTGAGGGCGCAAACAGCTGTACGGTACTCAAGTTTCAGTTGCTACATACATCGCTTTCTCAGATAAAAGTAGATCGCCCTAGGCGAAGCATTGCGTACCAGAATGATTTTAGGAGCTTGCCAGCACTGATTTTGGGCACCTCTACGAAACGGGTCGATAATCTTTGACCATGCTGAGTGCAGGCACGCATTGTGTTTTCAGTTCCTGTACTCATCCGTTTGCAGCCATGCAAACATGTAATTTTTGTGATCCCGCCGATTAATGTTACTGCATCGTCGTGTTTTCCCACTGTACACATTTCCGCATTTACGTGGCATCACTACATGACCGACTGCACACAAGGGACAAACTGCTTTGCTTGTTTCACATTTTATTCTTGCATCGAAGCCGCAGAAAAAATTTGGCGAAGCTTCCTTTAAGTTAAAAGCACAACTGTTATGCCTCATCGCACACCTACTCTCTTAACATATGCGAGAGGCACAACCACGCAAAATTTTGGCCTCTTTTCAGCTTTGGCGGAACAGGCACAACAATTTCTTTGCTTCAATGGCATGGTTTTGGCTTCAATGGGTTGATTTTTTTTAACAGGGACTGAGAACAAACTTTTATAAATCCGAATACGCTTATCCACCAAGGTGGCAACCTGGGCGAGTTGGTATTGGTTCATGGTGACAGAAAATAGCGAGCGCAAGGAAGACGAGGACGAGGAAGGTAACAGACACAGCGCGGCACTCACAACTGAATTTTTATTGGAAAAGGAAAAACATATATAAACCGAAAACCGCGCATGTCAAAACAGTTCAATTCAAGAATGAGAAAAGCGAAATCTGTTATCTTGCAGAACGTGTGACTTTTCGAGTTGCAGGCTTGCGCAGTGACTCATTCTTGAATTGAACTGTTTTGACATGCGCGGTTTTTGGTGTATATATGTTTTTCCTTTTCAAATAAAAATTCAGTTGTGAGTGTCGCGCTGTGTCTGTTACCTTCCTCGTCCTCTTCTTCCTTGCGCTGGCTATTTTCTGTCACCATGTACGATTATCCAGTGCCTATCACATGCACGCCAGCGCTAAGGCGTTTTAATGAAGCGCAGCGAACCAAGTAGTGATTGAAAATTACTCAGTAATCCTGTAGCCACAATAAAACGACGTTTGTGCAAGAGTGTGCAATTTCTCCGTAAAGATTTTTTAAGGTAATATTTCAATCTAATTACGCATATTACGATTTACGACATCACTACAATATTTCTATATTATATGCTAGAGCAGCTTGGTTCAGTGCTATGCTCCGGCCTGTTCCATCACTCTGCTACACCACGTGCCCTAAGCACCTGTATGACAAAAGCACCATCAGCCTGCTATCAGTTCGCATTCAGCAGTTATGCTGTGCATTGGCCACAGTGGCTACACAACTATCCGCTTACATTTTTCGCACATTTAATAGGTTAGTGTGAAAAATGTGTGCCGGACCTTCGTTTCGCTTGCTGCTGTGCCAGTGGCTGTGTTATCTGTTGCACCTCGCTGACGCTGTACTATGTTCGTTTTACAGCTGTTACTGGGTCGCGGTATTTAGATGAACCCGGCCATTGATACTGTACAGTTTATCTAAATGGTAAATGTCATTGCGGGTAATTTTAAAGAAATCATGTAAAAACGCGACGTCGCATACTACAGCCAAGCGGATTGCTTCTAGTTACCATATGGTGCCTCCGCACGCCTTACGAAGGGGTATCCTGGAGTGCCTTACCCCGCCTTGTACTGCCGTAGTTGATTTCCTCGTGCCCTTAAAGGCTGCGCTTCGTAGTGGCCCTCAACCTCACGCTTTTGAACGGCTGACCCGCCGCGGTGGCTCATTGGCTAAGGCGTTGCGCTGCTGAGCACGACGTCGCGGGTTTGATTCCTGGCCGCGGCGGTCGCTTTTCTGATTGAGGCGAAAAGCAAAAACGCCCGTGTGTAGGAGATTTCGACGCACGTTAAAGTCCCCCAGGTGGTCAAAATGAATTCGGAGCCCACCACTACGGCGCTCCTCATCGCCTGCGTTGCATCGGCGCGTTAAACCCCACCATGAATCAATTAAATTTTGAACAACTGCTTTCTGGTTCTGACCGAGCTGGGCTCCTGTACCTCCGGCCGCCGTGAATCTATGTTGGGCCACATTCTTTTGTTCCTGTTAAACAATTTGCATTTCACATGGGTGGACAACCGCGTTCCTCTAAAACCGAAGTTCTGGCCTCCGATGATGTAGACGCTTCACATTCAATCTTGGTACGACACGCAATGCCGCGCGAACAGGCATGTTTTGCTGGTGACTTTCCTGCACAAGGCAATGCGCGCTTACTAACACAGCACTCACATGCATGGCAAACCCTGAATGTAGCTCAAACCAAGTGTCGGCGCTTCTTCTACGTGTAATAGTCAAGGGCCACACTCTTTCTGCTCTCAGTCGTTGTTTGTCCTTTTCTTTAGCTGCATCACAAAATCATAGGACCTGCCCATAAAAAGTATCAGCTACGTTTTGAGTTACAATTGCTTTTTAGAAAAGTTGAAAGTAGAAATAATTACATGGGAGTTAAATTCCTGCAGTGACTGCAAGAAATCTGGGTGTGAAAAAGAAGACAATCTCACTCATTATGTGCAACCTCATTCCAAACCCCCGAATGCGTTGGCAACCGGGTCTGCCACTTCGGAGGATTGATACACTACACGAGCTATTACCGTTCTTATCATGTACCCAAGTGTACAATACATCATTCAACACGTTATCTTCTACGTTCAGGGCAAATGCCTACGTCAGCGTTGTAATTTAGTCCTGATCGCTTCCAACCATCTACAATCCAGCGTCCATAGGCTCAGTTCTCACGCTCTCACGAAGACAAGGATATAAGCGTGCATTTGGGTTTAAAAGTAATACCACAAATTCCAAACAATCAATCAACACCCGCTCGGATGTGGCTGAATATATGAATCAATCTAACTAGTGCGAAGTTGTGGCCGGTGGCGTAAGGAAGAAGGGAGTTTGAAAACGCGCGCAGGGCTTCTCCAGGACCAACAATCTTCGAGTTACGCCTGATTCTTTGTTCTCTTACAGGGAGACTAGTGGCTCTTTGGCCTTACTGGAATTTGTGGGCGTCGTCCACTATTCATATGAAGGCCCCTGTCCAGCGTGTGAGGCAGAGAGTTCACGTAGGCCCCCACAGTGCCACAGGAGGTATCGAATGTTCTGTTTGACTGTGGAGTCCTTGTAGTGCGGGCAGGGTCGGTTAGTTGGGTGCGGCGGAGGCGTGGGGAATTTCTGGGTTATTACGTGCCGCCACTTTAACGTAGGAGCACCACCTGAGTAGAACATCCTCGTTCTAGGCTGCTCCCTTTACGACCTTTAAGGTTAGAACTTGATCCGCTCTGGAGAATGCTTTCGGAAGAGTCTATTAATTTTGGGAGTCACATTTCTCATGTTTTAAAATAAACAGTTCAATCAATCACTGACGGCGTAAGTCGCATCAAACAGCCACTGCAGGAAAGTGGACTTTCTCTGACGGTGATAAAAATTGTGGGTAAAACGAAAGAAAAAACGCTTCCCGTGCTCGAAATCGAACGTGCGTCCCTTGCGTTATAGAGTGATCCGGAATCCACCGGTGCGCGAGTCCGATTGCACCTCCTTGCGCCATCCCTACCCCGTCGAAGCAGTTTGTATTTGTAGAGTGGTGCATGGACGTGCAAATTCAAACAGAATAATTATGCATCCCTTAGTCTAATGACCACATTGGTTTGAACGCAAATCTTTCTGCAAAAATAAACCGCGAAGGATCAAAGTCGAAGTCTCTGCGATGTATATTTGAAAGTGCGTTCGATTGATTTAATCGATTGTGGGGTTTAACGTGCCGACGCAACGCAGGCGATGAGGCACGCCGTAGTGGAGGGCTCCGGATTAATTTTGACCACCTGGGGATCTTTATCGTGCGCCGAAATCTCGTACACACGGGCGTTTTTGCTTTTCGCCTCCATCAGAAAAGCGGCCGCCACGGCCGGGAATCGAACCCGCGACCTTGTGCTCAGCAGCGCAACGCCTTAGGAAAGTGCGTTCGAGCCTAAGTCAAAGCTCAACGGCTCAAATTCCAAACTGTATGCGAGCCAAAGTCTAAATCCACACGGACGTCAAGGAATCCCCCCCCCCCTCCAAGAAAGCTTAGCGTTCAGTCATCGTCATTGTTACACGGAGGGGTACATAGTTTTTTTGCCTTCTTCTTGGCCGGGTCGTTGCGATCAGTGGTGCCACCGCGAGATCGGGAAGCGGGTGGAGCGTACAATTTCGAGCCCTCGTCATCATGTGAGCTAGATCCTTTCCGCTGGCGGCACGCCGGCACCCTGTCGATGCATACCTGGACGTTGTGTTGGTTTCAGTATATTCACTCAGCGGCTGCACACATATTAGGGAATAATCGCACACCTCAGCTGTCAAAAGGAATAAACTTATCTCGCCAAACGACTTCGACGCCTAGTTTTCGAGAAGATTAGCTTCTCTTTAGAACACGGCGATAACACGGCGTTAAAAACATGCGTCCTTGCAGTACGTACAGATGGCTCGCCAGCGAAGCTGTAACGTGCCGCTCCACCAGTACGTGCCGCTCCACCCTGCACACCATGCCCCTTGAGCTGTGCTTCACACGCGAACTCGCTGCTCCCGTGCTGCTCAGCTAGAGACTCTTGTTCGCCCTCACCGAAGCGCCTTTTCACACACCAAATTTGGTAAAGGCGAGAGCGTAGCTAAGTTATTTATAAAACCAGCCAATATGTCCCTGTTACTCGTAACTTCTTTTTTTTGGAACTTCTCTTTTTTTTTCAAATACACATGTGGTTGGGCCGGGAATGGTTTCTGCGTAAGCAACACCACCGGGTTTCCCTTTTGCATAGCCATATAAAATATGGGCTAATGTATAAGTAATCTTTATATGGTCACTTTGTAGTTTATTGAGATTTACAAGGCCTTTCCTTCACCCTGTATTACATAACAGCCTTTACCAATAACTCGACCTATAATAAAGAAGTCGTCCTGGCATGCACACCTGCTCAGATTTTTAAAAACTATTATGCACTCGAGGAAAATACAAAATATGTTTAGCATTTTGAAAAAAATAATAGTGGACGACCATCGTTCAAATAGCAGTGCAGAGGGCGACCACATTGAACGTTTTCAATACCTCTGGCATTGGGTGTTCGTATGGGGGTAAGAACATTTCTTATGTTTTAAATATAACTTATGCGAGATCACTAAAACTTTTCGCATAGACAGGTTGACCTCTAGCACGTCCCTAATTGCAACCGTGTCCGAGCAGTAGCTGTGTCCAGAAGAAAAATTGGGGCGATTTTTGTTTACATCTCTCTTTTTCTTTGTGTGCTTCGCAAGTTGGATTGCGGTTTTAAAAGATGCCTGACGACCAAAAGACAGCAGGACAGAGGAGTGTAAGTGAAAAGGAGAAAGTTTACGTAGCTTGAGTGACTTTTTTGCACAAAGTACGAACAAAAAGGTCGGGCTTACTTGTTATCATTAGGCCGGGTCCAGTTGTTCTGGATGATTTTCCAGAATCCGCAGTCGTATGTTTTATACTGACGGTCGACCCTGATGCTCGTATTGAGCAAAAGGTATGTTTTGTTTCTGCCTTCTCGTACAGGCCACGTTTCATTACATGATTCTTCACCATACTCACCACAGTTTGGATTTCTGCAAAGTAGACAAGAACGAAACTACCTTTTGAACCTGTTTATTCGAAACGGCCTTGTCAAACACCCATTATTGCGCGGTTAAAAACATTTCACGCCCATATTCCTTCATTCAAATCCAACCAGCCATTTGTATTAGTACCCTTCAACATCCGCTAGTTACAAGGTGTTTAAGGAGGTTCTACACTCTAAGTACGTGCCAACAAAGGAATGCCATCCGCCGCGAGTTTTTTCGCACCGTCAGCATCGCCAGAGTCAAGCATTGAAGGACACCGGCATCGCCTAAACTGCGTCCTGCAAGACCACCAGTGTTCTCACTTTTTCCAATAGTTCTCAAATATATACCATATTTGTGGTGAAATGGCAAGCACATGTTTTATATATTTAAAATACATGTTTTTCAAAAACTCTGGCTTGTTCATCATCATCATTTTCTGGGTTGTTCAACATCTCCTGGTTGAGAGAATAGTGCTTTAGATTCTCGGAAACATAATCCATAGATACTGGCCAACTTCTTCAGATCATTTAGTTTCCCTTTAATGTGTACTTCAACCTCGATTGATGACTGCACCATAACCTTGTTTGAGAACAATCAAACTGGAGTGTCAAAAAGCGATGTATTTCGGTGCAGTGTTTCAGCTACTTGCACGTGGGATGGTAGGAATGGAAATACTGAAGCTCCCCTACACTCTGGGACTCAGCGTTCCCGAACTATGATTACAAGTCCCTACTTTGTAGGGACCTGACCTTGTGCCAGTTCCTCAGTTCTTTTGTTAATATCTCTTAGCATCTGTAACATTTCACTAGTTTCCACTGAATTTTCAACTGCCGGTTCATTAGGCGAATCGGAGCGAGACTTTGATGATTTAGTGGTACTAAGGTTGGCCTCGATATCCTTTGAACAAAGCAACAAAAGGGCAGCATCCACACAATTACGTAGAGTATCACAAAAACCCCGCGGGCACGGAAGCAGCAATAGACCTCTAGAATCGCATCGCTTAGCATATAAACAAGTTTGGTTACGCACCTGTGAGGCAAATAGGCGATAAACGTATGCCATACTGTGCTGAAAGCTGCTCTCGTGCCCACTGGCGAGAACAAGGCTGCGCGGGTCTTTTAAACTCTTCGTGAAGGGCGGTAGCGCTGTAGACGATGTTGGCTTTTCTTTGATTGTCGTTGAATTCGTTGCTTGTCACCGGTGCGATAGCTGGAGCGTGTACAAGGCGATGTTCGGGATGCAGTTTTTCAGCAGACAGAAAGATTGCCGGAATCCCCGTGTGACGATGGAGATGGAGGGATCCAGCAATACGCCACTGCGAGGAAAACTTGCGGGGCAAATAGGCGATACGCGTAAGACATACTGTGCTGAAAGCTGCTCTTGTGCCCACTATCAGTGACCGTGTTGAAAATGTCTTGAGATGTAGTGGCTGCGAGGGTTATTGCGATTTCTTCTGCAGTTGTGGAGCCGTTGCCAATAACTGTTGCGGAAGTCTTTTCAATTCCTCGGTGGTGTACTCTTGTAATTGCGAAGGCTGTTTTATTGGCCTATTTGTCGGCGTAAATTAACGGATGTCTAGGGGCTTGACTCGAAAGATCTTCCTAAGCTTTCCAATTCATGCTTGTCCCCAACCCTGGTTATGAACGGGGTGCATATTTTTGAGTATTGGGGTGACGGAGATGCAATTGGGTGTACAAATGGGTGTACAAAAGTTTAGTGTGTAACATCTAATTCCTGCAAACAAACTGCGCCATCTTTTCACCTGCAGGCACGTACGGTAACGTTCCCGACAGAAGGAGCCATTGCCGGGAATGACTCGGAACCAAAGGATGTCCGCGCTTTCTGGGGAATCGACTACGACGTCGGGGAATGATCCTAAACCGAAGTAGTGTTGTGGTTTTCGTGAAATAGGACTGGACTAGAATTTGTTTGTGATTAGTGAAAGTTAACGTGATTTTGCTTTTAGAAAGGGTAGAAAGGGACATATGGGTTGCAAGGACTCTTCTCCCCCTGCGTAAGAGCTATGCAAACGTCGTTCTGACAAACTTCATAAATAAGCTTCTTCACGTCGCAAAAGGAGACGCCATAACATCTTTGCATGAATTTATTCAATTGACAGATCTGTGCGCTGCGGTGACGGAACAGACTAAAGCATCACATGCGAAAGACATAAGATTAACCGACATCAGCCCAGACCTCTTGCCAGAACAGAAAGAGCATCTGACAGACCTCCTCTGGGACATTCGCGAATCCTTTACTCCTTCGTCAGACGTGCGGCTAACCTCCGTTGCCAAACATCGGATCGTCGTGGACGAAGCAACAAAGCAAGTATACCCACATCCCTACCCCCTATCCTACAAGGAATGTGAAACCACACGGGAAGCTGCACGTTGTTTATAGTTAAGATGAACTCCCTCCGAAAGGCATTGCCGCCGACCATTTGCTGTTCCATCTATGTAGACGATGTGCAAATATCTTTTAAATCCTGTAACCTGTTAATATGCGAACGTCAAGTACAGCTCGGTGTTAAGAAACTTGCTGGCTGGGCGGACCTTAACGGGTTTAAACTGAACCCGGCTAAAAGTACTTGTGTTGTGTTTTCCCGCAAGCGCGGGATTAACACGGACCCTGAGATTACGCTTAACCGTGCACCTATTCCTGTTAAACGGGAGCACAAGTTTTTAGGTGTCATATTTGACGAAAAGCTCACGTTCATTCCACACATCAAAGCACTTAAACATAAATGTCTCAAAACACTAAACATTCTCAAGGTTATCTCCAACCAATCCTATGGTGCAGACAACGAACTGCTTCTCCGGGTCTTTACCGCTTTAGTCGGGTCTCGATTAGACTACGGCAGTGTCGTGTATGGGTCGGCATCGAAAACAACCCTAAAAAGTCTTGATCCAGTACTCCACTTGGGTCTGCGCCTTGCGTCGGGTGCCTTCCGGACTAGCCCGGCCCAGAGTCTATATGTTGAATGTAATAACTGGTGCCTTGAGTACCAACGAACGTATGTGGACTTTCCCTACGCTTTTAAAATTTCATCTTTGAATAACCATCCTTTTAAATCTGTTTTTAATGATACATCCACATCGCCACTGTTTGTAAATCGCCCGTCTGTTCCTTTGCCGTTCTCACTTAGAGTGAGACAGGAAGCTTCAAATTTCAACATCTCCTTTTTAGATATTTACACATCTTCTTTTACTGACGTCTTACCACCCTGGCAGCTTCAACCTGTGTGTTGTGACATGTCCTTCGTGAAAATTGAAAAAAACCAGGGTACCACAAACTGCTATTTTGCAGCACTTCTTGTCCCTGCAGTCTAAGCATGAGTGTGCAGAGTTTTACAGTGACGCATCAAAAACTGCCCTTACTGTGTCGTGTGCGGCGCACGCACCCGATTTTAGAGTCTCTAAGACCCTGAACTCGAAGACCAGCATTTTTACGGCGGAAGCCCATGGAGTTTTGCTTGTTTTAAATCACATAGTGCAACATGAAATACCCAAGGCTATCATTTTCACAGATTCACTGAATGTTGTACATGCATTGTCATCCAACAAGTCTTCTAAAAACCATGTTCTTATAGTAGTGTATAAAACCATTATGTCAGCGTATGCATTAAATCTCGAGGTGATCATGTGTTGGGTTCCAGGCCACTCTGGGATTGCGGGAAATGAGACCGCTGATCAGATGGCCGCTGCTGCTGCACATACAAATACACCGGACATAACAACAGTACCCTACACTGACCTCAAGCCACACATCAGACAGCACCTTCGCGAAACATGGCAAGCACTCTGGAATCAACAGACAGACAACAAACTACACATAATAAAGCCACTCTTGCGCCCATACACGACTGACACACACAACAGACACACTGAAGTTGCCCTCGCTAGGTTAGGGATAGGCCACACTCATATAACACACTCCCACCTGCTCACAGGATCTCCAAGAGCTCTGTGCAGCAGGTGCGGAGAGGCCCTAACCGTGATCCATATCCTCATACAATGTAAGGCACTCGACATTACACGACGCAAACACTTCCCACAACTAAACACACGACATATTTCACCCCACCCGTCATACTAATTAGGAGACGATGCCATGTTTTCTGTTCAGCGCACCTTTAAGTTCCTATCAGAAGTTCACTTTTTACAACTCATCTCATACCACTCATAGTTTTACCCTTGGTCCTATACACCAGCCACCTTATTTATCTTTAACCACTCTTGTTCTTCACCCTGGCCCTTTACACCAGCCGTGCTCATAGCCTTTAACTCATTTTATTTGGTGTTCTCTCCTCATCAAATAACTTTGTGTTTGGCGCTCTTTACCCATGTCGGCCTTGCGCCAATAAAATCAAACCATCATCGTCATCAACCACACGGGACCAAGAGAAAGACATGTTAGAATGCGCTGTACTTCAACCGTAGAAATTCTATGGGCAGTGCCATTATAGTGGTAGTTCATAAGAAAGAAAAATATGCGCTTCTGTGTGGAGTGTGGGACGTGTTTGCGGGAAGTGTTTGCGTCGTGTAATGTCGAGTGCCTTACATTGTATGAGGATATGGATCACGGTTAGGGCCTCTCCGCACCTGCTGCACAGAGCTCTTGGAGATCCTGGGAGCAGGTGGGAGTGTGTTATAAAAAACACTTCCCACAACTACACACACGACATATTTCACCCCACCCGTCATACTTCTTAGGAGACGATGCCATGTTTTCTGTTCAGCGCACCTTTAAGTTCCTATCAGAAGTTCACTTTTTACAACTCATCTCATACCACTCATAGTTTTACCCCTGGTCCTATACACCAGCCACCTTATTTATCTTTAACCACTCTTGTTCTTCACCCTGGCCCTTTACACCAGCCGTGCTCATAGTCTTTTAACTCATTTTATTTGGTGTTCTCTCCTCATCAAATAACTTTGTGTTTGGCGCTCTTTACCCATGTCGGCCTTGCGCCAATAAAATCAAACCATCATCATCATCAACCACACGGGACCAAGAGAAAGACATGTTAGAATGCGATGTACTTCAACCGTAGAAATTCTATCGGCAGTGCCATTATAGTGGTAGTTCATAAGAAAGAAAAATATGCGCTTCTGTGTGGACTAAAGGTACCCATATTGCATAACAAAACAAGAAGCCTATCCACTTCCGCTATGGACAATGCGTTTGACCGGTTGAGCAGTGCGAAATGTTTCTCGTCCTTAGATCTTCAAACTGGATACTGGTGGATCGAAGTTGTCAAGCGAGATCGTGAGGAGAACACGTTTGCCGCCTGCAATGGGATCAACGAGTTCGAAGTGCTCCCATTCGGTCTTTGCTCAGCCCCTGCTGCCTTCCAGCGAATGATCAACGCTGTCGAGATAGTTATCAAATAGCAGTCACTTCCGGTCTACTTTGACGAGGTGGTCGTATTCCCTGAAACTTTGAAGAACATCTACATAGGTTGCGGATAGTCCACTAAGCCGTGAAACCGACTACTTTAACTTATAAAACCTATAAAATGTAACTTTGGCTACCAGCAGCATGTTACCGCATCATGGCAGAAATCCCTACAGATCCTGGCAAGACAGCAGCTGCAGCAGGTTTCCCAAGTCCAGCCGATAAAAAGTGGAGGAAGCTCATACTAACGCGTAAGACGTCAAGTTACGCGAAGCTGTACGTATCTTCAGGACCGACACGATGGTTTAATTAAGTCAACGATTGCAGCCGATTTGATTATTCTTCGCTGCTGCAACCACCTTTACTCCATCTTTGTTGCTATGTCAGCTTCCTTCATTTTTTTGGAAGTGATAATAATTGGACATCGCCTTGGAGCAGCGTCCCCTATGACGTGAGATTTTGTTTCCAAGCAGCAAGTACCACAATTAGAGTGAATACTGGAGTCTTTTCAATTGCGAACAAGATTGGCCGCCATTACAGCGAACACTGGAGCGTTCTGGCCAATCGTCTTAAGTGAGTATGCAGGTTCTGGCCAGTCCTGGCCAATCTCCCTGAGTGGGTATGCTAGGAATTTTCTGTTGATTTTTAACTGCGAACACAAAAAATACGATTTTCTAAACAGCTTCGCTGTTTAAAAGGCACTCCGGCGCTTCCTGGGCCTTTCTGCCTATTACAAGCGCTTTGTAGATACTTCTTCGGATATTGCAGAACCAGTGAGGCGGCCTGCAAAGACGACGTATCTTTTAAGCCGAAAGACGAACAAGAAATCGTCTTCAAAGAACTCGGGAGCCGGCTACAAACCCCGCCTATAGACGCTTATTTTGACGAATATAGGGACACGAAAATCCGCGCATACGCTAGTACCTTTGATGTCGGCGCGATCCACGTTCCGTGGCAGGATGGAGGAGAACGCGTTCTAGCCTACGGCAGCCGTCCTCTTTCAAAAATGGAGGTAAAGTACTTCACAACTGAAAAAGGAGTGTCTGACCGTCGTCAGAGCAATCAGAGGGATCCGGAAACACGTTAACCTTAAGTGTTGGGCTGTGACATTAAACGCCAGGCCCTTTAATATTGTCAGCGATCACCAGTCGCAGTGCTGGCTGGTGAACCTGGAGGACACATTAGGATGCCTTGCTAGACAGACCCTTCTGATGCGATAGTATGGCGTGACGGCCGTCTACAAGTCCCGATGCAAACCAAATGATGCTGATTGCTTATCGCGGGCGCCTATAAACTCAGTGCGCTCAAACTTTGACGATTACTTTCCGTTGTTTGTAGCCGCCAGAGCTTATCAAATGCCCAATTCAAACGAAAAGACCCTGAAATGCTTCTGGTTATGCAGCATCTAGACGGCCTTGGCGTTTGTGTTCACGTGCTTTTATCCGGAATATCTCGTCATGCAGCCTCCGGGACGGCGCCCTCTACAAGTGGAGTTTTGATAATGCAAAGGACATATTTCTATTGGTGATGGGCGCACTTTTCCAACGGCAATGCGACCGAACATTTTGTGCGCCTGTCACGGGGCACCTGGTCCGATAGCACCTGGTCCGACTAAAGCAAGTCCTATTCCCCGTATGCCATAATGACTGAGTTTTTGAAATAGTAGAGTCAAATGCCGTGGATAGGTCAACATATATTTCTAGCACAATGAGCTTTTCTTCAAAAGCGTCTATTATAATCTTTTTTTTTGCTTAGTTAATGCCATTTCAGTGAATCGCTGTTTTCTAAATCCATACCTAAAATCGGAAACAACAGAATGCTTGCATAAAAAGGTAATCAATCAGCAATGAAGGGTTTTTTCTAGCGCTTTAGATTGTACTGGTAGGATAGATGCCGGTCTGTAATTGGAAAAGTGAGGAACAGAACCATGTTTATGTATTGCAACAACCTTTGCAATTTGCATTTGTTTTGGGAAGACACCGGTACTTAAAGGCAGGTTGTAAATATATGTCAGTGTCGGGGACAATACGTTTGTTACAAATTTGAACGTTTGAATTTGAAAACCATCTTTACCCTTAAATTTACTCCAGCGAAGATTTGAGAACAGGGATATAATTTCTAATTCAGTACTTGAAAAAATAAATAAAGCTCCTCCGACGCTTGGTACCATACAGGCATAAGGAATATTTTTGCTTAACACAGCGATTGTGTGATAGTGACAAATACCCGATTAAACTGGTTGAATCGCTCCTTTCCGCAGAGGACCTTCTAGTCTTTTTCAATGGAAGCAATAACGCTTTGTTACCGGAAGTTAAGCAATCGAATTAGTTTGTCCCATTGATCTCGCAAAGAGCGGTCGAAAAGGTTGCTAACATATTCTAGTTTCGCCCTATTTAAATCTCGGTTTAACTGATTGGGATAATGTTTATACGTGTGTAGTTTTGCAGGATTTTGTGTTTTGCTGGATTTATGTGTAGGTTGTCTTCTGATTTGATTTTACGGATTACTTCTGCTGTTACCTGAGGAATTCTATTTTTGCATTTTCTTGCTTGCCTCAAAGCAAAGAAGAATTACAAGTGGCTTTCACTGTAGATACAAACGCATCGTAAGCTTTGTCAGCGTCACTCATAGATTAGACATATCCCCAGTCAGTGGTGTCAATCTCGTTTCGAAAGTCGCTCGTAATGTTAGGATCAATGCGATGGTACATAAAATTTATTTTGTTTATTTAAAAATGTTGTTCTGTGTATTCATTTTCTTGCCGTTGCCCCTTCTTGTACACGTTCTAGTGGCATCGTGTTTGTGTCACACCGGAGGGGAACCGAGGCAGCTATTGTTATGGTACCGTCTGAACTTCCCGCCTTGTGCATAGCGGTTTACCACCCTGTTTGGCCGTTAGGAGTTCCTCGATGGTAAGGAAGAGGAAGGAGAGTGCGCTTCAGGGAGTGTGGGAAAAGAAAGAAGACCGTGGATCTCATACATAAACTCAATTGACCCTTAACTCGTAACCATCTTTAGAATATAAAAACGTCGATCGGCCACGTATCAACTAACTTCACTGCAAATGTCCTCGAAGAGACGATAGTCGTCTGCCACGCGAATGCCACTCTTTTCTTTTCCAGCCACCTCTCATCCTCTTTCCCTCCTGCTTTCTTTCTTCCAGGATGAACACAGAGAAGGTTTGCTCAAGTCAATTCAATTTTCCAGTGTTCCGCTGCTTGTGCCGTCTACTCAACCTACTTGCTACTTTTGAACTTGGAACACTACCACAGGGGTCGCCGTGAGCTCATTTTCTATTTTGGGGTCAACACATTTATTTCAACGATATTTTTTTGCGTTCATGTGCGCATGTCTGAAATCAAGGGCGCACGTATGTTAAAATAAAAGTACACTGTAAATATCACTTATGCAATGATGCCTTTCTTCAACTACGCCTAACGTTTTCTTTTTGCTCAACAATGTTGATAAGTATGAACATCGTTACCAGTTTCAGTTGTTAGGAAATGTTTTTCTAAACAAAGGTCTCGTTCAAGAATGAATTCTATAAACTTCCCGCCGTGCAGCTGAATCGTGGAACAGTCAGACCGATTGACCTACCCGTGGACCAAAATGATCACGTTTGAGTAGCCCGACAACGACCATCATCTCCAAAATAAATGAATGAGCCCGCACTGACGTGTACCGACGAGTAGAAGGACAAGCTTTGGCAGGGCCGCTATCTGCCAGGCGTACGTGAAGGATCATTTTGCCCTGTGGCCACGTCCGCCGCAATTCATTGCAATAAAACATCTTTCTGTACATCTGGACTAGGTCCTCCTTCCATAAGTCAATTACTCCCCTAGTTTGTGAGTTAAATATGCATTACCTGAACACTAGGCCCTTGTACATACAGAGTGTGTTTCCAAGAAGAAAACTTACAAAACTCCAGTGCACTCACCCTGTTTTCGAAAAATTTGCCCAGTATTGCATAACGATGGCACTCAAGTTCTTGTCCGCTTCTTCGTACTGCTTTGTTTTGTTAAAAGGTTCCCCAAATTCGAAGGGTATTTCCTCGCCGTGAATTACTCCCATCCACTGCGGCCAAGGATTTTGTGATGACCGGCGGCCAAACATGTACTGGTACACACGCGCTCCGGCTTTGCTGAGAAGGTCGGCCAACTGCACGACGGGACAGGTGAAGTGATAGTCACCAACAATATCATCCAGAACACTCAACTTCCCTTCTGATGAATTCGGAATTTCGTTTCCGTAAAATTCCAGGACCTTGTTCATCGGAGGCTCACCCATAACTGGGTTCAGAGCTCTGATTACCGCGGTGAAGTTCTCCACTGTAACTTTGGGGGGTGTGGAGTTTGCTGGGAGTCCCAAAAAGTACTCCAAGAAGTACGAACCCTCATTAGCATTTGATCCAAGTAAAACTGTGGTGTTACTTGTGAAATTTACATCGCTTGACAACACCTCTGTTGAGTTCGGTATCAGTTTGCCATCTTGCACCGGAACAAATGGGAAGTCGACAACACCTCCCCACCAGGTCTCATTCTGTACAATGTCACTTGCATTTTTTTCGAGGAGGCACTGCAGGGTGTCATTGTTTAGTGCTTCCGAACAATTGAAAGTCTTTGCCAATGCCATCGCCGATCTACGAGCAGTAGCATTGTCGTGAAAACCCCAAGGAGCCGTGATATATCCACTTTGAAGGATTGCTCTTGTGAAAAGGCCTTGTGACAGAGGTGAGAAAAGGTGGAAACCAACACTTACTGCACCGGCGCTTTCGCCGAAGAGCGTAATGCGATTGATATCACCTCCAAAAGCGGCGATGTTCTCTTTAACCCATTTAAGCGCAAGGACTTGGTCATAGAGCCCCGCGTTTCCAGGGACAAGGTCATTTCCGAACGATAGGAAGCCGAGTGAAGCGACGCGGTAGTTCATTGTGACTACAATAACGTTTTCCTCCGCCACCAGTGCGGAGGCATCGTAGACATCTAGCGTGGATGTGCCGCTGTAAAATCCGCCACCCTAGATCCAAACAAGGACGGATAAGTTCTGTGGGTTTGGATAAGGGGTCCACACGTTTAGCTTGAGGCAGTCTTCGCTCATGTTGGTATTGGCGTTCCACATCAGGCTGCCGTCGAAATTACCGTAAGCCTTATCGACTATCTGAACGCACGAGTTTGGCATAATGGTAGCCTCAAGTACTTCAGTCCAGTTTTCCTTTTCGTCGGGCTTCTGGAACCGCCGCTGTCTTACGGGTGGCTCAGCGTATGGTATGCCGTAAAAAACACGGACTGTTTTCTGGGTCGTAGTGTTTTTTAAAAATCCCTTAACGCAGCCCTTGTTCGTTTCCACAGTTAGCGTATCGTTTTCCGCGTTGCCGGCAACAAGTTTGGCCAAAAACGTTAGGTCACATGTGAGGTTGGTGAACAAAATCCAAAAGGAAAGTCGCCAGATCCGCCAATGCATCTTCGGTCCCTGCAATGAAGAGGTATAAATTACGTAGATCTGTATTATGTCATGGCGGCACTACGCAAAATTGTTTTTATACTAATAACTAGTCAAACCGTAGCTCCTGAGGCAAACAACGTATTAAATACCACTCCCAAGTGACGCTGAATAGGATTGAAAAAAGTCTTATTTCCTGGTTTGCCGTGTATTTTATACAGTGGGATCTATTATATGATTAGTAGAATTGCAGAGCTTTTGGCATTATTTAAGTGGCGCAAGTAAGAAAGCCTCATGGGTGATCGAAACCGCAGCACAAGCGATTCAAGATTCCTTGCGCTGGCTTCCAATCTGTTTTTATTCTCTGTCTTCAAAAAACAGTTATGTTTACTACTTCGTCGGTAACTTTGAGTTTCTGTTCAGAAATGAAGTTGTGTGGTTTAAGTAGCTCACAGTTAGCCATCTTCAGTGTACTTAGTCACTGGCCACTATGTTGTAATGGCAGACGTCAGATAATTGGTGTGAAGATTGCGCGTCCTTCATAATTGAATAGTGGTGGTAAAATACGCGCAAGAAACCAGGAACCTTTTCACGTCTTTTATTCTGTATCTCAGGGAGATGCGTGCATTGTCTTATCTAGGACCGTTTTTTTTTTCGGGATTTTCAAATAACCATTTCTACACAATGGAAGGCTATATAAGAGCTTTTCAGCAGACCAACCGGCCTATGGGGAAAGGCACTCGCTTTTTGACGGGGCACCATCGGCCGCATTACGAAAGCTTTCGATTTAAATAAGGGACAGTGTCACAGCACACTCCCCATTTCTGCATAATAAGTAGCGGAGTCCCGCTACTTCATATAGTATTGGCATGTTAGACCTTGCTCACATTTACCCGCACTAGAAATTTGTAAATGTTTTCAAAAGAATGCAGAGCATTGAGCACTAATGCTACTACACAAACGCGATAGACGGTAGGACAGGGTCACGGAATACCGCTAACAGTTTTGCATTCACTGTAGGACAGTCGCCCCCGCTTCCAGGTAGACCTCCACTTCACTTGTTTGTTGGAGTGGGATTACCTCAGCCCAATCCGCTCAATACAGTACGTTATTTATGACCCCCTAATTTTTTGTGCAAGTATAAACGTGAGCACAGAGACTTTGGTGGATGTTTTACGACCCGGCTTTAGCGCTCTGCATTTTTTTCCCCATAATGCAACTAATTTAACCTATCCATTATCGTAATTGCTGTTATTAAGTATGGGGCTGCTATATTTGTTAGGCCTAAAGCACTTGGGTCACCGGTTCTTAAGATCACTTACGCGCCGTGACGTTTAAAGTGATAGAACCATGTCGAGACGGGAGCCCCGGCAAAAGAAAGAAGTTTGGTCAGGCAGTTTATTTCCACGAACGAGCAACCTATATGCATCAGGACCTGACCAAAATTTTGACATGAGGCTTTGCTGCCAAAATTGCGTGCCCCAACTTTCAAGCTGACGAATAAGGCTTCAGTAATTAGATATGTTTGTGTACAAGTACAAGCCACGTGCACAAAAAACAAAGCAGCCAAACCACGAAAAAGTTTCGACAACTGGAGCAGAGGGCCACACATTCTTATCGAAGCAAAGCATGGTGTCGCGCAGCTGAGGGCTGTCAAAGCACTCGCATGCAATGGCACTGTTGGAGTCGCAACTGTTAGAAACAAACTCCCCTTGGTAGCCGCGTCTTCTGCATTACCGAATATACTGTCTAATCGTACGTATCAGCTGCCCGCTACCGTAGCCGAGCGTGGAGGTAGAAACCTCACAAACACATCCGTAGTTCGTTTACGCTTATGACGGGGGTCGGGCACGCAGGGCCCTCACCCACCATTGTCTCTTCGCTGCCTTAGTTTTGATTTTACTCTTTGTAGCGCTCAGTATTACCGAATAAGTAAGGCAGGTTTTGAAAGAAATGAAAGGGGGCAAAACACGTGGTAAGGACCAGATAACAATAGACCTCTTGAAGGATGGTAGAGAAATTGTACTTGAAAAACTGGCAAACCTGTATACGCAATGCCTCATGACCGCAAGTGTACCGGAATCTTGGAAGAACGCAAACATCATCCTAGCGGAGTAATTGCAAATCAAAACAGCGCATTTTGGCCTGCGCCGCGGTGCAAGGAGATGAATCAAACGAGCGAGATTCTCGCTCGTTTCGTCCACCTCCTAGCACAGCGCGACCTTGACTGCCCATGACGCCTCGCTCTCGGTGACGTCTGCAAGAACATCCAGTTGCGGCGTCGTTTGCTAGTGCGATAGACCTTAGTGCGATATTCTGCACCGCAGCCTTGCTCTGGGACGAGGCGGTCTGACTTTCTGCGTTCAGTTTGGCCCTTTTTATCGTTTTACTTATGAATACTTAACTCCGCTCACGGCTGGAAAGCTGACAGAAGCAATGGGGTGGGACGTACGGGAGTGTAAAAATCTGAGCGCATGACTAAGGAATCGCCTCAAAATTTGTTAGAATGAGCACGTCCATGCTTTCTGAACCTATGTTTGTTTATATATTGCTTACTTGGCCGCTTGTTCTTGCCAATGTCTAGCTTGGTTGTGTTGTTGTGACGCGACGCACGCGCGTAGACCGGCAATTGTAGTATTCCATTTCGTTATTCTGATCTGTTCCAAACATTCATAACCGTAACAAAATGCAGCGGAAGGATTGCACGGTACGGTACAGGAACGTTTTCTGGAGTGCGTCGAGCATTCAATTTTCCCCTCTCCCACCCATTACTTTCAAACTCCTACGCGACACTGTGTTTATCAACTGCTAGGCAACTACACCGCAACAGAGGTAGGTAGGTAGGAATAACTTTATTGATGCCGGCAACCGACGGTTTAACTCGTCGTGACGTTGGCCAAGCGTCGACCCGGGGTTATGCCCTACTCTGCAATACCCCAGTTCGGCCCGTTTGTGGCGGGTCGTGAGGCTTGTGCTTTTGGAGCGCACCCCGGGCCTGCTGGACGGCCCATTGTTGAGTGTCCTTGTCTTTAGACTCCACTGCACTTTGAAGTTCGGGCGGGTATGTCCTGGAGGTAGCTTCAGTCGGGAACCTGGCGCAGTCCCACATGATGTGCCATTGATCCGCCAAACCCACTGCACAAACACTGCACATACCACACGGATAGAATTCTGGGTGAAGCACGTGTAGCACTGCCGGGGCGGGGAGTGACCCGGTCTGTATCTGCCTTAGAATAACGGCCTCCTCCCGACTGAGTGCCGGGTGGGGAGGCGGCATTGTCCGTCGAGCTAGGCGATAACGCTTGGTAACTTCGCTATAACTGGTCATTCGGTCCTTGGTTTCAAACCACCACACGGAACGGTCCCTCTCGGGGGAGCGGAGGGTAAGCGCTCGCGCCGCTGAATGGGCCGTCTCGTTGTGGTTCGGTGAGGATGTACACTCGCCCGCGTGAGCAGGGAACCACTTGATACGGATGGTGCTGCCGCGGTCTTGGAGCTTGAGCTTGCCGATGATGGCGGCCGCCGGCGCGCACACTCGCCCCTTGGCAAAGTTGCGCACGGCGTTCCTCGAGTCCCTGAGCACGGTGCGACACTCGGCCTCGGAGGTCGCCAGAGCGATGGCAACCTCCTCGGCGTCTGTGCACCGCACGCTCGCTGCCGTTGTCTTGGTCCCGGCAGCCGCCACAACGACCACTGCCGCAAAGCCTTCTCCTTCGTATTCCGAAGCGTCTACGTACCGGGCGTGCGGGTCTTGGGCGTGTTGCTTGGTGAGGGCCTTGGCCCGCGCCTGCCGTCGTTCTTGGTTGTACTCGGGGTGCACGTTCTTCGGGATGGGGTCCACGTGGATGTGGGCCCGCGCCTCCTCGCTGATCTCGCACGGTTGCCGGCTGAGAGCTCGCGGGTTGTAACCTAGGGACGCCAGGATACTGCGGTTCGTCTTGGTGGCAGAGAGGCGCTCCATTTGCGCGGTGAGCTGCGCCTCGGCTATTTCCTCTAGGGTGTTATCGACGCCGAGCTGCAGGAGCCGAGCCGTACTCGTGGTCTCCGTTAAGCCCAGAGCAGTCTTGTAAGCCCGTCGGATCAGCGTGTTGATCTTGGTCCTGTCGGTGACGTGCCAGTTGAGGTAGGCCGCAACGTATACGATGTGACTGATTACAAAGGACTGGACGAGGCGCATGAGGCTGTCTTCACGCATGCCAGCCCGTCGCGTCGAGGCTCGGTGTATGAGCCGGATGGCTTCCATTGCCTTGGTGGTAAGCTTGTTGATGGTCTCGTCGTTGCGGCCGCTCTTGTTTAGCAGCAGACCCAGGACCCTGATTTTGGAAACTTCGGGAATGCGTTGCCCCGATGCAGTCACAATCTTGATGTGATCGCACTCTCGAGGCGGAGCGCGTTTCCGTCTCGCTCGTAGCGGTGTGAAGACGAACAGCTCGGATTTGGCGGGCGAGCACACTAGGCCGGTGCCTTCAAGGTGCTGCTCGATTTGGCGGGCGAGCACACTAGGCCGGCGCCTTCAAGGTGCAGCTCGATGGTGGTAACCGCCGCTTGCGACTGTTGCTCGATGCTGGCGTCGGTGCCGCCGGCCACCCACAAGGTAATGTCGTCGGCGTAGATCGTGTGCCGGACGCCGGTCGCCGCCACTGCCCTCGCTGCCCCGATAATGACGAGGTTGAACAGCAACGGCGAGATGACTGAACCCTGCGGTGTACCCATGCTGCCGAGCTTGCGTTCAGGTAGCTTGAGGTCTCCGGCGTGCAGTTCCACCGTGCGGTTGGTCAAGAAGTCTTCGATGTAATTTGTGGGGATCGCGACTTTCACGCGAACCCCTTTTCTGGCTAGCTTCCCGTTGCGGCCGGCGTGCACACGCGCCTCGCTCACGCGACGGGAACCATACGGGAGGGCGCCAGCGACCGGACGGTTTGTTTTCGCCCTGGTGGAAGCGTTGACCCTTTTCCCCTCTGCCTTACCCGAGAACCAGTTCTTCCTCGATACTAGCGCCACCATAATGCGAAGTCTGGTGGGACGTAGCATGACGAGGGGACGCTCTCTTGTCTCGGGGATCCGGTAGCGCGCGGACGTTTCGGCGCGCTGGTCCTGACCTGGGGAACGCGCCACAAAGGACGCGTTCGGACGAGCTGGGAGACTGCAACCGCGCTCGCACTCCGCAGCACTCCGCTGCTCCGGTATGCCATCGGTGAGTCGAACCATCTCGATCTCTAGCGTTGTTTAATGTCTCGCTCCCAGCGTTACCGTTATGGCCTACGATTATTCTGTATGCAGTGTATTTGATTTGCACTTTGCAATAAATGCTGCCATTGATGTTTTGCCCTCGCCGCCTCCTGCCTTTGTCTGTCTCCGCAAACAACCGACCCGTCCGCTTCCGGCGCTCGCAAGGCATGTTTGCTGAGCGCGGATGGCTGCGGGGTCGGAAATCATTAGTGTGCGAAATGTAGAATCCCACATCTGGCGCCCCAACGTGGGGCCTTGTTTGCGGAGACGAGCAGGAGGCACGGCAGCATCCTTTGTTCTGGCGTCGGACGATCCGAGGACAGACAACAGACTTCAGGCCTAACTTATTGGAGCGAGTTATTAGCATAGGCGAACTTTCCTGAGAGTGAGGCGAATTATTTATTGCTGCGGCGTTTTTAATTTGTTAAGCGCCGAATTTGCAGCAATCGTGTGTATGGCAGGACATCGCTGCAGTTAACACGTGGTCTCCGACTTTTTGTCGGGACGTTGTTGTTTATGGAAACGAGGGTTTCCGAGTTTGCATCCATGCGAGGCCGGGAGCCCGCGCCGTTGTGTCAGCCCGAAGGTAGTGTGTACAGAAGCTGCAATTTGGGTCCGAGTTTTCTTTCGTTATGTCGACTCCGGGAGTCGAGGCTCTGGGAGCCGTGTGGCCGGGCCACGTGTGCCGCAAAAGGCTAGCTGGTATTGCAGCCTGGCACGGGCGCTCCGATACCGCTGAATGCGGTAGGCGCCGTTCGCTCATAAGCTGCTTGTGTTGCAGCGAGCGAGGACCCTAACAAAGCAGATGTCTCCTCACGGCTGCACGTACGGGCATGTTCAGGGTTTATTTCGTTTGGTTCGTTTTATTTTGTTGTGTTCTTGGATGCGGGTCGTTTGCCGAAGTGAGTGACCCGAAGGCTTTCACAGCCGGTCCTCCCGGCGAAGGCACGACCTTGGGAACAATGCAAAGGCGCATGGAGCGTTCCCCCCCTTTTGTTGATCGCCTCGAGCGAGAGAAAGGAATCTCTCCCGCCTCAGGAAAAACTTGCTTTGACCCCTCGCTGCTTGAAAAACTGCTTTCCGCAGCGTAGTTGTTTTTGTTGTCGCGCCACGCGGGCGACGGGACTGAAGGGGGGCTCATCCCTCTTCCACTGACGGGGAGAATTACGCGAGGCAAACTTTGCGCCCGCTGACTGTAACTTCGCAGGAGCCTTCTTGTTCGGCTCGAGAGACCAAGCTCTGTTCACGTAAACTACGCGCCACTGTGTTGAAACGTATTTCAGCATTTTTACGCAAGCGGCGTTCATGTGTGTGAACGAAGTGTTACTGATGCGAGCAAATACTGCTTTCGCATTTGTGTGGTTAAGCATCGCGCCGGGCGGTCGATGCGACCGTGTGTGTTCTTTGTGCCCTGTACCGTATAGGTTTAGAACAGGTTCTAGCTCTGTTGACATTTCCAGAGGGGTTGCATTGCTGACAAACTTAGCAGTTGAACCGTCAGATTGTGTCATATTGTTGATGCAATCGAGTTGACATTCTCCCTACCCTGCACGCTGCAGCGTTAGGACACTTTGGCGTGCTTTGTTTACGTTAACAAGCAGGTAGTTATGCCGATGCCATGGCAATTGTGATATTCGACATCGAACCACGTGACGAATGGGATTAAAGGGCTACTGCAGCCTGTTTGTCCTGCCCTATACATTGTAGGGTTGGACTATTTATTGGGCTTTGTTGACATTAACAGAGCGATGGCAATGCTGACAACTCGGCAGTTGTCGTTAGGATCGCGCCACAAAGGCGGTGCGATCGGAGAGCTATTTTTCCTGCCGTACACTGAAGGTGCGGGGAGTTTCTTTGTGCAGCTAAGCCACCCCGGCTTGGACCACATGACGGAACGGGTTTATGCTGCTGTCTACTGTTCCGGGCGAGCTTCTGAGCCTGCTGAAGGGGTGCGGTGCGGCATGCCGTCACCAGCCTGGCTGAGAGAGTCGGCAGTCTGGTCGCTCGGCGGCCACGGGCCATCACGGATGTGCCGCCACTTGAGCAACGCTTGCTTGGGTTGGCTGGTGCGATTCTTCCCGGAGCTACCCGCCTGCAGACATCAGCGGGCGACGACCGGGCCTGCTGGTACACTACCAGCGGTGGCATTGGACGAGTGGAAGCCGGCGTAGGCAACACGATGCAGTGACTAACGATTTAATCGACGAACGAACTTTTCGTCGCCTCTAGTCCTGTAGTCAGCTCTCACCGGCGTACGCAAGGAATTTAGGAGGGAGGGATGTGGGGATCGCGACTTTCACGCGAACCCCTTTTCTGGCTAGCTTCCCGTTGCGGCTGGCGTGCACACGCGCCTCGCTCACGCGACGGGAACCATACGGGAGGGCGCCAGCGACCGGACGGTTTGTTTTCGCCCTGGTGGAAGCGTTGACCCTTTTCCCCTCTGCCTTACCCGAGAACCAGTTCTTCCTCGATACTAGCGCCACCGTAAGGCGAAGTCTGGTGGGACGTAGCATTACGAGGGGACGCTCTCTTGTCTTGGGGACGCGGTAGCGCGCGGACGTTTCGGCGCGCTGGTCCTGACCTGGGGAACGCGCCCGGGCGAGCTGGGAGACTGCAATCGCGCTCGCAAGCGCTGCGCTCCGCTGCTCCGGTATGCCATCGGTGAGTCGAACCATCTCGATCTCTAGCGTTGTTTAATGTCTCGCTCCCAATGTTACCGTTATGGCCTACGATTAGTCTGTATGCAGTATATTTGATTTGCACTTTGCAATAAATGCTGTCATTGATGTTTTGCCCTCGCCGCCTCCTGCCTCTGTCTGTCTCCGCAAACAACGGACCCGTCCGCAGCCGGCGCTCGCAAGGCATGTTTGCTGAGCGCGGATGGCTGCGGGGTGGGAAATCACTAGTGTGTGAAATGTGGAATCCCACAAATTGTAGCTCGTTACCCCCATGTTGAGTCTTGATACTTCGGCTAATATGGCTGAGTGTTTGATTTTGTCGAATGCGCTTTGTAAATCGAGCCCCAGAATTACTTTGGTGTCTTGTGTCTTGTTGTCGATGATTTCTTGTTTTAGTTGCAACATGACGTCTTGTGTGCTGAGTCTGTGCCTGAAGCCGATCATCGTTTCTGGATAGAGGCCTTCCTTCTCCAAGTATTCTTGCCATCGGGTGGCTAACACGTGCTCCAGCACCTTGCCCACGCAGGACGTGAGCGAGATGAGACGCAGGTTGCTAATATCCGGTGGTTTGCCCGGTTTCGGGATCAGGATTGGTCTTGCCGTTTTCCACTGTCTAGGGAGTTTGCCCGACCGCCAGCATTCGTTAAAGTAACGGGTTAGGGCGTCGATCGATGCATCATCGAGGTTGCGCAGCATCTTGTTGGTAACGAGGTCAGGGCCGGCTTCCGAGCGGGTATTGAGCTCCTGCAGCGCTACCCGTACCTCTGACATGGTAATATCTTGGTTGAGCCACGTGTTGGGCAGCCCACTGTACGGCGGGTGGTTTTCCGTCGGCGTGTCCGGCAGATACTTGGTTTCTAGGATCTTCATAACAGCGTCTTTTCCTTGATGTTGTGTGGCGGTGTGCATGAGGCGGGCCAGACGGTCGCGCTGGTGTGATTTGTTCTTGGTTTCATCTATAAGGTGCCGAATTAGATTCCAGGTGCATCCGCGGTGCATTTGCCCATCAGCTCGGCTGCAGATTTCGTTCCACTGCTGAGGGCACAGGACCTTGCAGTGGTGTTCAATGGCCCTGCTTAAGTCGGCCACCTTCTTTCTCAATTTCCGGTTCAGCCGCTGCCGCTTCCAACGCGCCTGTATAGAACGTTTGGCCTCGATAAGATGGGCCAGGCGGCTGTCCATGGTAACGACGTCCTCGTCCGTTTCGATGGTCTTGGTGGCCGACTGCACTGCATCGCGGAGCTCTGCCGTCCAGGTTTCTATGTCTGTGATATCTTGTGCTGTCGTGGGACGTCCCTTACGGAAACTGTCCCAGTCCGTCCACTTGTGTGCAATGGTGTGGCCCCGGAATAGGTTGGGTACCGTAATTTCGAGGATGTAGTGATCGCTGCCCAGGTCGACGCCGGTGTTGTGCCATGTTGCTTTGCCCGTGTGGTCGTTCTTGATAAATGTAAGGTCTGGTGTGGTGTCTTGTGCTACGGAGTTTCCTATGCGGGTGGGATGAGCGCGGTCCGTTATCAAGGCACAGTAGTGGTCCAGGGCATCCTGTAACAGGTCCCGTCCCTTGGCCGTGTCCTTTATGTAACCCCACGCTCGATGGGCGGCGTTGAAGTCCCCTCCGATCAGCAAAGTGTTGTCTTTGGCCTGGGTGCTGGCTGTGTGTAATAGGGTCTTGAATTTATGTGTGTAGTGCTTGGGGTTACTGTAGATGTTGGCGATGAACAGGCTGCGTTTACGTTGTTTGCTTGGAAGGATTTCGGTGAAGGTGTACTCCACCCTGCTGCGGCCGTGTTTGAGTTGGTGCTCGATGAACGTGATTCCTTTGCGGATGAACGTGCAGACGCCTCGTCCCTCCGCCGGGCTAACGTGATATTACGAGTGATATTGGAAGAGTAGTGTGCGTTGTCGGCCCTTGGGCACCTGCACCTTTTGTCTACAGTGCATATAATTTCACAAAACAATTAGCATTCCACTCTCGCTCTTCTCCTGATGGCTTGGAGCCCCTTTTATCTCTGCAAAGGCTTTTCGTTCGCGTTCGCTTTTTACGTGCTCAGGGCTGCCGGTTGCGATACGTGGAAGGTGTGTTTACCCACCGCGACGCTATATTCTCCCCCATCTCGTCCTCCCACCATCCCAGCCTACCTTGTGTCTTGTTGAAGTGGATAAAAGGACCCTACGTCTACTCTGTATACAGACTTACCAATTTTACAAAATACACACATCAGTATTTCGTCCTCTGAAAGTACAATTGCCGGTTTATATAAAAAGTACGGGTTTAAAACTAAACGAATTGTACCTATGACTTACACGATGCATTGAAGTTTGATATGATAGTTCCACTTATCAACCAAAAAATTTTCTTTTGGATTCGCGAATACGATTCCCAAACCATGTCCCTTAAAAGGCCGGAAATAGGCGCCGTGCAGTGAACAGAGGGCGACACTGAGCCGCGGCACCCAGCGCCGCCATCGGGGAATAAGAAAAATACTGGGTCGGCCGCCGCTCGCCAGCGTGCTCGTGTTTCGGTTGCGCTCCTGATTGGCGGCACCGGATGAAATGCAGTATACGCAATTTTTAACTTTTATGTTAACTAAAACATACTGCAGTAATTCTACCGCACCGGGCTAGGAATAGACTGAAGGCCTGAACTGTTGACTAACGCGTACAGAGGAGGGGGGCAAGCGATATTCCCAGTGCCACGCATAGCCAGAACGGAGGTGAAGCATTTCGTGCGCACGTTTCCACACAGTTTTTTTTCAGTGAATTTGTGTTTCCGCTAGAAAGCACAAATTAATTAGCTGTTCACAGCATTGGAGAGAAGCCGTTTTGTTCGCATACTTGAAATCAGACCGCCGTGGTTTTGCGAGTACGATGTTCCGTCTCACAGGATCGATTCTTTGGGTGTAGTGCGGTCTGTACGCTGCGCTACGTGCTAGTAGCATTGACTTCAAAGCAAGTATATTTACCTTAAATACGCGGGCTCCAATGTGTATCAGGCGGGTGGGAAGCATCGAGAACTGCGAACCAACTGGTGGCGATTTTCAATTGATTGATTGTGCGGTTCAACCCGCCGACTCCAGACAGGCGATGAGGCGCGCCGTAGTGGAGGGATCGGGATTAATTGACTACCTGGGGATCTTTCACGTGGCCGGAATCTCGAACATACGGGCGTTTTCGCTTTTCGCCTCTATCGGAAAAGCGGCCGCTGTGGCCCGGAAACGAGCCTGACGACGATTTTCAGTTTCACGGCTTGAATTATCGCCAAACATTCCCAGAATGCGTCCTGCTCCTCGACCCTGACAGTTCGTTTCCGCTGGTGCAAGTTCGTCCCACCCCGAGATCACGGAGCGAGCACGTTTTCTTGCTCCGCGTACGAGGTCAAGCAGTATCGCCTCATGAGCGAAAGGAAGACTCAACCTCTGTGCCTTCCGTCTCCTTTTCCATGAATACATTCACAACGTACACGGGTTTCGCTGCAAGCCCGCCAGGAAATGCCCGTGAACGATTTAAGACTACCTTTTCCTTTTTACGGGGTACGCAGGGCCTCCAAATATTAGAATCATCATAAACTCCGTTTGTTTTTTATTGTTCTCTGAAGTTGCTATTGTGAGCGCCGTTAAAACGACTTTGTTTTATTGAACAGCATTTATTTGCAGCGCAAAAATTCCACATGCGTTGCTTTTATACCTTGTACTGACGTAGGTATGTCGACTTTGTCACAGCTTATTTTCAAACGAATGGCTACTTGACCATGTTTCACGGCCCTACTTCGTTTAAAAACAATCATGTTTTCAAAAAAAGGGGTGGGATGTTGCAGGCATCAATTAGTTCTCTTACAATTAAAATATGGCTGTTACGTGCCGCATGAATTTTCATTATAAACGCCGCGGAAGACACGTGCACAAAGCAGAGAAACCAACCAATTTATTGAAAGCTCACGAGTATTAAGAGCTGGCAAACCGATATACTTTACTTTGACAGCAGCATGTCACCTGCTTGGTGGTCATTGCCGTTGTATTTTCTAAAAATTTCACGGAGGCAAGTGCCGCCTGTGAGGCCTTCCCAACGCGGACGATTCAGGGCAGCGAAGGCGGTACCCTTCCATCTGCGCTGTTTCTTTTAACGCATCTCAGTCGATAACACTCCGTCCTGTTGCCGTTGCAGCGTATCCCGCAAACTTAAGCCACTTATAGCGCACCTAACCACTTGATAGACGCCTTTGCAAGGGCGTGTGCACAGTGCGTAAAGCAGGCGGCCGGCCAGGACGGTGCGGCTCGGCCTACCCAGTGTTGCGCGGAGGCGCGGTAGATGGCGCTGCGCTCACTCGGCAAACTTTACTGCACGGAGCCCATAAAGAAGCAACAACACATGTCGTTATTTGAACCAGTGGCTTTGATTGAACGGGAGCGAGCTCATTAGTCCACTACGCCACATATTAATCGGAGGTGGCGCTGAAATAACCTTTACAGTACACTTAAAACTGCCATTTGTGTCAAATTAATGTTTTGTACATTACTGAAGGGATTTCTGGCTGGCTTACTGAACATTTCTTCAATAACAGTTGCCCAGTAAGGTTCGTTAAAGCCCCCACCATAGCTAACCTCCGGCAACAGCACTGTTCCGGCTGCGACTGCGACTTCGCCCTGCGGAAAGTGCTCGGCGTGCTTTTATTTTACGCTTTGTGCTCAATACTTTGGTTAATATTGATTCCTTATTACCTAATAAACCTTCCGTAACTCTTCTTGCGCTATTAACGGAGCTTATATTTTCTACAAGCGTTGCTGATCGCACACGAATTGCAGTTTGCCAGTCCGGGAAACTAATTATCGCCAAAGCGAACGGACAAAGCCTCGTAAGCCTAACCATAGATCGCATGTGTTGAGCTATATAACTCTAATGGAGCTTACTATGTTTATTACACTCTGCGAACTAACCGAACAGAGCCGCATTCATTACTGCCCGAATGTTGCCTCGGCGCAGTTTTCGCTCATTCCATCGATTCCCGATGAAAGTTGGGCCGCTCGGTCGTCGTTGGCGTCTTCGGTCAGCCAGCCAGTCATACAGTCACAGCGGACTTTAGATCGGCCGACGTGTTCGTGTCGGCGTTGGCATCGCGTGAGAAGGCGGTTGCCAAGTCGGAAGTCGGCGTTGCCGTTGTTGTGTCATTGTCGTGTCGGCGCAGCCAACGCGTCTTAACGAGAAGCGTGATAATAATGTAAATATATATATATATATATATATATATATATATATATATATATATATATATATATATATATATATATATATATATATATATATATATATCAAGGTTGCAGTCGTCATTGCCAGTGCTATTCGGCTGTTTCCGAATTACGTAATGGTGCCGAATGACGTTTGTTTGTCACGTTTCTTTGATACAGTGGTAAATGGGCGAAAATATAAGTCGAGAAAAAATCCGCCTTTGTTTCCGGGAGCGGGAGTCGAACCCACATCTCCGCATAACGCGTGCGGTGCGTTAACCAATTACGCTACCCCGCAGCGGCTCCTCTCTCGACTTTACAGGGGGGGGGGGGTTATATTTACAAGTGCTCTGCAGCCGGTCAACTAGCGCCGCCCCTCGACCACCGCGGGAGACCTGGAGCGTCTTTTTTCCCAGCGGCCGCCACGTAAGACGTAGTCGGAGGTCGGGGTTAGCAATTGGCATTTCCGAACTGCTGGAGCCAGAGCCCTCGTAATGCATGTAGCAGAACAGAAAGATACGGGACGAGGGACTCAGTAAGGACACATATCAAGGTTGCAGTCGTCATTGCCAGTGCTATTCGGCTGTTTCCGAATTATGTAATAGTGCCGAATGACGTTTGTTTGTCATGTTTCTTTGATACAGTGATAAATGGGCGAAAATATAAGTGGAGAAAAAATCCGCCGTTGTTTCCGGGAGCGGGAGTCGAACCCACATCTCCGCATAACGCGTGCGGTGCGTTAACCAATTGCGCTACCCCGCAGCGGCTCCTCTCTCGACTTTACAGGGGGGGTTTATATTTACAAGTGCTCTGAGGCCGGTCACCTAGCGCCGCCCCTCGACCACCGCGGGAGACGTGGAACGTCTTTTTTCCCAGCGGCCGCCACGTAAGACGTGGTCGGAGGTCGGGGTTAGCAATTGGCATTTCCGAACTGCTGGAGCCAGAGCCCTCGTAATGCATGTAGCAGAACAGAAAGATACGGGACGAGGGACTCAGTAAGGACACATATCAAGGTTGCAGTCGTCATTGCCAGTGCTATTCGGCTGTTTCCGAATTATGTAATAGTGCCGAATGACGTTTGTTTGTCATGTTTCTTTGATACAGTGATAAATGGACGAAAATATAAGTGGAGAAAAAATCTGCCGTTGTTTCCGGGAGCGGGAGTCGAGCCCACATCTCCGCATAACGCGTGCGTTAACCAATTACGCTACCCCGCAGCGGCTCCTCTCTCGACTTTACAGGGGGGGTTTATATTTACAAGTGCTCTGAGGCCGGTCACCTAGCGCCGCCCCTCGACCACCGCGGGAGACGTGGAACGTCTTTTTTCCCAGCGGCCGCCACGTAAGACGTGGTCGGAGGTCGGGGTTAGCAATTGGCATTTCCGAACTGCTGGAGCCAGAGCCCTCGTAATGCATGTAGCAGAACAGAAAGATACGCGACGAGGGACTCAGTAAGGACACATATCAAGGTTGCAGTCGTCATTGCCAGTGCTATTCGGCTGTTTCCGAATTATGTAATAGTGCCGAATGACGTTTGTTTGTCATGTTTCTTTGATACAGTGATAAATGGACGAAAATATAAGTGGAGAAAAAATCTGCCGTTGTTTCCGGGAGCGGGAGTCGAGCCCACATCTCCGCATAACGCGTGCGTTAACCAATTACGCTACCCCGCAGCGGCTCCTCTCTCGACTTTACAGGGGGGGTTTATATTTACAAGTGCTCTGAGGCCGGTCACCTAGCGCCGCCCCTCGACCACCGCGGGAGACGTGGAACGTCTTTTTCCCAGCGGCCGCCACGTAAGACGTGGTCGGAGGTCGGGGTTAGCAATTCGCATTTCCGAACTGCTGGAGCCAGAGCCCTCGTAATGCATGTAGAAGAAGAGAAAGATACGGGACGAGGGACTCAGTAAGGACACATATCAAGGTTGCAGTCGTCATTGCCAGTGCTATTCGGCTGTTTCCGAATTATGTAATAGTGCCGAATGACGTTTGTTTGTCATGTTTCTTTGATACAGTGATAAATGGACGAAAATATAAGTGGAGAAAAAATCTGCCGTTGTTTCCGGGAGCGGGAGTCGAGCCCACATCTCCGCATAACGCGTGCGTTAACCAATTACGCTACCCCGCAGCGGCTCCTCTCTCGACTTTACAGGGGGGGTTTATATTTACAAGTGCTCTGAGGCCGGTCACCTAGCGCCGCCCCTCGACCACCGCGGGAGACGTGGAACGTCTTTTTTCCCAGCGGCCGCCACGTAAGACGTGGTCGGAGGTCGGGGTTAGCAATTCGCATTTCCGAACTGCTGGAGCCAGAGCCCTCGTAATGCATGTAGAAGAAGAGAAAGATACGGGACGAGGGACTCAGTAAGGACACATATCAAGGTTGCAGTCGTCATTGCCAGTGCTATTCGGCTGTTTCCGAATTATGTAATAGTGCCGAATGACGTTTGTTTGTCATGTTTCTTTGATACAGTGATAAATGGACGAAAATATAAGTGGAGAAAAAATCTGCCGTTGTTTCCGGGAGCGGGAGTCGAGCCCACATCTCCGCATAACGCGTGCGTTAACCAATTACGCTACCCCGCAGCGGCTCCTCTCTCGACTTTACAGGGGGGGTTTATATTTACAAGTGCTCTGAGGCCGGTCACCTAGCGCCGCCCCTCGACCACCGCGGGAGACGTGGAACGTCTTTTTTCCCAGCGGCCGCCACGTAAGACGTGGTCGGAGGTCGGGGTTAGCAATTCGCATTTCCGAACTGCTGGAGCCAGAGCCCTCGTAATGCATGTAGAAGAAGAGAAAGATACGGGACGAGGGACTCAGTAAGGACACATATCAAGGTTGCAGTCGTCATTGCCAGTGCTATTCGGCTGTTTCCGAATTATGTAATAGTGCCGAATGACGTTTGTTTGTCATGTTTCTTTGATACAGTGATAAATGGACGAAAATATAAGTGGAGAAAAAATCTGCCGTTGTTTCCGGGAGCGGGAGTCGAGCCCACATCTCCGCATAACGCGTGCGTTAACCAATTACGCTACCCCGCAGCGGCTCCTCTCTCGACTTTACAGGGGGGGTTTATATTTACAAGTGCTCTGAGGCCGGTCACCTAGCGCCGCCCCTCGACCACCGCGGGAGACGTGGAACGTCTTTTTTCCCAGCGGCCGCCACGTAAGACGTGGTCGGAGGTCGGGGTTAGCAATTCGCATTTCCGAACTGCTGGAGCCAGAGCCCTCGTAATGCATGTAGCAGAACAGAAAGATACGCGACGAGGGACTCAGTAAGGACACATATCAAGGTTGCAGTCGTCATTGCCAGTGCTATTCGGCTGTTTCCGAATTATGTAATAGTGCCGAATGACGTTTGTTTGTCATGTTTCTTTGATACAGTGATAAATGGACGAAAATATAAGTGGAGAAAAAATCTGCCGTTGTTTCCGGGAGCGGGAGTCGAGCCCACATCTCCGCATAACGCGTGCGTTAACCAATTACGCTACCCCGCAGCGGCTCCTCTCTCGACTTTACAGGGGGGGGTTTATATTTACAAGTGCTCTGAGGCCGGTCACCTAGCGCCGCCCCTCGACCACCGCGGGAGACGTGGAACGTCTTTTTCCCAGCGGCCGCCACGTAAGACGTGGTCGGAGGTCGGGGTTAGCAATTCGCATTTCCGAACTGCTGGAGCCAGAGCCCTCGTAATGCATGTAGAAGAAGAGAAAGATACGGGACGAGGGACTCAGTAAGGACACATATCAAGGTTGCAGTCGTCATTGCCAGTGCTATTCGGCTGTTTCCGAATTATGTAATAGTGCCGAATGACGTTTGTTTGTCATGTTTCTTTGATACAGTGATAAATGGACGAAAATATAAGTGGAGAAAAAATCTGCCGTTGTTTCCGGGAGCGGGAGTCGAGCCCACATCTCCGCATAACGCGTGCGTTAACCAATTACGCTACCCCGCAGCGGCTCCTCTCTCGACTTTACAGGGGGGGTTTATATTTACAAGTGCTCTGAGGCCGGTCACCTAGCGCCGCCCCTCGACCACCGCGGGAGACGTGGAACGTCTTTTTTCCCAGCGGCCGCCACGTAAGACGTGGTCGGAGGTCGGGGTTAGCAATTCGCATTTCCGAACTGCTGGAGCCAGAGCCCTCGTAATGCATGTAGAAGAAGAGAAAGATACGGGACGAGGGACTCAGTAAGGACACATATCAAGGTTGCAGTCGTCATTGCCAGTGCTATTCGGCTGTTTCCGAATTATGTAATAGTGCCGAATGACGTTTGTTTGTCATGTTTCTTTGATACAGTGATAAATGGACGAAAATATAAGTGGAGAAAAAATCTGCCGTTGTTTCCGGGAGCGGGAGTCGAGCCCACATCTCCGCATAACGCGTGCGTTAACCAATTACGCTACCCCGCAGCGGCTCCTCTCTCGACTTTACAGGGGGGGTTTATATTTACAAGTGCTCTGAGGCCGGTCACCTAGCGCCGCCCCTCGACCACCGCGGGAGACGTGGAACGTCTTTTTTCCCAGCGGCCGCCACGTAAGACGTGGTCGGAGGTCGGGGTTAGCAATTCGCATTTCCGAACTGCTGGAGCCAGAGCCCTCGTAATGCATGTAGAAGAAGAGAAAGATACGGGACGAGGGACTCAGTAAGGACACATATCAAGGTTGCAGTCGTCATTGCCAGTGCTATTCGGCTGTTTCCGAATTATGTAATAGTGCCGAATGACGTTTGTTTGTCATGTTTCTTTGATACAGTGATAAATGGACGAAAATATAAGTGGAGAAAAAATCTGCCGTTGTTTCCGGGAGCGGGAGTCGAGCCCACATCTCCGCATAACGCGTGCGTTAACCAATTACGCTACCCCGCAGCGGCTCCTCTCTCGACTTTACAGGGGGGGTTTATATTTACAAGTGCTCTGAGGCCGGTCACCTAGCGCCGCCCCTCGACCACCGCGGGAGACGTGGAACGTCTTTTTTCCCAGCGGCCGCCACGTAAGACGTGGTCGGAGGTCGGGGTTAGCAATTCGCATTTCCGAACTGCTGGAGCCAGAGCCCTCGTAATGCATGTAGAAGAAGAGAAAGATACGGGACGAGGGACTCAGTAAGGACACATATCAAGGTTGCAGTCGTCATTGCCAGTGCTATTCGGCTGTTTCCGAATTATGTAATAGTGCCGAATGACGTTTGTTTGTCATGTTTCTTTGATACAGTGATAAATGGACGAAAATATAAGTGGAGAAAAAATCTGCCGTTGTTTCCGGGAGCGGGAGTCGAGCCCACATCTCCGCATAACGCGTGCGTTAACCAATTACGCTACCCCGCAGCGGCTCCTCTCTCGACTTTACAGGGGGGGTTTATATTTACAAGTGCTCTGAGGCCGGTCACCTAGCGCCGCCCCTCGACCACCGCGGGAGACGTGGAACGTCTTTTTTCCCAGCGGCCGCCACGTAAGACGTGGTCGGAGGTCGGGGTTAGCAATTCGCATTTCCGAACTGCTGGAGCCAGAGCCCTCGTAATGCATGTAGAAGAAGAGAAAGATACGGGACGAGGGACTCAGTAACGACACATATCAAGGTTGCAGTCGTCATTGCCAGTGCTATTCGGCTGTTTCCGAATTATGTAATAGTGCCGAATGACGTTTGTTTGTCATGTTTCTTTGATACAGTGATAAATGGACGAAAATATAAGTGGAGAAAAAATCTGCCGTTGTTTCCGGGAGCGGGAGTCGAGCCCACATCTCCGCATAACGCGTGCGTTAACCAATTACGCTACCCCGCAGCGGCTCCTCTCTCGACTTTACAGGGGGGGTTTATATTTACAAGTGCTCTGAGGCCGGTCACCTAGCGCCGCCCCTCGACCACCGCGGGAGACGTGGAACGTCTTTTTTCCCAGCGGCCGCCACGTAAGACGTGGTCGGAGGTCGGGGTTAGCAATTGGCATTTCCGAACTGCTGGAGCCAGAGCCCTCGTAATGCATGTAGCAGAACAGAAAGATACGGGACGAGGGACTCAGTAAGGACACATATCAAGGTTGCAGTCGTCATTGCCAGTGCTATTCGGCTGTTTCCGAATTATGTAATAGTGCCGAATGACGTTTGTTTGTCATGTTTCTTTGATACAGTGATAAATGGACGAAAATATAAGTGGAGAAAAAATCTGCCGTTGTTTCCGGGAGCGGGAGTCGAGCCCACATCTCCGCATAACGCGTGCGTTAACCAATTACGCTACCCCGCAGCGGCTCCTCTCTCGACTTTACAGGGGGGGTTTATATTTACAAGTGCTCTGAGGCCGGTCACCTAGCGCCGCCCCTCGACCACCGCGGGAGACGTGGAACGTCTTTTTTCCCAGCGGCCGCCACGTAAGACGTGGTCGGAGGTCGGGGTTAGCAATTCGCATTTCCGAACTGCTGGAGCCAGAGCCCTCGTAATGCATGTAGAAGAAGAGAAAGATACGGGACGAGGGACTCAGTAAGTCATATCGTTTGAAAACAGCGCGGAAGACGGGACGGAGCAAGTAATAGACGACACAAGCGCTGTGTCGTCTATTACTTGTGTCGTCTATTACTTGCTCCGTCCCGTGTCCTTACGAGGGACTCAGTAAGGACACATATCAAGGTTGCAGTCGTCATTGCCAGTGCTATTCGGCTGTTTCCGAATTATGTAATAGTGCCGAATGACGTTTGTTTGTCATGTTTCTTTGATACAGTGATAAATGGACGAAAATATAAGTGGAGAAAAAATCTGCCGTTGTTTCCGGGAGCGGGAGTCGAGCCCACATCTCCGCATAACGCGTGCGTTAACCAATTACGCTACCCCGCAGCGGCTCCTCTCTCGACTTTACAGGGGGGGTATATATTTACAAGTGCTCTGAGGCCGGTCACCTAGCGCCGCCCCTCGACCACCGCGGGAGACGTGGAACGTCTTTTTTCCCAGCGGCCGCCACGTAAGACGTGGTCGGAGGTCGGGGTTAGCAATTCGCATTTCCGAACTGCTGGAGCCAGAGCCCTCGTAATGCATGTAGAAGAAGAGAAAGATACGGGACGAGGGACTCAGTAAGGACACATATCAAGGTTGCAGTCGTCATTGCCAGTGCTATTCGGCTGTTTCCGAATTATGTGATAGTGCCGAATGACGTTTGTTTGTCATGTTTCTTTGATACAGTGATAAATGGACGAAAATATAAGTGGAGAAAAAATCTGCCGTTGTTTCCGGGAGCGGGAGTCGAGCCCACATCTCCGCATAACGCGTGCGTTAACCAATTACGCTACCCCGCAGCGGCTCCTCTCTCGACTTTACAGGGGGGGTTTATATTTACAAGTGCTCTGAGGCCGGTCACCTAGCGCCGCCCCTCGACCACCGCGGGAGACGTGGAACGTCTTTTTTCCCAGCGGCCGCCACGTAAGACGTGGTCGGAGGTCGGGGTTAGCAATTCGCATTTCCGAACTGCTGGAGCCAGAGCCCTCGTAATGCATGTAGAAGAAGAGAAAGATACGGGACGAGGGACTCAGTAAGGACACATATCAAGGTTGCAGTCGTCATTGCCAGTGCTATTCGGCTGTTTCCGAATTATGTAATAGTGCCGAATGACATTTGTTTGTCATGTTTCTTTCATACAGTGATAAATGGACGAAAATATAAGTGGAGAAAAAATCTGCCGTTGTTTCCGGGAGCGGGAGTCGAACCCACATCTCCGCATAACGCGTGCGGTGCGTTAACCAATTACGCTACCCCGCAGCGGCTCCTCTCTCGACTTTAGAGGGGGGCTTATATTCACAAGTGCTCTGAGGCCGGTCAACTAGCGCCGCCCCTCCACCACCGCGGGAGACGTGGAACGTCTTTTTTCTCGACTTATATTTTCGCCCATTTATCACTGTATCAAAGAAACATGACACACAAACGTCATTCGGCACTATTACATAATTCGGAAACAGCCGAATAGCACTGGCAATGACGACTGCAACCTTGATATGTGTCCTTACTGAGTCCCTCGTCCCGTATCTATATATATGTATATATATATATACATATGGACGTACAGTATTCCGTTAGGCATGCTGCAGGAAGCACTAATTAACCAAACGCGCCCGCCACCCTTCGACTCTGAACAGACGATGCCTCTCTTCGCCGGAAGTAAGAGAAGAAGCTGTCCAGTCGCAAGATGTCTGACTCGTAACGCGCATGGGAGAATCGATGGCGTACACAGAAGAAGATGGCGGAGCCCAAAAATATGCAGGAAAGGGTGGGAATGCGGCAACAAACCTTGTAACAAAAGTGGGAGCTTTCCGCTGCACTTAAAAATGTTATACTTGGCACAGACGACGTTGACCACCCAGCCTAACGATTGCGCCAGTTCATCTGGTGGGTTAGAAAAGCCTTTCAGGGTCCGTTTAACCCTCCTCTCCTCCGCCACCCTCTCCTCTGGATGCTTTCCCACGACTGGTGGCCTAGTAACATGGCGCCTAGTACAACAGGGAAAGCTATGCCTCAAAAATGCTGCCATAGCCCGAAGACCCAACCTAACGACGCAACTAGCCAGACGCGACAATCCGCTCCGATGAGACTGGGACGAAACCCGTGTTCATTTGTTGGAGGCATTTTGCTGTGGGCATGCAGCCAGCGGTGCTCGGCATGGACGGAATTCACTCCAGCGACTAAGAGCTCCTTGTGACATCAGCAACAGCAACTGAAACCTACAACGCTACATTTTGAAACCACATTTGGAGCTAAATTTGCTCACAAGGTATGAAAATATTTCCTCACAGGCCAATTACTGTAGGTCCAGTGACTTCACGTTTTATTTTTGTAGTAATCGAAGAAGAATAATAAAAACGAAGCAATGTGGAGAGGCAGAAAATTGGTGAAAATGAGTATTCAGTGAACATGACGCAGATGCAGTTTCATGCAGTAGGTACTTCACTAAGGGATCAAGGCTCTGACGCCTTTGCACTAAAATGACGAAGACAGCCACAAGAATGAAGCAACAATATCAAGCAACTAGGGCTTCCGAAACCGCTAACTTCGAGCACATTTTTTCTGGTCTAGCTCCAACACAGCTCTTCCGAAACCCGTGTTGCTTCTCACGCCCCCTAAGTGCATACTTGGAAGCCCCTGTGAGAGATAAAACACTTTTTTGTACAGTACAAACTGCTAACCAGGGCGGAAAAAGGAGGTTGTTAGGGCTATGTAAAACCGTGACATACACTGTTTACAATTTGGAGTACGAACAAGCTTCTAAAATGCAACCATAGAGTAATTAGTAGCCGGAAGGCGCCAGCAATGGTGGCGCTCTCGTTTAAAAATCGCCATTTTATTTTGATTCTGTTCCGGCATCTCGATGAGGGGTAATGAATCCGGAATCGTTCGATTTTCAGAGTGGTAACTACGCGTCACTGCTCCGGTAACACCGCTTGCACCGGAGCGCGACATGCATGCGCTGTGGTGCTCCGGCTTGCGATCGGAGCCCAGCGGACTGTCAAAAACGGCCAGCAAAAACTGTAAGCCACACCACTCAGGGAAGCGTACATTCGTTGGGAGCCAATCTTATCTCCCAAGAAACCGGCCATAGACCACGGTTACAACGGCCGTGCAGGTACTGTCTCATGCTACCGATGCGGAGTAAAAGGGCATGGTCATAAGGATTGCTGCTTCCGTTCGGCGTCATGCTTAGTATAAACAGCAAGGTCACATCGGCAGAGTCTGTTTCCTCTGTGATGGCGGTTTCGGGGAAGTGCCACCAGTGCAGGCGCGTCATGTGCAGCGGATTGATTGATCTTCGGGTTTAACGCGACGACGCAACGCAGGCGATGAGGCGCGCCGTAGTGGAGGGCTCCGGATTAATTTAGACCACCTGGGGATCTTTAACGTGCGCCGAAATCTCGTACACACGGGCGTTTTTGCTTTTCGCCTCCATCAGAAAAGCGGCCGCCGCGGCCGGGAATCGAACCCGTGACCTCGTGCTCAGCAGCGCAACGCCTTAGCCACTGAGCCACCGCGGCGGGTTATGTGCAGCGGAGAGGCAGCGAAGTCATGTCGGCCACATTTACATTTCATTTCATTTCATTTCATGTTTATTAGATACGTTTGTTCATTACAAATATGCAACAAAATGTTGGGCCAATGGCCGAAGCTAGTTGAGGCCAAGTTGAAAGTAAGACAGCACGCAAAACATGAACCTAGTTAACAACCCAGCAAAAAGATGCACAATCGTTAATGCATGCACAATGTGTAAATGAATGATGCAACTGCTCTCATAAGCCGCGAGCGGAGAAAATAAAAACCAATATCAATAGATTCTAGTAAAAACAATATGAACACTTTTACACATTTGAGTGTTACACTAACGATTGTGTGTAAATATAAAGGCAGTTTTGCAGACTTTTTCACCAAATAAGTCAATGTATTGCCTACGCAAACACATATAATACATATATGCTTGTACAGACCCAAGTGCGCTGTAAACCGAGGGAAGTAATTTTAAACCTTTCCCTACTCGCCTACCTCCAATAAAAATTTACGGCGTTATCAAAATAAAAACCAGTGACACCGCCCTCGCAATTTGCTCATTATATAAATATAGGGCGCGTTTTTTCATTTGCCGTGGGCACGACCGACCGCCGATGTAAACATTAATAAGATTTATAGGTATTATGTTATTCATTTTCTTCTGAGCAAAGGACCCACCCACAAAATAAGCAAGAGGAATTCTACAGCACCACAACTATTCAAAAGAACAGAAGCTAGTGTGAAGCTTTCTAGCCCAAGCTGCATTCGGAAGCTCAGTGTTTTTCACCATTCGTTTTGTACACACGCAACAAGAACTCACCGTTCCAAGGTCCAACGTGGCTAGGTACAAGGTGTCAATGTCCGGGTAAAGCAGCTGCTTGTGTGCTAAAGAAATATTCTCTGCGTTTTATTTATATTACGCCTCGCTTTTAAAATGCCACTAAGACGGAAGAATGTCGATCAGAAGTTCAACGACGGCTGGGCTGCATTATGGTGTTGACGTTACTCGAACAAGAATAAGTACAGTGCTATTTTCTGATAGCAAAGGGGAAACCTCGTACAAAAATAAACTGCTAAGCCACGTCTTAAATCCTTGTGACTTCTCGAGGAAATATTACCTATGAATTCCGCCCTAAAAGAGATGCGTTCCGATCCCGCTGAAGGGGATATTTGTGCCTCAAAACTATACATAAAATAGGGAAAAATCACGTTATCTGTCTGTTTGACTCACAACAGAACTTTTAAGTTGCAGGTGCACTGACAAAATATAAGAAAGGATTGGTATGCTGTATATTTATTGCGTAACATTGTTAAATGCAAAGATATTTTATTTAAAATGAAGGGGCCCTTGCTGCTTTGAAAGGATTTATGGTGGTGGAATTGAACATCTTGGAAAATTGGTAGGCGGGGAAGGTTTGAACTTGGTACATGCCCTTAATAATCATCGCTGCTATCAAAGAACAAACACCAATTACACACTCTTTCCACACTCTGCAGAAAACCGAGTGTTGCAGTCTCTCAATACCATTTTTCTTCCCAAAAAGAGTCTAGAGCTACAAATTAGGGGGCTGAAACCTAAGAAAAAGGCTGAAAAAGACCTATAAACGCCCTTTTTACATCTATATAAACACCCTTTTCGGCCAAAACGGGTGTAAAAATTTTGTGTTTAGTTAGCAAAATACCAGATTTGTCTTTCTGCGCTCTAACACCTTGCCTTAAGTTGGCCATCCGAAACTCAGCCCCGATCCTTTTATGGATATTGTCACGACCAGCCGCTTTTTCGGCGAATATTAAAGGGTTCATTCATATACAAGCGCTTTCCTCGTTAGGTTCAATATTCTTTGCTGTTGCTCTAATCCTCTGTGAGTGAAAAGTTGACAGCCACCTCAATGTAGCCATACGGCAATGAAGGAAAACTGTACAGCATTTTTGAAAACGTGGCAGTTGAAGAAACATTCCCCCTTCTCCAAGACAAGTTTCTCACTGCATTTTGTTTTAACTGAGCAGTTTCTGAGAAAGCTGTACAGCTTTCCATTGTAGCCGTGCGGCTACGGATGTCAAATTTTTTTCCCAGAAACTTACTCAACCTTGCGGATTTCCCCTAAATCAGGTCGATTATTCTATGGTGCTCCAATTTTCAAACAGGTAATGTCGCTTTCATCTGTGGTGCACAACAAGCACAATGTATCTGCTTTTACCTTACTAACACCACCAGTAGCTACTTTCTTTTTATATTATCTGCTTTCTCAACACGAGCTACTTTTATTTCAATGTTTTTATTCCGCATACCCTGGCCCTGTGTTGCCAGTTGCTTTTTTGTACATCAATCTCCCTTCCAAGCACTACTGGAATCGCCTTCATCGTCGCGGTATCCCTCTTTAGGTCTGTGCAGTATTTTACTAGATCCGCACATCCCTTGTTTATGAACGAACAGCTCCTTTAATTGCTAATATTTTCGTACAAAATTTCCCTTTCAGTCCATAATTTCTGTACCCAATGTCAAAACAAGCTTAGACAGAAACTTCGCAACACAGGCAGGAAACATCTACAGTTGAAGTCAATACATGGGAACCATTATTTCACAAGAAAAAGCTGATTTTACTGCGGCCTTATGTCGGTTTTAAAGCTACCATGAGTTGGCGTAGCCCTCGGACAATAATTTTATTCAGTTAAATCCTTAGGCAAGAGGAAGGTAGTCCAGATACCCGTGAAGAGGCACCCTGTCCGCGACAATATCGTCACTCTCAATGATGCTGCCCTCTCCCAATGTCTCTCTCTCTGTATCTCTCTCTTTCTCTCTGCCCATAAACGGTGGATTCCTACCAGGAAATGCACTGTAATCACATGCAGCTACTGCATGGCCAAGACCTTGATTGCAGATTCTGGCGGCTGCGCGCAGTAGCCGCCAAAAATGCAGAACATTTAAAAACGTGGTTACACTAGTTTTCACAATTTCATTGTATTTTGATTAATCCTCGAAGACTGACAGAATATACCCAACAATCATGATAGTGTAATCTTTACTTGAGTGGGGGGCAAGTATCTGCTACAAAATATTAATCTTCCAAGATGTTACAGAATGTCGATATTTTATTAAGAAAAACTTGGGTTAAGTTGTGCATGTTTTCTTAAGTGTACACGTAGACTAAGCGATGGGTGATTAATTTTATGCAGATAATGTTTTTAAAGAGAGTGGCAGGTAGTGGAGCTTTAACGCCCATTACAAAACACGAATAACGTTTCTGCAAAAGTTGTGTATTATTTGTCGCGCAGCCTGTATTTTGTATTACACAGCAATAATCGCAATGACGCCACTTGATTGAATATTACAGCAATGACTTAATTGGGATAGGAAAGTCACATGCAAAGGATATCACACCGAAATTCAGTTAAGTTGTGGGTATTCCCAAATACTGTAGGGATTTCCAAACAATTCTTGGTAATTAAAACGCCTGGTGTTTTTCCGACCGTGAGAGCGCAAATATTGGATTTATTGGGCACAATATCGGCGGATTAGCAGCGATTTTGCTTTATCCAGTAGATTACTCAAGCTACTATTCATAGGCAACAGGGGCACTTTTGCGCATCATTAGCGGATGTAAACAGTTCGTGACACTAAACGATGTAATTAGAAGTGGATGATGAGCATAAATGAAGTATTTTGTGCCAGGATTGAATGCAACAGCTCACAAAACACTAGCTGTGGGACGCTTTGTGGTGCTGCTGACACTGACGTCGCTCTCCATGATGTCGCTACTGGTAAATACAGTCTTTTTAGGGCTTACCCGCCCCGACGCCACCATTTTTATGTACAACTGCCGGGCCACCGGGACTGCGGGAGCATTACCACGCCGTGTTGACCGAGACCGCTGCCGCGCTGTCGTACTAATGCCCACTGGAGCGCTGGAAACCATAAAGTTTGCCTCCGTCACAACTTGTCCATCACGTCAAGAGTTCACTGGGTTTACTTTAAACGTAAGACGACAAGCGCTATGAGTGATGAGGAACTTTATGAAACAGATTGCAGTTTTCATTGTGAATATTGACGGAAGAGGTTGGAGTGATGTGTGGTTGATTTTTACGCTGTGTGCGATCAACATAATAAGTTACTTTAATTTCTGCCATAAGCGCCCTTTTGGATGTCCCTTTTCTGTCCGCAATGCGTATAGTGTAATAGCGATTAGCCGTTAAAATCACCCTTTCATGTTATTTATCCGCGTGAACTTTACCGCGTTTGCATTATTGGGAATCTCTAAAGAAGCAATGCTGAGCAAACGTAAGCACTATAAGGCACGTATTTTGAATTTGTCACTATAAAATTTACATGAATAGTTCCAATATTTAACTATACTGGATACGGAAAAGACACGTGCTATTAATTTCTGTGAGCCCCTCTGGAATGTTATGACTGCTTTGGGACAGTGCCATTTGGCTCATGACAGCTTCTCTGGCGCTTGCGTTTAAATGAGGGACATCGCTTGCTCTCATATAACGCAGATTGAGAAAAAAAGATTGAACTTTCCTGTATTGGGGGCCTGTTTACATGATGCGCAGACGTTAAATTCTCGACATTCCACTCAGAACTTTCTCCATCACATACGGCAAAGCAAATATTAAGCAGCTTTTTTATGACCTCGTTTTCGTCCTCCCAAAGGATGGCTGAAGCAAAGATCCCCAACTCATGTCAACCATTTTACGTTTTTTGTAAAGGTTGAAGGAAAAAACTCTCAGTTACTAACAATATCTCATGGGCTTGATACACGCGTGGCCATTATCCGGCCTGATGTAGCCAGTTAAAATTTAATTGAATGTCAAGCAATTGTACCAAAATAAGCCCTCTGTAAATCACACTGTACAATAAATTTTGAGAGTTATGCAGCACGTTATATATCTGCTGGATGTTGCACGTTAACATTCTGCTACCTCGATCGAACTGCAGACACACATCATTGGTAATGATCTTGTATTAATCAGGGTAGCCCCGCCTCCAGCAGGGAGATGTGGTCGCATGGAGGACGACATTGGTGCCTGCCGCCCGGTTTCCAGTGCTCTTTTGTATATCCTATCACTTATTAGCGCCGGCACAAAATAAAACGTGCAAACAGACAGTTTATATAAAGGTTCGAAGTTAATGTGTAAAAAGCACAAATGTAACTCAGCCTATTTAGTAACATAATAAAACTAAAACCACCAACTGATGTTGTCCACAAAGCACAAATAGTATTCTGCCTATTGATTAACATAACGAAAGTGAAAAAAAACTAGTTCGAGCAGCAAACATAATTTACCAATGTTTGCCCGGAATAACATTACCTTATATCTTAAGAAAGTAAACAGATGCTTGCAGGAGAGCGCTCCTGTGACAACAGCATTTGAAGATCATAGCCCGGTTTTACTCTGAAAAATATTTGCTCAGGGGACTGAGAATACGTTTAAATGTAACAAAACACTTTTACCGCTGCTGTAGAAGCCATTTCATGAAACTTTCAATAAAAATTTCTAAATAAAACATATCCGGGGAATAATATCGCCGTTTCTGAGAAATCAGACTGGATAATATTTCAAAGAGTCCTGGCAGATTATTTTAACACTGTATTGCGGATTTCAGCATTTGCGCTCATGGTTCTGGTGTTTCAAAATTTTGAAAAAAATTACATTAAGGGGCGAATGTACGTTAAATGGGGGCTGCCATCAACGCTCACCGGACAAGGGGAGATTCGAGAAGTTGTTTTAGCACAGAGGCTACTCGAAGGCCGTGAGGCGCGCTGCAGTAGACGGCTTGGGACTAATTTCGACCTCCTGGGAATCTTTACGTGCACCAAAATTTCGACATACGCGTGTTTTTGCTTTTGCATTCGTCACAATAGCAGCCGGCGCGTACCAAACCCGATTTCTTCGGCTCAGCCGCGCAACGCTGGTGAGCCAATGGGATCGGTACAAGGTGGGAAGCGAAAACACATTGCTGTCTAATTACCTTTGTGCCATCCTATGCACTTTGCGCTCAGGTATGCCTTGCCAGCCATAGGTCAGATCGGATGTTTTCACTTAACCCCCCTCCACGCTGGCTGTTGAGTGCAGCTTAGGCTCGGGCATAGCGTGATTGAAATCACTGCGACATTCATTGGCGTTGTCAATATCGGGTTTCGATCATTGCGTACCAGTGTGACGATATTCCTTTCTATGCGTGCTGGGCCGCAGCAGCCTACACCTGTCAACACCATACTGGTGCGCTATTCATCTGCGTTTGTAGGGCGGTAAGACTTTTTATTCGTTCCTTCTGCTGCCGTTTTGTTGTTTGTGGTGCACTTTGATGATTATTTTTACTGAAAAAACTTCTGTTGACAACAAGGTTTTTGTATATTCTTGCACCCCGTGAAATTACAAATTTTGAAAAGCCAGGAAGCTAATGGGAAAGCATGCTGCATCAACGACTCTTTGACGCAGGAGTGTTGACGTACGTTGCGCCCTTTGCGCCCTGAGAGTCACCCGCGTTCCTCGAGTGATTAAAGTGTATGACATAAACAGAAGTTTACATGCGCGGTAGCTATCTTATGGGATATTTATTTATTTATTGAATACTGCCAGCCTGAGAGCCAGGCCTTGGGTAGGGTGGGTTAGATGTTTACATTCACAAGGACGCAATAGTTAACTGGATACATATTACAACAGAAAAAATAACACGACACACATTGAAAACATTTGTCAAAAAATAAAAGACAACAAAAGAAACACAACAGAGAAAGCGCATACCTGCACAGAATTTTACGCGCATGACACTTAACGCGTCATTGCAGAAGAGTAAGCCGATAACAACTATTTGCAATTAGAAAACCACGGCACGATGACCGAAATTGCTATACAAGAAATAACTTTGAAAAATGTACTCGGAGAGAAACGTTTACACATCGCTGAGAGAAAAAAACGGCAACAATGTTTACATAAGAGAGAACACGATACGCGCACAACTGTGTTGACAAAAACCACTGCGGCACAGAGAACATGAAAGTGAGAAGCAGCGATTAGCACACAGTAGTAATAAATATACCCTTAAGGAAGAAGTTAGACGAAAACAATGAGACAGCTACTTAAACAGAGAGATTTTTCATGAATATTTCCACAGTAGAGTATTCGACCGTACTCTGAGGTAGGCAATTCCAACCAGCGACTGTTTGGGGAAAGAAGGAATGTTTAAATACGTCTGTGCGACAAGAAAAAATCTGTAACTTTTTTCGTGTGAAATAAACGCGTCGGGCGGCGATCGGTAATTGTGAGGTAGCTTTCTTTGTCTATGCCAAGTTTATCATGGTTTAAATAGAACAGCTTTAGCCTGTCGCGGTGACGTCGTGTTTCTAATTTTTCTAAGCTTGCGGCCTGAAGAAGACTCGATGGAGGTACGTGCCAGTTATAAGAATTAAAAATAAATCTGACGGCTTTTCTCTGTACTCTTTCTATACTATACCCATATAGTACTCATATACTATGCTCATACTATACTATCGCGCCTCATACTATACTATTGTATATAAAATCCAATATTACGACTCCAACTTGAGTTCCAAACATTCAGGTAAAATTATTGTAGCGCACCCCCATACATTGCCGCAATGTGATTGCCCTTTTTAAGTACTCGCTATACAACACATGTGATACACCAACACATAATTTTTCCGAAGGTTTCATGTATTGCACCCCCACAATAAAAAACATCTTCTAAAACAACAACATTCTCATCATAATCATCTCCATCATCATCATCATCTTTGACATTTCCATCGAGCTAATGGCCTTCCCTTTCTAGACCACTCTCTGTATCCGCTCTTTTACCCTCACGGCCAATCTGTTGTCAGTTCGTCTCACTACACGGCCAGCCCATATCTATTTCTTTTTCTTCAGGGGGCACTGCAACACTATTTTCCACTTTCTTCGGAATCCTAAATGCTTGCAGAGCGCAGTCAACAAACCAATTCAGTACTTAGATTAGGGGTTGCTGAGTACATCACCCAAACATTACTGCGCTATGCCCGCCTGATAACTTAGAAACCTACTGAAAGGACTTTTCTCTCTGTACCGGTCTTGGCGTTCCGCAACCGCTGCTGTTACGTTGTTAAAGTGGTGCAGCCAGTATTGGCCGGCTTTCCTTCTTGTTTCAGGAATGAATGCATTCGAAATCCACTTTAAAAAGACGGCCTCAAAAGCAAAGTACAAACGGAAGGCGCGTTTGCGGCGACGAGCAACTCACACAGTGCCGCTCCGAGCTGGCGATAAACATACGTTTCGCAGTGCTTCCAGACGTGAAGGAAAGAGTGAAAGCCTTTATTGGAAATGTTGAAGAGTCCTTTTAAGGGACCGTGGAACATTCCTCTCAAGTTTTTTTCTAAATCGTTATTACTTTAAGAACGTAGTCGACAAACACGTGCGGTAATTAGATTAGAGGGTCTCGATGTACCTTAGCAAAAATGTACTGCTCTGTTTTAAATAGAAAACATAGACACTTGCTCAATGAATGTTTCTGTCGTTCCCGGTCCTAACGTTAATTGATTTTGAGGTTTAACGAGCCGACAATACACAGGCGGTGAAGCGCGCCGTAGTGGGGGTCTCCGTATTAATTTTGATTACCTGGGATCTTCAACGTGTCCTGAAATCTCGAAAGCACCGGCATTTTCGCTTTTTGCCTCCATCGCAAAAGCGACCGCCATGGCCGGGAATCGAACCCGTACCGGTCTTAACGTTCTTCGACCATTAGAATTTCGCCATTACAGAGGTGTAGTAGCTATTGGTCAGATTACTTTCAGTTGAAGCTTTGACCGCGTTCGATAGGCACTTAAAAAAAACTCTCAAAAGCAAAGCTGAAACTAGGGGCCCTGTTCTCGACTGCACTGGTTCCCGGAAAATTCGCCAGGTTTTTTTTTTTTTTTACGGAAGCACGACGTAAGCCATGATTGACGGGGTGCACCTACAGCTAGGACGACATGCAGTGTAATTTGACGCTTCACTCAAAAAGATGACAACCAAGGTATCCAATATTGCGCATAAAAGATATAAAAAAACTTCACATGTGCAAGAAAATTAAGACGGTAGCTGAGACTGGCAAGAGAAATACATTTCTGCAGGTCCAAACACCACAAGGCGATCAAGTAACGTTGATCCAAAAGCGAGCGAAAGGCGGATGTTGAGTTAAATAATTTTTTACAGTATCCATTTATTTAGTTTAATCGAATTTAGTAACATAGTTCGGATCTCTGCTTCAGTGCAACCTTTGTTGCGTTATGACCATTGGTTATCACCTTCCCTGCCGCCACCTCCGCCACGCTATCGCCTGCTGCGATGGTACAAGTTTATAGCGTGATCACATAAAAAGGCGGCCGCGATTATGGGTTGTATGACACATAAGAGCAGCGAAGCGCTACGCCTGATAACAGCGGAGCGTACCGATGTCGCGGATTAACTCCTTCGCAAATTTCAGCTTCAATAAGCGCTGTAATGAACAAAAGAGTGACTTTTCTTTGTAATTGTTCTTTTGAGTTCTATCATGTGACGCAGCAGCTTGCTAGGTGGAGTGTGGACAAGTGCCATTCATTGCGTTCTCTTTGTCATGGAAAGGCTTGTACTGCCCTCTTATGTTGAGGTTAAGCCAAACAAATGATTTTTATTTTATTGCCAAACATAAATGCAAAATACCGCACGTTGTTTCTATGCTCCGTGATTGCTGACTTGGAAACCGTCAAAACTATTATTTCTTTGGGTAGAAAACATGCTTTAAACCGCGCGCCATGCGAAACTGCGCCTACTGCAAACTCACGGACGTTTCGCGGAGCCGAACGGCGGTGAAATTTTTTGCCATGTCACGCGGCAAAATCAGCCGCCATTTTCAAGCTGTTACGTGACATTATGTCACTTTTAAGCACGCTGGTGTTGCTAATCTGTGACGTGATCGTTCCCGCCAACTGTTTCAATTACGTCATGCCTTCTCAGCCAATCACAGAGAGGGCGTGTATTACAAGAGGTACTGTTTTTGAATAGCAAAGACAGGCCTACGTTGTCCTGTCCGGTACATTTAGTCTAGTATTGCATTGCCGGCCAAGAATTATGCGCTGCCAGTAAACAGAAATAACGTGAAATCAGAAGCTTGTGCCCGTAAACGTCATGAAACGTCAAAATGACAAAAGCACCCACAACCGCTTAACCGCTTGTTCAACCGGAAGCGTGGGACCAAAATTGAAAGCCAATCAGAAAAGTCTTCCGGCAAATTCCCCAGTTCCCTGGAAATTTTTGCAGTCGAGAATACGGTCCTAGACGGCGTATTTGCTCCGACAAACAAATCACGCAGTGCCGATGAGTGGTAGTGATAACTAGGTTTTGCCGTGCTTCCAGAAACGAAGGGAAGCGGGAAAGCGTTTATCGGAAGTGTTGCAGATTCACTTCAAGTTGAACTATGATATCTTCCACTCCAGTTTGCTCCCTGATCTAGGATGCTTGTTTTCGGTTTCCAAGCGTTACTCATATCATTTCCGCTCTATTGCCCATTGGGCCGACATTAGTTTCCTTTCCACACGTTTAGTAAGACACATAGTTACCGTTTCATATGTCACCACCTCTACAGCTAATTGGTCGTACACATTTCCTTTCAGTTAGAGAGGTTGCTTAGGTTTTGGTTATTTATGAGTGTTCGCCGAATTCACCCCAGCCCATTCGTACTGTGAGCCTGATGTCTTTCTCGTGGTTAGCACCGGCACTCACCACTTGACCTTTCACTTTATAGTCTGAACAGAACGCACTGAGCATGCTTATTCGCCGCTACTGTAGATGTATTGGGATTTATATTTGCCCAATGGCGAAGCTTTCTGATTGCAGTTCTTCAATCATCTTTTTGCCTTTTTTGCAGACGTACTGAGCAAGAATATAACGTCTGAAACCTCAAATGGCTCACGTATTCTTCGTTTATCCGCAACCTGCGTTTTTCCAGTCAAGCTACCTAAATATCCTCTCCAGACACGGTGTGAACAGTTTCGCGTGGTGTTGTCGCCGTGTCGTACTCCCCGCCCGACCGCGAATTTTTTTTTACTTTTCTTATGAAGGATGATCCTGCCAACACATTCCTTATAAATGTAGTCTAGATGTCTTGTGTTGGTCAACTCTATTTCTTGATCACGTAAAGCTTCCAACACTGCTGCTGGGTCTATTGAATGAACTGCTTTTTAAATGCCTTGTAAAATGGTTTGTGACACACTGCGGATATTTCTTTTACAGGAATGGTCACATGGAGTAAATCGACTGTACAGTAGCGTTTTCGGAAGCAAGCCTGTGTTCTGGGTTGTTGGGAATCCAGGCTATCGCTTATGAGATTAACTGTTACCTTGGTAAACACCTCCCAGGAAATCGGCGGTAGGCTAATAGGCCTAAAATTCTTAAGATCTTTGATATTGCCCCCTTGTAAATAAGAATTACATGGGCGTTTTTCCAGGCTCTGAAAATCCCTTATATTCTTCAAGATTTCTTAAACACGTTTGTAAAGATCTCCAGTGCAATATCTCCTCCCTCTAAGGATCCACAGTTACGCACCTGTCGACTGCAGTTTTTCCTCTTTTCATACCAATTATTGTTGTTTCTACTTTTTATTTATTAGTGAAAGATGGCAAGCTTCGTTTGTAGGCTCACTACCATCCTTCAGTCTAACGTCGCTTGTACATAGCCTGGTGTAGAATTGCTCCGCTACCTTTATTGTCTAATCCACGTTGTGGGTAATTCGACTACATTCGTCTCGGAGTAGGTACATTCTGTATTTGTAAATAGCTACCTTATTTGTTGCTTTTAAGCGTCCTCTTCTTTCCAGGGTTTCCTCAACAACTCCCATGTTTTACCCACGAGTGCCGTTCGCTTTACTTTTGTTAATGAATTTCGACAGCTGTGCTAATTCAATTCGGTCCACCTTACTAGTCAATTTCAGGTTCTTGCGTTCTGCAATGGGTTCCTTGGTTTTGTGAGTTAGTTTCTCATTTTGTTTTCGGCATCGTGCTGCTCCAGCAGCTGTCTGTGATTGCCGTTATTTGGTTGTAGTTTAACATGCAATAATGCCCTCATTCTCACCGGCTAAAGGGGTATTTGTTCTGAAGTTATATATTAAACTCCTGCATCCTGTGTCTGACTCAGGGCTGGGTTTTCCACATTTCGCTAGTTTTCATTTTCTTTTCTGTTGAAATTAACCTTACTTTACTGCACCCCATCCTATTTCCTCGCTCCCAATCTTGCCTAGGACCTCCATGTCCTGCAAAATACCTGGGTTGTTCTTGAAGTCAATTTTGTTCTTTTTTTGTGATGCCATTAGGAAATTTTTCCGTCCACGTCATAATCCTTTGTTCGTGCAAGAATTTATTGATCAGCCTGAGGTTATTTTTTTGCGCCAATCTAACCAGTGTATCTCCTCGATTGTTGTGACTGCATATTTCAAAGTTTCCTACTGTCCTCTCTCCTACTGTCTTTTCACCTATTTTGCGTTAAAGTATCCCAGTACAGTCTTAAACTGTGTTCTTTTCTAATTCATTGCTGTTTCAGCGCCTTCCTAGAAATAATCTACTGCCTCATCATCGTACCAAGCTGCTGGTGTATACGCTTGTGCTATCTTTAACCTGCATCGCTTGTTTAGCTTGACCACAGTTACTCCTGACTCTTTCGTGAGTACTGAAGAAGTCCTTCACATTTCCTACTATCCTCTTGTCCCTCAGAAATCGCACCCGGGCTCTTTCTTTTCTTAAGGGCCTCTGCAGCACAGAGCATGCCTGCTATAAAACTTCATAGAGCCTTATCCTGCTATTTTTACCGAGCATATCTCTATGATATCACACTTATTCCCGAGAGCTCCTGTAATAGTACAGCTAAGCTTCCTCACTAGACAGAGTTCGCCCTTTCAAGGTTGCGAAATTAAAGCTCCAGAGGCGGCCTGCACAAACCAAAAAGTTCTTAGCACATTCCGTTGCATCACTGGCCTGACCGCCACCGTGGTCAAATGCTCTACGGATGCTGGGGACTGAGTACCGAGAGTATCTTTTTCAATCACGGGAGGTGGGGTCAACTACTACACCAGAGTGGCTAAACGGTTGTCTCATGAGGAAGTGTTGCTTCTGTCCCATAGAGCCTTCCTATGTAACGTAGCCCCCAGCTATACGGGATGTTTATTTCAAGACCAGGAAGCACTCCAGTATGCGATATTCGAACAACCAGAAAAATACAACACCCGTTTGTTTTTATTCCAAATTGGTAGCTGATCGTCCAGTTATATTCTCTGACGTCCCTTGTAGCTTCTTTTTACTGCGCAGTTTCACGTTCTGCTAAGAACCATTGCAGGTGTATTGGCGGTATCGTTTTCGTTTCCTACGTGGTCCCAGATATAGAATAAGCTGTGTGAGCACGCCAATAAAGGGCGGGCAAGGCTGTTGTCTGCGAACAAAACAAGTCCGAGCGTATCACTTTTACCAGATAATAATTAGACAGCGCTTGTCATTTCATCTACGCGGGTGGCTTCGATTATAAAAAAAATAATGCAAATCAATTGGCCTTACCGGTTTAACATTGTATAATGTGTTGGAGCGAAACGAAAGTCCGCGAGCGGACTAAAGCAGCATGGATGGCAACTGTTCGTGAATAAACGAATATGAAAAACAATTGAGTGAGTAGGAATCCGAACCAGGCGACAACGTGCACTCATATTTCTAGCGCTGGATTATTGAAAGGTATACGCCACTGGCTCCGTTTAAATAAATACATGTCAAAAAGCGGGTTGCATCGCAATAACTAAAGGCGCTCTGCTTCTAGAAACTCGCGACAAGGATGAAAAACCTCTTTTGTAAGCGGATACAATAGCGGATCATGAGTCGCAAGGAAAGAAAATGGAAAGCAACCGATTAGGAAGCCGCAAAGGGCGACAACATGCACTGACTTTTCGCCGCGTTCGAGTAGTGAGAGTTATACCTTCCTGGTGGCGTTTATATACATAGCCCTCGAAAATAGCGTGTCGCTTCGCAATAACTAAAGGCAGCTGCCCTCTAGTTCTAGGAAGGCGCGACAAGGACACCAAAGCACCATAGAAAGCGGCCTCATTAGAATTTCAAGAGATGCCGAAAAATAAAAACAAACGCAAACGAGATAGAGAAGAGTATTTATTGCTGGCTTTCCATTTATTCAAAACAATTCTCTTGAAGCTCTATCCGAACATTCATTTCTAAGCAAGGATAATAAGCGTGTACCTACGGATATGAAATGAAAAACACCAAGAAGCCACGTGCCAGCGTGCGGGCGCCAAACCCACAAAAAGTTGAAACATTTATGGGTGATCAAACAAGGAATGTCTCTACACAAAAAAAAATGTCATCTTAAACAGACTTGTCCGCGCACGCTACGCAAGCATGTAAACATGAATTTTCAAACCGGCCACTGATAGGTCATGTTACTTCTTTCTTCCATAAAATACCAACCGGGCCTTCCGAGGGTAATAAGTAAGTCAACCCAGAATTATAGCGAAAACCATGCTACTGAAAAGAAAAAGAAATTATTCATCTGCTTTAACCAGCAATGTCACGCCGAAAACGTGTTTGAACGTTCGGTTGATCTGGTAACAAAACATGGACACTGCAAATAACACGACAGAAAGCGGCGCATGGTGACGCTCTGTGATGTTGCACCAGGATAAACAACGGGGTATCTGGACGAGGTCGCGGGTTCGATTCCCGGCAGGGCGGCCGCTTTTCTGATGGAGGCGAAAAGCAATAACGCCCGTGTGTACGAGATTTCGGCGCACGTTAAATTACCCCAGGTGGTCAAAATTAATCTGGAGCCCTCCACTACTGCGCGCCTCATCGCCTGCGTTGCGTCGGCGCGTTAAAACCCTGCAATCAATCAACGGGGTATGGGGAATATAAGGGGCGGCCCATTCCAGGCGATTGTAAACTGATTAAAAACAAAAAAGCTATGTTACACCCAGACATGTACGTAACGCCTTACAAGGAACGAGTTACGTCTACATAGTTGCTATTTTCGGCAACGAGTAAGGTATTTAGTTACTTTTTATAAAAAAAGAACGGGTAACGTATCGGGTTCCTTTTGTTTGAAGTAACGAGTAAAAGTACCTCGTTACTTCTGAGGAGGAACGTGTGCAACACCGCCTAAACGGCCTTGTTTTTATTCTAATTTGTGCATGCGTCTATAAGCACAGTTTTCTGGAAAGCAGCTGCGGCGTTTTTTGCATTCTCGTGGTCCGGGGCGTCAGTTCTATTGTGAATGATGCCACGCTCACCACGGCGTCTTGACGTAGATTCAATTTACGCAAGTGTTGGCGCACTGCCCGAGATACCAACAGCCGGGATTATCACGAGTCGAGCACGGGCGGCAACGCCAAGAAGGCATGTGGGTAACGTCGTGATAACAAAGGCCGAGACGAGCGAGTAGTTTTGGTGGCGCAGAAGAAAAGAAACTAGTCATTAATATTGTAGCCAACTAGGCTGGGATGATGATGATGATGATGATGATGATGATGATGATGATGATGATGATTGTAGCCAACCAATCAAAGAGCACAAAGGAACCGATGGATTCACCACGGGCCATGATTCACGGCCGAGGCGTTCATCAGCGCACATTCCTCAACCAATGCATTCATCACGGACGTCTCGCAACAGGCACTCTACACCAGACAGTGGCCCCTGTGAGCCTCACAGTGCTCCTGTCCGGCATATAGTTTCTTAATATATGCACTACAGAGGAATCTGGCGCTAGCGTCTATGCGGCTCACAGCAACGCCACCTGCGTCGTCATAAGTCACCATCATACCGTGGGCTAACCTTAGTTTCATCATTGGCTTTGATCGAAACGGCTTCGTGGCCGTAATTCAGATACATTGTCCCAAAAACGCATTATTATAAAATGAAATTGTCCCAAAAACGCATTATTATAAAATGAAATACTCTGTTTTAAAGCTAACTGAATACAAAACGTGTGTTCTTTTTACTTAAATTCTGCGAGAATGGTTGTGGCTACTATTCTACATAAGAACCTGGTAGTTAGAATAGGGTAAAAGTGTTAAAGAAACTTATTAAAGACTCCTATTTTGCAAACATTTCAAAGAATAACTTGTTTAAAAGCTAAGAAAGTTTTTATTCGCGCACCTAAAAAAACAATCACCTCGAATTTGTAGTGATTTAGTTCGTGTTTTCGTAACAGACGGTCTGCTACAACTTTTGCACCAGCAAATCACCCGCGCAATAAAGATTTCCGGCGCTGTTAACATGTGCAGTGGTACTGTAAGAAAAAAACGTGAAATCGCACTCTTCTTACCCCAAACTAACGTGTCTACATTGTGGACTTGCACCTATGCAAATATGTTCCTATGGTCGCTCGCCGGCAGTAGTCATCCCACTTGCCTATAATAAAGCACAGCTGTCTTAGCATGAAATAATGGAGCGAATTTCGAGATTCCAAGCAAAGCGAGAGAACCGAAGCACATTTCGGTCCCTTTGGACGGAGCAGCTACCTGATAGACATAGCACTGCTTAGTGAAGAAAGCAAACCAAGAAGACGCTTAAGAATCCGATAGACATACCAAGCCAGTAGCTGTGGCCTTCCCATAAAGACATAACCCCCCACGCCGACAGGGATTCCCAGGCGCAGTTTCCTCTCTAATATGCTTATAAGAAACTAAATGTTGTCCGGTGCAGGTTGTCCATTGCGAGAACGGTAGCTGCGGGTTTACCCCTTGGCTTTCGCTGAACGCGACCTCTCGAGCCGGTAGGCGATCCGCCCACGGCAGGGTTTGCGCAGGTGCGCGCGCTTTCGCGTCCACTTGGAGTTTGTAAAAATTTAACGAAGCTCACACCAGTGCATGACACCTCACTTTTTCTTTAAAGTAACAAAATGTGTGCATCTGTGGGCAGAGACAAGTGCATTTCACCTGACTCTGTTTTTACTCATTGTAGAGCCACGTGTGTAAATTCAAGTGGCGTTGCATGGGTAATCGTTGTGGGTTTCGTTTGCAGTTTTGTTTTCCAACCAGCTTGACAGAGTGGATTGGGGCACATTTGTTTTGCTAAAGCACTGAGCGTGCCCGGAACGCTCGGGGGCAGCGCGAGACACACGCTCACGAGCGCTCCCCATTGTCCCGGTATTTTTCCCTGCAACGGTGAACTTGCCGCTTGTACAACAGCTCGACTGTAAGAAGGTGACCAATACAATACAATGAGACAACGCAACACCATGCGTAGACATCCACATCACGAGCATACAAAAAAGACGTGCCGAACTCATCAAAAAATGTAAGAGGCAAATACAAAACAAATGAATAAGCGAAATCGCTAAAAACATTAAAAAGGCGCTAAATAATACACAGACAAGCCTGCCAAGCAAAATTTGAAAGGTATACTGCGAAAACATCAAGAACACGCTAAGCACTTCAAAGAAATGGGGAATCTTAAAAGGCGTGCTAGATTTAAAAAAAACGCAAAAAAAGAAAAGCAACAACACGTAAAAACACTAACCCACACGTTCCATGGCTCAAACTAGCACATCTCAAAAGCACTACAAAGCTAGTTTAGAGAGACGGGAACAATACGGATCACACTCCTCCCCCCGTACGACTGGACGCCCCTTGAGCTCAAGTGATGCCAGGTTACACAATATTCGTGAGTCGTTACAATGCCTCAAGTCAGCAAAACTGCCACCGAACGCCACTCCTACACTCGTCAACACTAAGGTTCGCCACAAGACGTTGGCGTCGCGATGCGCGCCTCACAAGCGCACAAACACATTGCACAGGTTCCGGGTCTCTCGTGGTTGGGCAGCACAGCAGGTTGGCAGGCCCGGGGGTAGCCTGCATCCGCAGCCGATAACGCCTAGGTCACGCCGTGATGCAACCCCCCCCCCCCCCCCCCCCCTCCCAGCTCGAGGCGGTAACAGAAACGGGCACGCGCACTGCGGCTGCCCGAAGGCTCGCGCCGCTCGCGTAGGCGCCAGATCCCACCACCTCCTGAATTCCATGGCCAGTTCGACCGCAGGTCCTCCCAAATGGTTGGCTGCCGGAAGGTATGTGGTACGGCGGGCCGGAGGAGCAACTGCAGTGGTAGCTCCGCGGGACGCGCTCGGCTCCGCCGGTGGTTCAGCAGGCCATCCTCGCTCCCGGTGGTATCCGTTTGCAGGTCTCGCTCTCAGCGACTGATGCAAATGAGAGAGAGAGAGAGAATGCTCTTTAATGTGAACTGGAAATGATTCCCATACTTGAAGTCGGGTGCAGCGCTACTCCGCAATGTCCTGTCACTGGCCGGAAACCTTATCGACGACCTCGCCATATAGGGTAACAAAGCTGCATGCCCGAGGGTACTCCCCCTTGCACGTATGCTTGCTCACAGAATCACGAGTCTGACAACTGTGATCCAGTAGCCACCCCCACCTGGATGCAGCTCGCCTCATTATTAAGGGTTGCCGGCATCTAAACACCCATACTGGTTGCTTCGGTCTCGTGCGTTGGTCGGCAAAGCTGCGTCAGCATCAAGCAGGCGGGGCTCCTGCAACTCGCTCGAATCAATACAAGCTGCCGGAAAGCCAGCGCTAACCGCAATACCAGCGGCTTCTGGGCGCACATCACCGGTATAGGCCGCCTGAGAGTCCGTCTCTTCCAAAGACTGGCGATCTCTCGCTACCAACGAGCCCCCTACCGAGCCACACGAACCACTTACTGCCTAAACGCAATCCCGAGCGGAGTATTCGCGGCATCGAGACACACGCACTAGGGAAGCGCGGAGACAATGATCCCACTGCTCCCGCTTCCCCCCGCAGCGAAGCGAGACTGATTCTTCGGCGTTCCTCCTCGCTCTTTTCTAAGGCGTCAAATCGGCAAACACTCCGCCTCGAAATCAAGGCGCACTCCTGGTGCTCCTGGTTTGCGAACTCCCAAACACCGCACCCTCGCTCGGTAGTGTGCGCCGAGCCTGCGGGAAACTCCGACGCTACTGCACGAGGACCGTGCCAGGATGAAGGCGACCCGCCGCCATGCTGGAACAAGGCCTACGTACCTCCCGTCTCGCAAGCGAGCCATGGCTGTGGCTGCTCGGAGGTATCCTTCGGACGTACCGACTGGTGCGCGTAGGAAGGTTTCCACATTTGCCGTCACGGCTGTATCGGACACCGTAAACTGTCTGCCTGCAATCGACTGGCACGAGGCCTTTCGTCCGAGAAATCTTTTGGGCAAAGCGTGGCGGGCTGCGACTGAAACAACGCATACACCGCCGAGCGGGTAGCCTGAACCACCCCTGTGGTCGATGTAGCAGGCGCAGTAAAGTTCGCTAACCCCCGTACTCACCGCAAATGTCCACGGACACCATCGGCACCAAAGACTCGGCATTGTTCTCGGGGAGCTAGCAACCTCGAATTAGTCTGAAGATGAGCCCCACGTTGGGCGCCATGTGGGATATTCTGGGGTTCTTAGGGGCGACCTAGCCTGTACTCTGGCGCAGGTCATCACGTGTTAGCTCCCGGCGAGTCAACCACGCGAGCTTCCGAGCCTACGGCAGCCCAGCGAGGTTCGCCGATGCGAGAACACAGTAGACAGTAGTGCCGAAGCACAGCCGTTTATTTGGGAACTCCCAAAGCTTGCGAGCACAAGGCTCGACTGCGTTCACGAACCACGCTGTCCGGGTCGTGATCGCGAACGAGAGGCAGGCACTCACGGCGCGCGACAAATACCAGTTCCCACCTGAGATGCATGTCCGCCCTCATCGCCGCGCTCTTCCGCCGATCCTACCCCGACCGGGCCTCCGGCGAGACTAACGCCACTCACTGCAAGGGACGTCAACATGCCCCCGACAAGGACTCAACCTATCCACATGACGCCGCCTAGGAAGTAATGACAGGCAACCTAGAGGTTCCCTCAACAGAAGGCACCTATACCGGCAAAAGATATACATAGAAACGAAGCTTACATTCATTCATTGTCGTCCTCTTCCGCACGCACACGTTCGCGCCACCCGCGCGCCTATGCCCCGCACGAACCGGTGATGCCATCTTCCGGGGGCCGCCGACGAATCAGTTGAGCACCGGACCGGTTTCAGCGGAACGCGTCTCTCCCGAAGCACGTGCCGGCTCGGGATCGCGGGCCGCGGTTCTCCACGACTCCAACAAGTTTTATAACCTTGGAATACTTACGAAAATAACGTTTTGTTATTGGCATAAGTAATATTTTTTTCTCGGAACATTCAGCCGTCAGACACTACGCAACGTTTACTGTCTGCGCACCTGTATTCACTCGCTTGTGTCAACAGACGTCGTAGCTTTTTCCGCTCGATACGGAATTATAACTGGGCACTCATCTTTGATCGGTTTGGTGACTTGCTGCATTGTACAAAATGAAAACACTATCAAGATCAACCACATTTTCTTGTCACTGCCAGTGAAAGGAGCACGGCAGTGCAGATTTTATTTTTTATATCCAACACATTGTTTTGCAGAGGGCTGGCTTTTCCTTTTATGCAATTGTTCCCGCAATCCGACCATCTCAATAATCTTTTTGTCAATGAGGTTTCCCTTAAATTGGACAGCGACACCAAGAGGGCTTAACTTTTTTATTGATATTAATTACAGATCCTCTAGTTGGTTTTCCGATCTTGTTCGATTACACAAAAGTGCTTCGTTTGTCAAGGAATGCATAACTGACGCTGACTGCTTTCTCGCCTGTTTGTGTTCTTTTGGAGATTAGTAACGTCCCGCATTTCAGAGCTCTTCATGCAATTACCCTGGGGTTGTGATACAAAAGCAATCACACAGTGCTGATGACAGGTTTTCAGCCCCACAAGCGGCAGCTTATGCAACGGCAAGTACTCCCCACGTAAGGCGCTTGTGCGCATACAAAACTTTATAGAGGAATAATAAGATGTTTCTGCTCATATTGCTCTTGTTTCACCCAAACGCGACACGCGCTAAGGTGACAACGGGCGACCGTCGGCACTACGGTGAAAGCACGTGGAGTAACGGTGTGGCATTGGAACTCGTATGAGCCTATCTTAAATGGCGCTACTTGTGACACCGTTCGACGTACGCCGACCCGCAAAATTTGACATATAAACGTTGCAGAAGCACCGGAACAAACGTAAGGCCGCCTCAAGTTCACTACAAGAGAGAGGACATTCGCGAGGGTTCGTCGGAGTACCAGGGAACCCGCCTCAGCGCTTGATGTAGAGCACAGAACCTCACAGTTATCTTCTTATTGCAGCGCAAATCATAAGTTGCGGCACACAAAAATGTCACGCTACAAAACTTTCAATAACCACATAGTACAATTTATAAAAGTGGGATTCCAGAACGCCATACGCTATGTGTGTTTTCATGGGCAGGCTTTTTTTTTGCTGCCTTCATTAGTGCAATGCCTGCGATCGACTCAACGGTTCCCTTGACTGCATTTGCGATTAAAGTGTAACTTCGTCAATTTGTTAACAATGCAGACATAAAGAATCTAAGTTCAATACGTCCAGTATCACAGTGAGAGTTCATCTGTCAGCCGCAAGAGAGAGAAGTCACCCGCTGCGGTGGCTGAGTGGCTAAGGCGTTGTGCTACTGAACCCGAGGACGCGGGTTCGATTCCAGACCTCGGCAACCGCTGTTCTTATGGAGACGAAAAGCGGATACGACCGTTTGTTCGAGATTTCGGCGCACGTTAAAATCCCCAGGAGGTCAAAATTATTCTGGAGCACTCCACTACGGCCCGCCTCATCACCTATGTAGAGTCGGTATGTTAAACCTCATAATCAACCATATCAAGAGATAGGAGTCCTGTATCAAAGCTTTTTGTGCACTAGAACACACCAGTGATCCTTTTCCTGGAAACACTGACTAAAGAGATTAGAAGGACCAAAATAGTAATAACAAAATATCCACAAGAACACCGATGGCAAAAATAAAATACAGAATAGGTTCAAACCAATATTTAGCCCCCTTGGTTTTTACTGCAACGTACGTCCAAGCGTTGTTCAAATAAAAATTTCTCTACTTTAGAAAGCAACTTCGCCGATAACTAATTTGGGAACCTGGAAGCAACATTTGAAAATACACACGCATTTTCGTAAGCAGGCCCTATATTGCCTCTGCCCTTTTACACAGATCCGTGATTTCACTACACAATTCACAATGGGGACAACGGTAGGATTACGCATCACGTAATTGCGCCCGTGGCAATGACAGCAGTAAGCGTCAGCCCAACAGTTGACGCTTCCCCTTAGACACATAAGCTGGGGCCCTATTCTAGACTGCACAAATTGCCGGCAATTCTGGCAATTTGCCGGAAGTCTTTTTTGATTGGCTTTCAATTTTGGTTACGTGCTTCCGGTTGACAAAGCGGTTGTGTGTGCTGTCGTCATTTTGGCGTTTCATGTCGTTTACGGACACCAGTTCTAACGTTTTGCTTAGTTCCCGTTACTAAAGGCTCATAATTCTTGGCCGGCAATGAAAAACCATACTAAATGCAGCGCACATGACAACGTAAGCCTGTCTTTGCTATTCAACAACAATACTGCTTGTAATACAGACCCCCTCTGTGGTTGACTGAGAAGGCATGACGTAATTTAAAGAGTTGGCGGAAACGATTACGTCATGCATTGGCAACTTCGGCCTGCGTAAAATGGCGTAATGCTAAGTAACATCTTGAACATGGCGGCTGTTTTTGTCGCAAAATACAAGCAAAATAGGGCAAAAAATTGCCCCGGCTTACGGCGCCGCGAAATGTGCGGCAATTGGCAGCAGGCGCAGTTTCGCATGCGAGCTGTTTAAAGCATGTTTCCTACTGGAACAAATTATAGTTTCAACTGCTTCCAAGTCAGCGATCATGTAGCATACAAATTACGTGCAGTATTTTGCTTTTATGTTTGGCAACAAAATAAAAATTATTTGTTTGGCGTAACCGCAACATAAGAGGGCAGTACAAGCCTCTCCATGACAAAGAGAACCCAATGCATGGCATTTGTCCATACTCATCCTAGTAAGCTGTTGGATCACATGATCGAACTCAAGAGAAAAATTTACACCATCTTCCCGCGAGGGGAACGAGGGGAACCATGGGGTAGATGCGACGCATCGGGGGTTTCCGTTGCGTTTTTGTTATGTTAGCGTGTCCATTCTTGTTGTGTGACCATATCTTACGCAGCATGTTCAACCCCGATGCGTCGCATCTACCCCATGGTTCCCCTCGCGGGAAGATGGTGTAAATTTTATCGGGGTGGCCGGTGCTTGTTACGGTTGCGCCGACCACCGCGATAGCAGGCTTGTTAGTCTCCATCAGTGTTGCGGAGTTACCAGTCCGGAATTGGAATGAATCCGGAATCATTCCATATTTTCGCGACCCCGGAATGGAATGGGAATGGAATGGCGATAATACTTGAAGGAATGGAATGGGAATGGAATTAAGCGCATTTTTCCGGACTGGAATGGGAATGGAATTACATGTATTTTTCCCAAAATAACGCGCACTGTTCCATCTACGCACTGTTTTTTGTCAAAACATGCAAAAATACGCAAAAGATCCCTCCAGACCAAGTTCAAACATTAGTAAGCCGGAGCCCTGAATTTCACAATAACTCAGTACTGTTAAAATCAATTGGCTGATTACAAGCACGGTATATTTATAAGCAGCGATTCTACTACAATTATGTCCTTATATACAGCGCTGCTACGAAGTTCGTCGTGATTCTCCGCCTAATAAACGCGGCTCTAAGCCATTGGAATCCGTCGTGGGGAACTACCGCGGAGGCATCCCCCCCCTATCTCTCCAAACTTCGCCTCGTGATTTTTTACCTTGGCGGCGCCTTGGCCCCGGCTGCGAGCTGTCTCCCCACGCTTCACTTTTGGTTTTTGCGTCCGGAACCATGGGTGATCGCATCCCACCTCGCCGTCATCGGGACGCTGGCGCGGTGCTTGTGTTCACTGCGAAATTTCGCATATCAGCTTACGCCCCATCTCCCTTCACGCTCTCCCCTCCTCCCCCAGGACGTTTTGCAATACTGGCCCTCCTGTCTAGACACTCGGACGCCTTTGCCCGAAGCAGCGTCTACGAAGGCCTAAATTATTGGTTCCAGAATCCACCCGAAACAGGAGAGCCCATGGGATAGGAACTGTGGTCGCGCCTGCGCCTGCAAGCTGCACGCTACAAGCTTTTTTCCTAAACGGTTCCGACCTAACGGAAAGCGAACGCTAGCCACTTTCCCTTGCTTTCCCGACTCGCAAGGACAGTTTCCGTTGTAAATGTGACGTCAGATGACGTGGAACGCGTGTTTTCCACGGCATCTCTTTTTGTGACAGACAGCGAAGCGAAACCAGCTCTCAAACACCCCTTTTAAGCAGCTCGTTTGTCAAGCGCAACACACAGGCAGAAGGCAACTGTATTAGATTACTTTTTTTTCGTTTTTTGAACTGATCGTTGAAGCAGCCGTCATTTACACTTCGTGTTCTCAGAACTGAACGGCGAAGCGCCCATTTGGCTCACACCATTTTGTTACGTAATTTTGATGAATGAAACCAAAATAAACTTTTTTTCGACCTTTCACGGCAGCGTGAGACCTTTATTGCAGCATATAAAATTTACAAGGAGGCCTAATTGCGCTGCTGAGCACAAGGTCGCGGTTCGAATCCCGGCCGCAGCGGCCGTTTACCTGATGGAGGCGAAAAGCAAAAACGCCCGTGTGTACAAGATTTCGGCCTAAGGTGGTCAAAATTAATCCTGAGCCCTCCACTACGGCGCGCCTCATTGCCTGCGTTGCGTCGGCGCGTTAAAATCTAGAATATATCAACGAGGACACCTACGCACTTTTTCTGGTGTAGGGATTTCCACAACACTAGACTGACCGGCTGCCGAACGTGTCCTTCTATTATTATCGTTATCATTTTTCTTTACATCTTTTCTTTCGGTTGATCGCCCAGACCAGAGGACACTTGGGTTAACCTTCATTGCTACTCCACTGCAGGCAACTCCTCAAGTTAGTTATACAGGCCTCAGTTATACAATTAGTTACGCAGGCCTTGGACTCAGTTTTGCTGAGTCCAAGGCCGCAACGCATTCTCTAAGTCCTTCTTCAGTTCGCTAGAGCCAAAGTTGCGTGGTGCTAAAGTGTGAACAATCTCCCAATTTCTAGAAGAAAAAAAAAACAAGACGCAGATTAGTATACGAACCAATGCACTATCCCAGTATGCACTAACGAGAGAAAAAATAATTCTCCCTGCGCATTGGTTCTCATCGAGACACAATTACAAAGGTCGTGCATACTCTTAGCACAGCCTAAACTTTCGCTCGTGGGCAGTGGATGATACCTGATGCACGTAACTAAGCTTTTCGGCAAGGGCGACATTGCATACCTGCGCACACGCAAACAAAGGAAGTTCTGAACCTATCCGCGCTTTCAAGGGGCGCTTGACATGCGTGAGTGCTGACGACCTGTGCGGCCCATGATCCGTATTTGGTGCAAAGGCAGGGCAAGGTGCTCGAGCGGTAATTCTTCCAACTGATACCACCAGATCCGGAGGTTCTGTTCCTCGTTAAAAAATTATAGTTCTAACCACGACCAAAAGGTCATGGTTCTAACCATGCTCACGACCGCTTCATACGCGTGTTAACTGCTTAAGGAATATAATGTCTTCTTCAACCATAGTTTTGTCAGCACAAAAATAGAAAATGTCGTCACGTTAGCATTAAAGGTACACTGAAGTGATATGTAAACATTGCGGGATTACTTGCGCAAATTCTAGTCCGGAGTCCCCAGGCCATGTTACGACCATTTTGGGCGCGTTTACGCGATTTTATTTAGTAGAAAAATTAATTCGGAAATGCTGTCCTCCTCTCTTTATGCTCGCCCATTTTCTGCGGCGTTTTTGTGTGACGTCGCGAGGAGCCGAGCTCGCAATTGGCTGCGCTACTGCACGGCTCCCCGGCCTTCAGACTGAGTCAGTCGGCCCAGCGTTTCGTCCGCCGGCCGCCGACGGGTCGTCGCAATTCGTTCGCTCAGTTGAAACGAAGCCAGGACACGTTTGTGAATGGAAGAATGGGCCTTTCTTTACTTGGTTAGTTTGTACACTGTATCTAGCTCCAAGTCAAGGTCGCTTCACACAAGCGCTGCACAAGCCCACATGCGACGCTTCGCTGACTGGTACGCCAGTAGGAAAACATAAGGCCTCTTGAAGGCGGGAGAAGAGTCAGCGAAGTCAATATAGGTACTAAGGAAATAAAATAAACTGATATTTTTACCGTGCAGCGTAAAAATAGGGTGCGGGAAGCACTTTTTTGCGCTGCGCGAACAAGCACAGCGGTCAGCAGCACGACTACGCATCTGCGAACGCTTTTCTGTCTACGAAATGCAATTGCTAGACGTGAGCTATTGTGGAAAACTGGGGGACGCTTGCTGCACGAGCGCAATACAACAAATAGTCACCTAAGCTGCTTGAAATGCCAAAACTAAATAAAAGTGTAAACTTGTTGCACAATATATACCTTATATTACCAAGGTCGGTGGAGCCCGTCCCGTGGACAAGTGGTCTGGGGCGCTTGGGATGTTGCCGAAAGTGTTTTGCAAGTCACGAGTTCGAGTCCCCGCGGGTACGTGCTTTTTTTTGTAAGTTAACTTTTTCTTTTACTGGCAATGTTTTCTACATTGAGTTCACCTTTTTTTGGGCCGCAACGTTCATGGGTCCAGGAACTAGTTCACAGAACGCGCGCAGGCTGGCACTGGCGCGCTAGCGAGTTTCGTTGGCGTGCTGTTGCCATAAGCACCGACTGCTTGCGGGCAGTGGGCACAGGCCAGAATGAACAGACCCTTGGCCTGGTGCGAACACGCTTTTTACGGCACAGGCATGAGTGAGGCACGCTCCAAATATGGGGGAAAAGCGCATGACATTTGGGCGTCTGCGGGTACGCGGAGGGCGTCCATGCACTGCGTAAGCCTCGGCTAGTGAATGCTACGATTCCAAGCCGTCCTGGGAGGCTTATCTTTATGCATTTTTACAGCTGACAACATGGAAGAAGCGCGGTACGATGATTACTGAGTTATTGAGAATGCCTAGCCAACAACGCCACCAGTTGTGTTTTACAGAACCGAAACCGAAACCGAAACTTGTTTGCTTGCTCACCTTGGGCATCGTCCAATCACGGTGCCCCCTCCTCCCAACGTCACAGCTTAGTTGGTGCGGCCGCCGCAAACCGCGCATGGTAGTTTTTCTTCTTTCGCGCTTTGTAAAATAATTACCGATTTGTCAACCGGATAAACGATAAAAAGTGTGCTAATTTGAGCCAGTCTACGCAGTGCAAGCAAAAATGGGAGCTTGACAAATTCACTTCAGTGTCCCTTTAACACATTCACAGTTAAACAATATTAAAGCATCACAACTCGTAAAGACGTGCTGACCATGCAAATACTATAATAACTACTTGGAGAACTGCCCCTGTGGGAATTAATAGAGTCATTGCACTGAACGAGATATGCCACAAAGCCACTATCCCTCGACCTTGGTTGCGTGTTTTGCGTATTTTAGCAGTTCTTAACGCGTGTAATAACATCAGCTTAATGGTGGGTTCATTGGTAACTTGATAATCACCCGTTAAAACGTTGAGGAATTAGATGAATGGAATTGAACTGCCCGGCAATTCCCGGAGTGGGAATGGGCGATATTCCGGCATTCCGAGGAATTGAAAGGAATGGAATTTAGGCAACTTGTAATTCCCCGGAATGGAATTGGAATGGAATGGGGATGCCCATCCCGCAACACTGGTCTCCATTCAAATCATCGGTGGTCATCGGAGGATGTCATCGGCGGAGCGGCGGCGGAACGACTGAGCGGAGCGGCGCAGTTACCGCGTTAATAAGCAGCGGAATGAGAGAGAGCAGCGCATAGCAGCGCATGCGCATGTGTTAACCGAGCGCAAGCCGCGCGCAAGCTGCGCGCTAACCCGCACCCACGCACAGCTGGCGCAGTGACGGAGCGAGAGCCGGCGAGCGCTAACACGCAGATGGCGCTGCGGTGAGAGCGGCGCTAGCGCGCAGCTGGCGCGGCGAGGAGAATGGGGGAGGGATGCGTACTACGCCGGACGACGACGGAGGGACAAGGCGAGTGACAGAGATGCGTTGCTTCTAAAATAACAAAGAAAATTGACTATTTGGTTCATTACAGCGCTGATTGAAGTCGAGCTTGACGAATAAGTGAATCGGCGACATCGGTGCGCTCCGCGGTTATCTGGTGTAGCGCTTTGCTGCTCTTATGTGATATAGAAGCAATGGTCGTGGTCGCCTTTTCTGTGATCACGCCATAAACTTGAACATAGTAGCAAACGCTGGCGTGGCGGTGGTGGCGGCAGGGAAGGTGATAACGCAACAAAGCTTGCTTTGAAGCAGAGAGCCCAGCTATGTTACTAAAAGCGATTGAAAGAAATAAATAGATACGGTAAAAATTCTATGATGTTCTTTAGCTCGACATCCGCCTTTCGCTCGCTTATGGATCAATGTTACTCGATCGCCTTGTGGTGTTGACACCGAATTTCACCCCTAGAAATGTGTTTTTCTGGTCAGCCTCAGCTACCGTCTTAATTTTTATAGTACACGCCAACTGTTTTTATATCTTTCGTGCACAATATTTGATACCTTGGTAGCGATCTTTTTCAGTGACTCGTCAAACTACACTGCATGTCGTCATAGCTATAGGTGCAGCACGTCACTGATTGCTTACGTCGTGCTTACGCAAAAAAACATGGGCGCATTACCGGCAATTCGTGCAGTCGAGAATAGGGCCCCTGCTTCGTTTATCAACTGTATTATACAGCGCCTTCCCGAAGGCGCAAAAGTCCTGGGAAGCTTTAATTACGTATAAGTGCTAGTTAGCTTCTACAGTAAAGCCCGCTTATATCGAACACATATATATCGAATTATTGTCTATATCGAATTCTTGTATGATTCTGGTAAAAATTACATGCATTGAAAACTTTTTATATCGAACGCGATTTTCCTCACCATGGATATATCGAACTCTCCCGTGCGGGATTTCTCGCTCTCCTTATTAAGCATGCGGCGGGCTTTTCCGCAATACATTGGCGTGCAGCGGTGGCGCGGGTGTCGCTCACGACTCCCACGCGAGCTCGGGCGCGTCCAAACCGGCTGTGGCAGAGTGGACCAGCTCCACGAATGCATGCTGTTGGAGCCCAAAGCGCCACATTGAGCGCTGCGGGCTGCGGTGTCACCGAACTTCAAGTCCGCGCCACTCGCTGCCCACACTTGCTCTGTTCGCTGGGTTCGCCGTTATTCGCTTGTATTCATGCTTGACTACGCTCTGTCGAAGATGCCGAGGGCTCCGTGCCGCTTCTGAACACGAGCGAACGCGTTGATACCGTGCACTCTTAGAAAAAACCGTACTATTACGGCGCCCGGCACGGCACTGCAGTCGCAATTTCACCGTAGGTTCTCGCCTGCCGTAACCTCGAGTGACGGCAAAATTACTGTATTTTTAAAAAACCCCATGAATAACCTTTTATTGTGTATAACTGGCAACGAGCATCTGTATTTACCAATGAATTGAGCATCTATGTTGATAGCTACAATTTTTTGCAACGCGTTTTTATCAGAGCGAGTGTAATATAAGGAACTAGTTTTTCTTTCGGACGAACATGAGAGCAGCTGCGCGGCGAAACTATTTGCACTCTGTATCGATGCGCGAGCTAGTCGCCGGCACCGACACGGGCGGATTCGCGCCTTCAATATTCGTTGTTTCGGTGATTTTACTGCCATGGATTTACCTGTCGGACGAAGGAATACTGCCGAGAAGTCAAGGTAAGTGAGTAGTCAACCTCGTTTTCTTGCGTTATGTATGTAACGAAGGAGAGTTGCTCGCTAATTTTGGTCCGCGTAAGTCGTTAGCCCTAACCACTTCATATCTTGCTCCGTGGCCCTAACGTTTTCAGTGACTCGTTCTGAGCGTTCCGTAGATTTTAGGGGTGACTTTTGTGCGCGGGTGTGACGTGTGTGCGCGAGAACGATGGTTTCACAATTTCTAGCCGTTTGTTGAAGTGGTTGTGCCCTACTCTGCTAGCCGAACGGTTTGATTTCAAATGAAATGAGCATGGAGGAAAGAAAAGTTTAGGAGGGAGCGTCACATGACTATCGTGAAGCCTAGTCATAAAAAATAAAAAGGAAAGACTGATGGGAGATGCCCTGCCTCACGTGATAGGCAAGCGGTAGTTCTTTGCGCCTCACGCGGCCGCCCGCCTGCCCGCGCTATGCCAGCTATGCTGCGTCGTTCCGTTTGGTTGCCGGGCCGTCCGGGTATTCGGGTTTCGGCGACGAGTCCCCGTCCGGGCATTGCGCGCAGCGCTGCCTGCAACCCTAAAAGCGCAGCGGGCTGATCGTGCAGGCAAAGCGTTCGGACGGGAGAGACAGAAAACATCTTTATTTATTGAGCTCTGGGATTCGTCGAAGTGCGCCGCAGTCGAAGTGTCGTGTTCCGCCGCAGTGCAAAAGCGGATATGTCAGAGTACGACATCCGTGCCTCACATTTTATTTCACAAACACACCTCACTTCCTTGATTCTGGTAAGTTTATATTTTCACCTCCCAGGCGTAATTTAGCGTTCCTTGCCCATATACCTATCGCACGGATTGAGCAGTACTCGGACAACCAGCCCGCGTTCTGCCTGCGACGCGAGGCGGAAAATTATTTGTTCTTCCCGCGCCCGCACCCAACGTCAGTGGTTCTGCACCTTTTCTTTTCTAATGCACTGAAGGAGACAGCAACGCAAAACAGACATCGTCACGACAATTGTGGCATGTACAATGTGCCACCATGCCGGAGCACCGATAAGGCGAATGTATGCAAATGCGCACGCGAGCGAAACCAAAGCTTCTCGCACAACCTCTCAGCTGATGGGACACTCGTTACAGCGCTATGATGTAAAGGAAAGGTGGCGCGATAACTCCCCGCAAAATTGGAAACGCAATCGTCAAAGCACACCTGGCAAACACCACGCACCCGTAGGCCGCTCCGTGCTTGTGAATGTTTACAGCGGCGCGTCCGAGCAAAGCCGGTCGTGGTTCCAGCGGTAAGCGTCAAATTCGGCTCGCAGCTCGTGAAGGTGCTCCGTGAGCATGGGATCTACGTATCGTGTCGCTTTGAACAGCGACAGTAATTCCACAATACGAGGGATACGAGGGTGGGAGCGCAACGCTGGCGAAAAATCGCGTACGGCGCCTTCGGCAACGCCACTCGCCTCTTCCTCCACCGGCAGCCAGCCGGAACCACTAAATGCTACCGCGGGCCTGAGAGTGGTGCTTTTTCCATAATTCATTGCGCGGGAGGAGCCCGAGGAGAGGAGAATGCGGCGTCAGAGGAGGTTGGCTTGCCAAAGCTGTGCCGCCTGACGTCATGCTCCCTCCTAACATTTTTCTTCCTCCATGAAAATGAGGGAACCTCGGGTGTGCGAATACCCGCATAGGTATTAAAAGCACGTCGTGTACTCCTAGTGACTTCCAGTAAAAGCACGTCGTGTACTCCTAGTAACGCCCTCTTGGTTTGTTTGGTTCTTGGCTTTTTCGTCTTAAAATACGGCTCGAGAACTGTGCACAATAAATGGAATGATTGCCGTGCAAGTTTAAATAAAAATAATAAACTGGGTAATTTTCGTGCGTACAACGTCGGAATAAAATGCTATCTGGACGTTTTTTTGCATTTCGATTGAGGTTACGGTGTTGAAAACGAGTCTGCCCGGCCGCACGGCTCGCTCATGCAATCGGAACGTTTTGACATGAGATGTTAGGATTAGCAACGTGCATGGAACCCGACTTTGTTCGCTACATCAGAACTGCATGCATGTCGGACCTCTGGTAGAGTAGTTTTGAGCAGCGCTGGTTGCGCCTCGGGCTCGGATTTCAGAACCGCGAATGTTCATTCACAACTGAGATCCTGGTAAAACTATTAAAAATATTTGTTAAATATTTGTCACTTATGGCATGTTCACGTCCAGCTAAATACTTTTCTAGCCGAGAGGGTACAACACACCTTGGTGATCTGAGGCATACAACATGTGGGATTTCGCCAGTTTAAGGCAAACAGCCCGCTTCTGGTGTCTGGCCTGTCTTTTTCTAATAACCTACATGTTGCAGCCCTAGCAAAAATTACCAATAGACAAAACCAATAGCCTATTGGGTTATTGGCACCAATAGCTATTGGTGTATCAGTCTATAGGTGTATTGGTACCTATTGGTGTATTGGTCTAGTCCTATAGGTGTATGTGTACCTATTGGTGTATGGGTCTAGTCCTACAGGTATATTGGTACCTATAGGTGTATTGGTATCATGGGCCCACTGGAGCACCAATTGAAATATGGCCAAATGCATGCCAAGGCCTTTAGTTCACTGCATTCATTTAGCCATGCTACACTTGCTTCAGCAAGTTTCAAAACACAACGTGGTCCCACTACCCTTCAAATACCACAAAGCCGTAAGTGCTGGTTGACTGCAGTTTTATTGCACAACAAGCTGTCGAATTTCCCGTGCATATATTCCTGGAGTCAGAGCTGCAAGACCTGCAAAAACAGTATGGAAATAATTAGGAGCTTCTGCAATAACTGCGCATTTTTATAAGTGAGTCTAGCATTTCGTCCAGGCGAAACATACCACTCTACGGCAGCACGCCGCTCAACCCCAACGAACTACGGTGCGTGAATACGCCAATGTGGTCGCAACGCTTCTAAAGTTAGACATTCCGTTTCGATTCCATCTGGATGAAACATTACCCGCGGCACTTCATTTCGTTAATCGGAACACAAAGTCCTACTTGCATTTGTACTAGTTCACCCGTGGTTGCATCGATAGTGGCTTTTACAAAAATGAAAGCGCCACTTGTCGACCTGCTCTGCTATTTTTAATACAAATTTTATCAGGAAATAAGAAGCTTCTACAGCTTCGCGGTGAAAAGGAATGTATACATTCCTTCAAATGCCAAAATCCGAGCTGCGTAATGCGTGCACGTTCGTCACCTCGCCGTGCGTGAAGACAATAATCCTTGAATACGAGCAACGTCGAAGGTGTCTTTACATTCTAGTGCTCCACAGATGATGTCCTCGTAACATTATAAAACTAACAAATAAAATGTGAGGCACTAAAATTCACAAGCACGGTGGCTGGCCGCTGGAATGAATGCCCACGCCGGGGATCGTGCCGAAGCGCCGGACATGGAAGAAGCCATTTTGCTTTTCCTTGCATACGAAACCTCCGCCAGGTTCATACTTTCAGAGAAGCATTATTGAGCAGTTTTAATTAATGTATTTCACCCTAAAATTATGAAACAATTTTAAAATGCGGGGTCAATTATTTTGGTGTTAATTTTGATTTTGTAGGCTTTACTTTCTGCAAACATTATGAAGTACGAAATCTATCCTAAGAACCGGCCGTTGAATCGGCACCCAAAACAAATATGGCCGCTCCGCGGCTCAGCGAGTTTAGAAAAATTAGAGGCGATGATTATGAAGGCGAGCGCTGACGCTCGCCAAAAAAATCTATAACTACTGTAGGCACAGAATCACTCGCGCGGTGTTTTTTGCTTGTCGCAAGCATTGCGGGCAACTACCATGAGCCGGCGGCTGCAACTCGTTGCTACCAGAAAAGTTTTGAGCGCTACAGGGACGTTATTTTTGAGGCGTGCTAAATGCAAAATGCTTGCAGCTAACGTGAATCGAATGTCTTCGGGCAGAAACATTGCTTGCAGGGCTGCAGATTAATTTTGACCACCGGCGGTGTGTATACGATCGAGCGCCGCAGCGCGAGATCGACACACGGGCAGTTTTACCTTTCTCCTCGATCTGGAAAACAACCGCTGCGGCCGGGATCGCACCCCCGTCCTTGGGCTTAGCAGCACACCGCCTAAAAAAAGCTAACAGCTCTACTTTTTATTAGTGTCTGTAAATCGATCAATAGCCCCGAGCAATGTATTTGACCAATAGATATCCCCTATTGGTCTATTAGGCTGATACAACCAATAGCTATTGGTCCCACTATCCCAATAGTTTTGGTCCCAATAGCTATTGGTCCCATTGGGACCAATAGAACCAATACGAATTGGTCTATTGGACCAATACATGTCACTCTATTGGACCAATAGATTTTGTATTGGTCCTATAGATACTCAAATAGAACCAATAGCCTGACCTATAGGACCAATACATTATTTCTATTGGACCAATACAAATTTCTATTGGAATTTTTGCTAGGGAGGCTGCTGACTAATGCAACTTTCATTCAAGATGGCTTATTTGTGAGGCCTACTTCAAAGCCCAAGGTTGTTTCCTCATCACACATCACCGACTGTTTTTCAGTCTATGAAAAAGTGGGTAACACATTTGTTCTACAGTTTATACGAGTCTTGCTATTATGTGCAGAACAGAATTTCCCTAATCTGAACTTGGCATTTCGGGAAATCCTATTCTGACTCAGCGTAACAGCGTAAATTGTTAGTGTAGACTTACAATTGAAAAAGCACAGGATAGGAGCTGACTGTCATTTCTTTATTGCACACTAAATGTATTTGTGTGCTGTAAATTTGTGGTGACGTAAATTTGCTGCACAGCCTCGATAGATGCCAACAAATTCGTAAATTTTGAAATTTCAGCCGCACTGCAAATATTGGGATGAAAGCAAAAAAGAAGAAGAATGCTCAAGTGTGCAGCTCTTGCTGCTCATTAAAATCATTGGGTGGTTTGAATTAATCTAGAACCCTCCAATACTGCACCCTTCATAGGTTAGATAGCTTCAGCACGTAAAACGCTCAGTTTAAATTTACAAAGGCATAAAAAAAGTATATTAGACACCTTGCCAACACAAGCATATGTGCATAATGATAAACTTAAATCTGCACGAAAGAAGTTCACACAGATAGAACTAAAGAGTACTGCCCTGAGTACCTGTTCATTAATAAAATCTTTTAATAAGCTTTTGCGCTGGCTAGTGTGTTTTTCCCTAGAATACTAGCCTCATTGAAGTGCTGGTGATGAGTGCATGCCCCACACAGGTTAAAAAGCCAAGTGGGCCAATGCCTGTTTCCTGAGTGATATCGTTACTGCTTTTTGTGACACGGAGAGGGAAAAGTATACTTCGATTCAACACTTTACGCACCGTAGTTTTTCTTCTGCTTGCATATAGGCTTGGGCATGTTGGGAAAAAGGGGGTTGCCTTTTCGAAATGCCTGGTTTTATTGGAAGCACTTGTGCACCTTTGCAATATTTCTGTGCATATATACTGCTGGTGGTGACATATGATACAGAGCTGAAACTTGGTGCCTTGCAGAACAACCAGAAAGCACATTTAGGTATTTTCATCGGGCCATAGAGCAAATAATGTTAGGAGTAACACTCGTGGACAGGAAACGCGCTACCTGGATCAGAGAGCAAACTGGAGTAGAAGTTCAAATAAAGAAAAAGAACAACACTTGGGCTGGCCACTTAATGAGATGAACCGACAAGTGGTAAACAATTAGGGTAACAGCGGATACGAATAGATTGGTCAACAAGAAGGGGAAGGGCATAAGCTGGTGGAGGGATTATATTAATTGGGGGATAGACTGTGTACTCTAGCAGGGCAGGGCAGGAGGAGTTGAAAGTCAATAGGAGAGGCCTTCGTCCTGGTGTGGACCCGAGTAGGCTGATGATGACACGTTCTTTGTGATAATGAACGGCTCAGAATTAACACGCGCTCTTGTCCTGTACTTTTGCAATCGAGAGCTTATGTCCAATCTTTGTGCTGTTTTGTTATGTTTTCCAAGTGCCACTGTGCCTAGTAACATTTCATTTTTCCAGAAAACTTTTTCGAGCAAAAGTTGGCTCTGTAAAATTCACTTGAAGAATTTATTGCTCTCATTATTAAGACTGACGGGGTTTCACTACGGAATGTTTATTGTGAACAGTTTATACTCAATCTGTATTCCAGTGCACATTTGACTGCTCGTATAACAGCACGAACGGTAGAGAAAAGGACAACTTTAACGTATATGTTTATGGCTGATGACTATTCTGTGGGCATGTAAAGTTTGATTGCTTGGTATTGTTTGACGAGTACTATTACTATTGCTGTGCACGTAATGAAAACTTGAAATTTTAAACTAAAAAATTCAGGAACAAAATGTTTGTTGTCTTTTTTCGGTGCTATTGGGACCTAGCGATTGTGGGAGCATTAATCGTTCCCCTATTAATCAGTTAATCATGGGGGAAATAATTTACTCATCGTTGACATTCTTATGCAGAGCTTTTTTTTAGTTGTGCCAGTTTCGCTTTATTGAAGCCAGCCCGACGGGTTACCACGATGACCCAACCATAGTGGCATCACAGTTTTGGGCCAGGGTTGACTGATCTACAAGACATCAGTTCTGCACAGTGCGTGATGGAGCCAGCAACATAGTGCTAGTTCTAGCTAGCCATGGAATGGTGCGGGTAGTTCCAGCTACAGGTTGTTGCGTGCAATGGAACTATGAGCAAAAACTAACCTGCATATGCAGGAAAAGAGGTAAAAATGGGAAAATATGTGCTATGTGAATCTTCATTCAATGCACTAGTGAAAGAGGGCCTAAACATACGATGTATGATAGGACTAAACCTCTGTAGGCCGGGAGACATATCTGCTTTGAATTCTCTAAAACGGCAGTGCTTTGTGCGTGACCCTTTTTGATGCAGGTTGGCTGGCCACACAGAAGCACAGTACCCTGACGTCCCCTCACTATGTACTACATCGTGCATATGGCCCGACCGGAGCAGTTCATGCTGCCAAGCCCACAACACAACTTGGCACTGGATATGTTGGTAAGTGTTCCATACTCTTTTCTGATGTGGAAACTATGCATACGACTTAACATGCGTTATCCCTACCCATTGCTGTTCAAACTTCCTAGACAGATCTCTACGTGCACAGGATAGCCCCACCTTAGAAATATTAGGCTCAGTGCTTCTTTAAAAAATTTTGAACAGAACTCTTTTATGGGGACATCCATGTAGTGTGTAGCAACCGTGGTTTGTGTGTCTTCGTTGCGGTTTTTTTAGACTGTTTAGAGTTGTCTTGATTAAACCAGCCGAATGCAGTTGAACATGTTCATTTCCGAAGTACAAAACACAGGACAGAGGGACGAGAAAACACAGGAGATCTGAACTCCAACTAAAATAACCTTATTGGAGTTCCACAAGAATGTATACGCAGCATGTGTACAAAGAACGAGAAATTTAACCCAGTATTACCTGAACTTTGGTTTTGTACGCCTACTAGCAGTAAATTTCTGGGTAACATATAAGTTTGGTATAGTTGAACTTCAATATGTGAGCATAAGGGTAACCTCCATAAATTTGATATAGTTGAACTTTAAGATGTGAGCATAACCGTGCATTCTCATTATTTTTTGTATTATTTTCGTAAAGGCATTGTAAAATGGCTGATCGTAATTGAGAGAGAGCAAATGTTGAAGCTGCAGATGCATAGTGTGTAGCTTACAACAAAATAATGATCTGTGCTTTTTACAGTGCCGGTGAGTCGTTCCCCACCATACAACAGTGGTCCAGTGGATATCTGTAATACTTAAAGCGTATTGTTGGGCTTCACGTGTTTACCAGCTTGTTACAACTGCACAAGACATGACAGCGGACAAAGGGAAATAATGGGAATGACAACCGCATAGTTGTCTGTGTATACAGGCACAAAAAGCCATTCGGGTGTTTGCACAGCCCTCATAAGTGAACCCAAGTCATTGGTGCTTTTAATGCGTAGCTTTTTTTAAAGCGAAGCTTCAGAGTTTTTAATGGTGGAGTAACGTTAAAACACTCGCAAGAAAGCCAACTTTATAGATGGCGAATTATCGTGGATGAAGTGGAAAAAAATGCTTCCTGTGCCTGGTATCGTACCTGGTTCCCTCATGTTATGAAGCCAGCGTCTATCTGACTGCTCCATTTTGATAGGGTTGAAGCCATTTGAATTTGGAGAGGGGTGCATGGACGTGCAAAATTAGAAAAATACGGCGCCCCACCATGTAAAAATGGTACTGGTTCAACGCAAAGCTTTTGTCATGTGAAATCAAATCTCAAAGGGCCAAAATTCAAAGGATCTGCAATCTGAAGTCCAAACCGTCTGCGTATTAAAGTCCAAACTCAGACACCAACCAAAAATCCGTCACAAGAAAGCTTCGTGTTCCGCCATCATTGTCGTTAGATGGAGAGGTGTATGTTATTTGGCTAGTAAGCGGGCGTTCCCAGGATTAAAATCAACCTTTTTCGTCGTTGGTCATGCTTTGGTAGTGCTAAGCAACACTATTGGCATGATGTGGGTTTTCATAGCGGGAGTGAAGATGGTGTATATATAAGTAAAATTTTTCTGAATTACTACCACTGCTGCTACAGTTCATGTAAAAATTGCTTTTTACACATGCAGCCTTGAAAACAATATACCAACACAAGTTTTCCAATGAGAATTAGTGTATTTTTAATGAAGACTTCATCATTAGATTAGCTTTTCAGGAAATAAAAAATGGGCTAAATATTGGGAAGGAAGAAAGGCAAGTTAAAAGCAGAACATAACCGAAACGAGACTCGTGGGCAGCATGACACAACGTAAATAAAACAAAAATTTGCGGCCACGGTTTAAAGAGTGTTTGAAGAGAGGCAAGCCAAAAGCACAATGAAAACAAAAGATGAAGATTTTGACTCGCCCTGCCAACACGAGCACCGAACATGATGAGCACATGCATTTGGACAAGCTTGAACTACAAGGTTACAATCAACTGTATTTGGTTGCTTGGTAAAAAGAGAGAGGATTATTTGTGAATGCTATGTACTATTTTTTTCCAAGAAGTAGTTTTGGCCAACTTTTTTATTTCATGCAAATAGGATACAGAAGCTTGTCTGTTTCAGTGCAGGTGCAATCATCCTGGCCACTACAGAAAAAGGGAGGCATGAAGAAGGTGGACAAAACAAGCAACCGACTTGCAACTGGTTCACTGACAAGGGGTGAGTCAGCGCTTGTTTTGTTCACTTTCTTCCTTTGGACCTGTGAAACAGCCCGAAGATGTTTGAGACTGTCAAACAAGTCCCATGGAGCATGGGGCCAAATTTAGCAATATGTTTAATTAGTCACCCTTTTCGCACCAGCCTTTGATTTTCTGCTAACCCTAGCACATACACGTGTGAATTTATTTGGGGCAGAAAAAACCGCATTTACAAGGCAGCACTTGAATGCATTATCATGTGTGGTAAAAATACGGCATAGCTGCAGCTCTTTGTGTTCTCACTGTTAACCAAGCTGTATGATGTTTGCACTTGTAAGTGCTGTGTCAAATATGCTTGCCAATACTTGATGGCACTTTAAAGATTGTACTTTTTCTATTTACTTGCATGTTGAAGCCAGCCCTGGCAACACGCCTGCATGATTTACTTGTAACATTTTGGTGAGTATGGCAAAAGGTATATAAAAAGTGTAACTCCGAGAAACACTCCACACGGTGATGATAGCGAGAAAAAATGTGCTGCTATTATCTCATGCATAACACATTTACAAGGCTAAACAATATTGCTGTGCACTGCAGGGTAGCTGTGGCTATTTTCAGCTGAATAACGCTGTACCTGCAAGTGCAGGAGTTCATCAATAGCCAAAGGATAGTGCAGAGACGGTGGTTGATCAGGCATGCTGCTTTACCCGCTCCTGCTTCTTACAACCATGTTTACTTCTTTTGAACACTCTGGTGTTCAAATGCTTGCTTTTTAGACTATGAACTGTGCGATCACTAGCTATCTCAGATCACATTTACAAGAGGTTTGGTTATTGTCTGTAAACACATCCGTTTCGTTTAGACATTCTGAGCAGTGCATGTATGAGTGCACGGATTTCTTTTCTGTTAAAACTATATTGGTTATTGAATGTGAACATCTTCGACAGAACTCTATCTGGTTGGGCTAAACTTAAGAGGCAAATACACCAACCAAGGGCGCTTATTCAAAGCGGTCCCAACGTTTCGGAGCCAACTCGGCTCCTTCATCAGGGGTGACTATGTACAAACAAGAAGCAGCGGTTATATAGGAGTCTTCTTCTTTTTCTTTTTTATTTCTGGATTTTTGTCCTTGCGCGTCGGAGGCCGTGAGCGTAGATGGTGGGAAGGGCTCCGAGGGATCTATTCAGGCCTTGCCGGTTCCCTTGTATGTGCCAGGACTCAAGCAGTAATCTTTGTTAGTAATTGGTTTCGGTGCCAATCACCTGCGCGCCGTCAAAGTTAATCCTGTGGTCAGCTTTTTCGCAGTGCTCGGCCAATGCACTGCTCTGAGTGTCGGACTTGCGAACATCGTTTTTGTGTTGGCGGAGGCGTTCCGGGAAGTTCATGGTCTCCCCAACATAACTAGCGGGGCATTGTGCACAAGCAATTTTGTAGACGACCCCTTGGGATTTTTCTTTTGGCGGCCGCTCTTTAGGTCGAGGTATGAGCCGTCCAAGTGTTGACACTGGCTTGTGGGAGATGACAATGCCTTCCTTGCAAAGAATGCGGGATAATGTTTCACTCGTTCCTTTAACATATGGGACGGAAATACGGGTGGGTCGGCGTGCCGAGGGGGTGGGGGGGGCAGACGGCGGAGACAGGAGAGGGGTTGTTGACCGGCGGCGTCAGTACAGAGGAATTTCCTTGGTTGCAGCCCGGCTGAGGGAGACGGCGTTTGACGCGACGTATGAAGTTGCTCGTGTATCCATTTTTCTTCAGGTCAGCAATTACGGCTTTTTCTTCTTTCTTCCGGTCCTCTTCTGTTGAGCATATAGTTTTGGCTCTAAGTAAGAGAACTGAGACCACAGATGATTTGTGGGAATTTGGGTGGCAGGAATCAGATTGCAGGTAGCGGCCGGTGTGGGTGGGTTTCCTGTATACTGTGAAATTTAGTCCGTCTTGCTGTCTTTTTATCAAAACGTCGAGGAATGGTATGGTGCTGTTCGTTTCTTTTTCCATGGTGAATTGGATGGCTGGTTCAATCGAATTTAGCTGCGACAGGAAGTTGTCTGCTGTTGTTTCTTTGATGAAACAAAAGCAGTCGTCCACGTACCGGAGAAAGACTTTGGGCTTTTCGGGGAAATTTTCCAGAGCGGTCCTTTCAATTTTTTCCATTACAAGGTTGGCTGTGGTCACGGAAATAGCTGCCCTCATCGCAGTTCCACTTACTTGCCTGAAATATTCCTGCTTGTAGCAGAAATATGTGCTGCAGAAGTTGCGTAATCTCACCGACGCTGAGGCAGGTCCTCGAGCTCAGGCTCTCATCGTTCTCTAGGGCACTTGTGGCGGTTGCGACGGCCAGGGAAACAGGGACGCTGGTGAAAAGCGACACGACGTCAAAAAATTTCCTCGAAAAGCCCAAAGTGTTTCTCCGGTACGTGGACGACTGCTTTTGTGTCATCAAAGAAACAACAGCAGGCAACTTCCTGTCACAGCTAAATTCGATTGAACCAGCCATCCAATTCACCATGGAAAAAGAAACGAACAGCACATTACCATTCCTCGACGTTTTGATAAAAAGACAGCCAGACGAACTAAATTTCAAAGTATACAGGAAACCCACCCACACCGGCCGCTACCTGCAATTCGGTTCCTGCCACCCAAATTCCCACAAATCATCTGTGGTCTCAGCTCTCTTACTTAGAGCCAGAACTATATGCTCAACAGAAGAGGACCGGAAGAAAGAAGAAAAAGCCGTAATCGCTGACCTGAAGAAAAATGGATACACGAGCAACTTCATACGTCGCGTCAAACGCCGTCTCCCTCAGCCGGGCTGCAACCAAGGAAATTACTCTGTACTGACGCCGCCGGTCAACAACCCCTCTCCTGTCTCCGCCGTCTGCCCCCCCACCCCCTCGGCACGCCGACCCACCCGTATTTCCGTCCCATATGTTAAAGGAACGAGTGAAACATTATCCCGCATTCTTCGCAAGGAAGGCATTGTCATCTCCCACAAGCCAGGGTCAACACTTGGACGGCTCATACCTCGACCTAAAGAGCGGCCGCCAAAAGAAAAATCCCAAGGGGTCGTCTACAAAATTGCTTGTGCACAATGCCCCGCTAGTTATGTTGGGGAGACCATGAACTTCCCGGAACGCCTCCGCCAACACAAAAACGACGTTCGCAAGTCCGACACTCAGCGCAGTGCATTGGCCGAGCACTGCGAAAAAGCTGACCACAGGATTAACTTTGACGGCGCGCAGGTGATTGGCACCGAAACCAATTACTCACAAAGATTACGGCTTGAGTCCTGGCACATACAAGGGAACTGGTAAGGCCTGAATATATCCCTCGGAGCCCTTCCCACCATCTACGCTCATGGCCTCCGACGCGCAAGGGCAAGAATCCAGTAAGAAAAAAGAAAAAGAAGACACCTATATAACCGCTGCTTCTTGTCGTACACAGTCACCCCTGATGAAGGAGCCGAGTTGGCTCCGAAACGTTGTGACCGCTTTGAATAAATGCCCATGGTTGGTGTATTTGCCTCTTATATTGGTTATGTCCCATCTAGGGGGTTGTGAAAGCAATTTTGTTAATAAGAACACTTCAATACTAATGAAATGTATTTGTCTCAAGTCAGTTTTCAGGAAGAAAATCGTTTGTGGCTGCATAGTAACTCAACTATTTGGTGCGGCAGTTTGTAATATATGTTGTTTATGAAAGAGTATGGCACTTGTTACCTGTGCTTTAGGTTTCATGTTTCATGTACTTTTATGCACTGAGGCTGAGCTGTACAAAGGAACCTATGAACTGGAAATAATTTGTGAGGACAACTTTTTCCATCAACAGTGTGTTTGACAGGGTTAAGGCAACAAAATGCTGTTGTGCTTTCTGTGAGGAGTGGGGTGTTCACTTTGCCGAGTACGCTGCTCAGACCCCTTGAATGCCTTTCAGTACCTCTATTTGTGACCCATTGGTCTACAAAACCACAAACAGTTTGACTCTCCTACTTCAAACTTTTTTTGTTTAATTTGGAGTTTCTCTGAACTGGAAAACTTTGGAAGTTACGAACCAGCTCTCCTTCACCTGCTTTTTATGGGTATCTGTCAAAGTTTTGAAAATATAGCTTAGAGGGCTAGGAAAAACATCCGTGTTGTTCATGCACTAGAACCCAATTAAAAACACTGATGTATTCTTAAGTACAAAAACAACCCTTACAAGTGAAAAAAGAAAGTTTTTTTTTCAAGGAACGAAAAAACAACTAATTGCCAAATACAGCTTATGTTATTTACATTCTTTTGGTTGTGAAAGTATTAGATTATGATCTAAATTACTTTACCCACTCTCCCCTTCCTCCACTCTGCTTTGAAAATGCAATCGACCCCTCACTGCGCAAAAACAAACGCTTACTGACCAAAATCTGGGGGGAGTTTTCGACCTAGCAGAGGATGTTAAACGCAATATCTTAAGTAGGACTACCTGCACTAACTCACTGACGTGCCTGTCTTTGTAGGCACTTCTTTTTACCTGAGATGTTCATTTTCACTGTCTTCCACAGTAGGGGAGTGAAGTACAAAATGTTACAGAAGGCCTACAGAGTACACACTCAAGTACAAAGGCCCAAAAGTACAAAGGTTCAGAAAAACCACATACAAAGTAAACATAAAAGTATGTGATTCGAACTAACATAAAGAAAAGGCATTGAGCTAGAAAAATTGGTAAAGGAATGGTTATGTGACAGCTTTAAAGTTGCCCTATTTGTGCGTGAATTATGTATTGTGGAAGGCCATTCCATTCGATGCACTCTGAATGGTACATCAATGGAGAGTAAGTAGTATGCAGTCCTGCCCAGCAATTAAAAATTATTCACTGAAATATATAGCCCTGCTGCGTAATTTGAAATAAAAAATGTAGCTTGTGCTAGAAGTGAGTAGCTTGGTTTGTAAGACTTTGTAATGCATGCTGTATATTTTGTAAACGCTAGATTGGCAACGTTTCGCTGATAGAACCCTTACCAGGACCAATTTGTTTGCAAAATGTTGAAAAGCCAACTTTCTCTTCCAAAATTGGCGGCAACTTATTCTGTATAGCTTTTGAGTCTTCTATTTACTGTTCTAGATAGCGTGAAAAGCTGTTTGATATAGCCCTTTTATTTTTTTTTCAGTACACAAGTTTATTGCTCTTTTTGTGGTCACATTTTAAACAGTATTTACACGGCTGCTTAATCATTTGACTTGCAATGTTGGCATTGCAACCGAACATTGTTTTTTTTCTTGTACAATCCTGAAATCATGGCCAGCTGTCCCACTGTAAAATTTTGCATTCCGGTAAAGGTCAGTTTGCTGATTTAGTATTTGGCATAAATGCGTGCCTTAGTATGGACTCCGAGCAGTACTGCTAATCGTGAATAAATGTTTTGTGTTTTTCAGGTTTTACATTTTCACTTCAAGGAAAAATGGCAGCAATTACATCACACAAAGGGAGCCACATCAAATTCCTGGAGGGTTAATTTCTAATTTGTAATTTTTGGTGTGTCAACTAAATGTTATTTTTTGCAGCCATCTGCATAGTTTGAAGATGAGAATTGTATTTGATATTTGGTCTGAGTTTTCTGGGCATTGTGGTGTGATATAGCACAAAAACGATAGCAATGTGAAAAGAAAATGTCGGTACAAGTGTTGACTACCAACTCGTTTATTTTGCTGCGGATATGCAGTTATGAATTCGCTGGCAGTAAAAGAAATGGGTTGCACATTAGCACTTGCATACCGTCTTTTCTTTTTGAGTTGCGATTGTTTCTGTGTTTTTCTCCACATGACAAGCCACTTCAATTTATGGTAAAAACAACCATTAACTTTTGATACCAGAACATTGACGTAACTAAGAGTAACGCCTCTGAAACCGTACATGTCCATCCACGGTGGTGTTTCCGTAGGCTGGTGCTACGGCATGGCACCTGTAAATGCTGGTATGGAACTTTTGCCGTGAGGTTCAGGTACGGCTTCACAATTGTACTTGTGTGGTACGGCTTCTCGCCGTTTCACTGGCCTTACGGTAATTGTGCCGTCGCTTGCAACTACAGCTTCAGTAGCGTTTTTTTCGTTTGACGGATACTTACCGGCGTCAAGAGTTAGCGGTCATTGTTACTTTAAAGTTACGGGAAACTTTTACAGTGTGGACCTGCTACGGCGATACTGCAGTGCCATGGAGGGCAGCGGTCTTGTGCTTGTCAACTGTATAGATACCGTGGAGGAAGCAGTCCCCAACGACGCGCTGTGCTCCAAAGAAGCAGGCTACACTCACGCAGTTCTTCCGCCCCAATACAGTAATGTTTTATTTTCGAGAAAGTGTCGTATCAATGGTGAACTGCAGGATGGTAAGAGCTGAGCGTTAGCTCGTGACTCCGTCGGCAAGATCGCTCTCATATAAGTTTTTTTGCTTCACTTTCTATATCAAATTTTTGCTATATCGAACTATTTTACAATCCTTGCGCTGTTCGCTATAAGCGGGCTTTACTGTATTTCATGATTCAACGCGGTTAAACTCTGCTTAAAATTAACGAATTTTTACTGTTCTCAAAGATTGGAAAAAAGGCACTGCTGAAAACTTCGCAATTCCTTGCTTTGATTGCGAGTGCATGCCGCTGTTTTGAATGCGAAGCGCGCGCGGCAGATTTTATTGTGATTGTATGAGGGCAGTGAATGTGTCACTATGAGCTCCTAACTCACCACTAGGGAGCTGGCCTTTCTGGGAGGAGAACTCAATATACGTGGCTGAAGATGAGTGTGCACTTGCACTTACTTGTGTTTTATAAACATTAAAGGAAGCTCTCACCAACGCATGGAATCGCACTTCACCTGAATATGTTCCATCGATCTCGTCGTCTCCGTCGGCGGAGGCGGAAACAGACGAGAAGGGAGATCGTCTAACACCGGGTTGGTGCTTTCTTTAATTTTATAAAAAAGAGTTTTCACACCCGTTCTTCACCAATGCAGCTCAACCAAGCACCGTTCATGAATCAATCATTGATTTAACCTTAGCAAAGATTATCTCTTTGATGTAATGAAGGGTGTGGTTAAGTGCATATCACTTGTTCTGGTTCTGGTTGAGTCATGTGTTTGAATTCAAGTGACGTCGCAATCGCAATCGTTGTGGGTGTCGTTTACAGCTTCGCTTTCCAACCGCCTTCACAGGGTGGACTGGCGCGCATTTTTTCCTGGGTGTACTAATATCTCGCTACAAGTCTAAAAATCAGTGGGCAGTAAGGGCTTGTCGACATCTGGCCCGTCCTTCGTGGGCAATCTTCGCGCTTAATGCTGGTAGATCTAGAGCAGTGGGGCGAGTTCGTGATCTTTCTTCGCAATAAAATTCTAGGGCACAAATGCTGCTCTTTTGAAATATTTAGTAAACAAATTTGGCCTTTACGCACCAAAGCTATTGCTCGGCTAGAAGGCGAGCAGTAGTAGATGACCCCGGAGTAATTTCGATTAACTCGGGACCCTTACCTTGTTGAAGATAGTGTCGTAACGAAATGCATCCAGGAAAGCTAACTTTACCCAATCGAGGGCACATGATGATTAGGAAACAAAAAGATTCAACTAGTCGTAATTGAGAGACAGAGCAAGAGAGTACTTTATTTCGATTGGAAAAGAAGAGGGAAAGAAGGGCGACAGAAGAGGCTGAGCCGCCTTGTTCCAGACAGCTTCTGGCGGCCTTCATGATGAGGTCCGCCAGGCTCTTTTTCTCCTCCAACTTGGTTGCGGTAGTCAGCCAATCTCTAGTGTGCTGTGGCCTAGTTGGCTGAGCGTTTGGACAGTCCCACAGGATGTGGGTTTGATCCTGCGGAACATTACAGAGTGAGAAGTTTGGGAGGGCTGTGTCTTTATGGTTTTCGTAGCGGTGAAGTAGAGCTGGTGTGACCAGCGTGTTTCGTTGTGCTTGAGGGAGGCTTACCTGTTGTTGCCTGGTCAGTCGGCGGTAAGGAGTCGGCAATCGCATAAATATGCCTTGAACTTAAGTGTAGCAGGATTAGGGCACTAGACTTGATCACTACCTGGGTGTCTCGCGTTATGAATTCAAGGTCTATCCGATTGTGCCATCATCGCATTCGCTAAGCGTTTACTCTGCGCTCGTTGGGCGGGCCTTGGCTTTGGAGTTCGGATGAGTTGAACTATAGTTTGGCTTTTAGACTTTGCCCGTTTGTATATTGAACGACGACTACGTGGGGGGAAGGGGGGCGAGGGCAAGACGCTCAGCTTTCTCTCGATTGATTCGTGTATTGTCATCTGAGTTTGTACTTTGACCCACAGGCAGTTTACACTTTGATCGTTGACGCCTGGTCTTTGCAGCGGCTTTTACTTTGGCACTTCGCCATTTTGCTTGCGCGCGCAACAAAGTTTGGCGTCTCAACTATCATAGTCGTTAGGCGGGTAGGGTTGTGATTTTTTCTTTTGGTACTGTCCTGGTGCAGAATTCGCGGGACGTTTTTAGCGTGGCCACGGTTTCATTCGTCGGGTATCGTTTGTAATCTTGCTTAACGAACAGCTCCGAGCATGCATGTTGATGTTGTGTTTTCGGTTTTTTTAATGTTTCGCTGTCTAGTGTTATAAATTTGGATAAGTGCTTTGTCTGTTCCAGCAGTGTGCTTTTGCGAATATGTTTTATATTCTTGATGTGGGTACAGTACATGGCGCCAAAGCTGCAGTGTGGCACTTGGTATCTTAGCGGGAAAACCGTAAGTCGGCCACACTGCGGAAAAAAGTCGCCGTTATTGTTGTTGCTGCTGCTGTTGTTGTTGTTTTTAAGTGAAGAAAACGGTCGCTGATGTAAATAGTAAATAAAAATCGGTTGTTTCTTTTGATGGGATTTAAGCCCGGGTCTCCGCTGCAGCAACCCCATGCGTTACCAATACGTTAACGCTGCGTGCACGTTGGCAAAGCTAAAACAAATGTTATTGTTGTTGTTGTTCCTTGTTTTGTGGTACAAATCCAGTGCGGGATTGGCCAGGAATGAGGAGCATTGAGTGGCTAATGTGTCGGCTTCTCAAAATTCACAAAACTTTAAATTATGAAAAAAAAGCTGTAAGACGCAGAAACAAATACGGAGAAAGGGGTGCATAGATGGTATTGCAGAAAAGCAGCAGGACCAATTAATTCGTGACAAACGACAAAAAAAATAAAGCGAAAACAGAGACGAAAACCACATGTAGCAGTGAAATATCTTAAATAATATTCTCCTTGCTTTTGCCGCCCTAGCACGTAATAAACTTAAATGCCCCAAGAAAAAATTTGCTTGGACCATGCTTATCTCGCGCCTGCTGTATGTTGGGAGCTGATTTTGTTAGAACCAAATCGACCTGGAGAGTCATTTGGGGATAAGGGAGTTTCAAAAATATAATGTACTTCTTGTGTGTATTTTTTCTAATTGCAGCGATGTGCAGATACATTGCAGGTTTTACTCATCGTACATGTCAGCACCTCTAGTCAGACAGTTTATCACTTTATGAAAGACTAAATCAAACCTGGGATTGATAAGTTGATTTCCTTTGTTTGAGAACGGTTCATAACTGAGAGCTAATGCCACATACGAGCAATGAGTCGGCAAATAAGAAAATTGGGCAACAGTAAATCTCTTTGCATTTTCACGAATTTTAGGTACGTGTAATTAAATATATCACGCTAGATGGCCCAGCATAGTCCGGTGCGAAGAAAAAACGTCGCTACAAAACAATCCCAAGCAGTATTTCAAAACTCCGAGGCCGGTTAACTTGCCACAGCATTCCTTCGATAGTTCTCAACTATTTTGACATGTTGCATTCCTTGGACATGGCGGCTATGCTCACCCAAAGCAACCTTTTTGTTCACGTAGATCGAGGCATTCTATTTTGCAGTTTATCAGGTATACCTTGAAAATTTGCCAAACACTGTGTTTGTTTGCCTCTGAGTGATGTGTCGTAGCGCTATGAGTAAATTAGAATTGCGCAGTAACCGCAATAAATTCTGGAGATATCTTGCCGCACTAGGGATATCCATAGTCTAAACAACAAAATTTGTCTGATTTGAACAATTCTTTTAAGACAATACTAAGTCATGCTTTTGTGCTAACCCCTTCGATACTGTCGAACAGGGCCAAGGCCGTCTGCCTAACCGTTCATGGACAGAAAAAATATAGACGTCATTTATATTGGAGAATGTCTGTCAAGAAAACAATTGTTATTGCTGAACAGGCATATTTTATAGGACATGTACACATTAGGTGTCCTTGAAGTCATGGACTTGATAATAAATATACTCTAAATAGTTCTCCACTTTGTTGCAATACTACCATTGTCTTGTGGTCATTTTGCGTGACCATGGTACGTACTACCCCAGAACCGTGCACTATACGAAAGGTCCACTACTAACGTGCCGGTCTGCTTTATAGATGACTGTGCGTGTACAGCCAATCCGTGTTCGAGGAATTTCATAATGAAGTTAGGCACAGTAGCCATAATCCAAGTTTAGGGAAAGCGTAATCTCGTGATCTGTTCAGCCATGTTCTGATAAATTTTGGGGGGGCTAATTCACAAATCGGGGCTTCAGATGATTGGTTGCGGAGGCGCAAGGGCCGATGTACAATATCTTATGCAGCACATGCTGAATTGTAACGCTTGCGTATTCTGTGGTTATTTTACTCATATTGCATCGACAACAAAAATTCAGACGCAGTTATTTTTTGTGTATCAGTGATAAAGATAGGCCTAGAAGCATATTTTGAATAAAATTTTAAAATTTCCTGTTGGGCCTTCAGGTAACAACAGCTTCATTGTTGGTTTATTTGTTTTATTGTTATAACCATTTAAAGGTACGTTGTGCCTTCTCTTCAGTGATTTTATTTCCCCTTGTATCACGTTGTCATTTGTCATTGCCTTGACTTGCCAGGCTCTGATTTCTTCAGGCTAGTGTTTGGGCACTAAAAAAAACAATATTCGCATGTGTATTTTGAAATGATACTCTTGCTTTAGAAATAAACCTCACTAAGAATTTTTTCACAAAAAACTCCAGGACACTATCAGGAAATCACGTTCACACGCGGCTCACCATTAGCGTGGCTCGGCCCACTAAGGAGAACATCGGTGTTATGGAAATCCGAACAAAACTCGACATTCGTCTCACATGTGTTCTTGACGGGGCAAACCAACTTTCTTAACCCAAGTACAGACCATTTCGCTAAATTTTTATTGCTTCCAGGTGGCTCCTAACGACGATAAGTATTACATTATATAAGCGATGCGTCATGAATATCAACGACGGAAGCACATGTCATGGTCTTAGAGCCCACAGATGCAAGCGCATGCCGCAGTGAGTGGTTGTACTTTTGTAATCAGTGGAACTGTGCATTTTGCTATGCACAGAGCCGGCTTTTGTGTTCAATAGGAAGAAAAACAAAATATGTTTTTATTTCCCGCATATGCGCAATCACTCGAACTTCCTTTCACCGCTGCACTATCCTGACATTTCCTTGATGGAAAAGAACGCGTCAACAAATACAACGCCTGTACCTTTTTTTCTGTGCACCATTTGGTTTGGAAAACCAGCCTTTCTATATATATATATATATATATATATATATATATATATATATATATATAGTATAAGTAAAGAGTCGGATACACAGCAAGAACAATAACAAACAATGTTTACTTACGTAGCGGCAATGGGACTTGCCTTCATCAGAGTAAAGTTACATGATTGTGGTGTCGCAAACATTGAACACATTTCTTATATAGGTTTGCATAAAACTGTAAGAAGGAATGGAAAATGTTTCGCAAATGGAGAGTGTGCATACAGTCAGGCTACGCCTACGTTACAACATCAACCAACAAAAAAAAAAAAAAAGGGGGGGGGGGGAGCAAGAGAGAGAAAAAAAGGGGTCGTGTTAACAATGCAGCGTTCAAGGTTGCACCATGACGGGTCAACGTATGCCGCGCGGGTTGCAAGTTCAGACAATGGGGGAAAATGGTCAACCGCGGTTTGTAAAGAAAGGGAAGAGTATACAGCAAGGTATTCAGTGGCTGGGGAGACTGGTTCTAGGGAAAGCGAAGATGGGTGTGCCCCCCGCGGATGAAGAGAATAGATAGGGTGCACAAAAGAGCATTTCACAGAAGCTAGCAATCGAACAGGAAATAGGTAGGGTCACAAAAGGTTAAACATGAATAGATCACAAAGAGTTAAACATTCTTAAGTGGTGGTGGGAACGAGGCCTCCTTCTCCCGGACAAATGGCATTGTTGAGCCGCATTAAGCTAACAAAGCTGCTGTATTAGGAGAGTTTCTGCGAATTCTGATGGCAAACTCGAGGGTAGGAATAATGAACATAGTTATAAAAATTATGAAGCCGCTAAGTTTATTCGAGGGATAAGCACGTTAATTTTCCGTAACTTTCATTAATTCCAAGTGTGGCTGACCCAAACTTATAAATGAGATAAGATTCCCGAACCTCGCGGTCGTGGTGCGTTTTGAAGGCGGATTCTAAAACCGTTGCTTTAAGATGATCAAATGCATGCCCGGGACTGTTCACATGTCTTGACAGGGGCAAATAAGGGCAGCTTTTTGCATGAGAGCGGTGATTATTGAACCGTATTCGGAAGGGCGTTTCAGTTTGGCCGATATATTGTTGCCTACAAACAGTGCACTCTAGAAGATATTCGACATTAGCGGAGTCACAGTTAAAGTTACCTTTTATATTTACGTAGTAGTCTGAAGCCGTGCTGGTGGCGCGCTGTGTAGTGGTCATGTGTGGGCATACTTTACATCGGGGTTTATTGCAGGGCATGCAGCCAGTAGTTGCCGGTCGGTTGATACGAGAGTTAGTAAGAAAGTCCCCTAAATTCTTATTACGCCGGTAGACAACGCGTGGTGGTTCGGGGAATATGCTTTTTAAGCGGTCACTTTGCATTAGGATATTGTGATGTTTTTTTAGCACGGTTGACACTCTTGGAGCGGAGGATGAGTGGGTTAAAACTAAGTTAGTTTGCGGGTTCCCGTTCGGGGCTTTTTTCTTACAGATTTCGTTACGGTCTAATTGGTTGGCTCGCACAATAGCGTCGTCGATAACTTTTTCCGGGTATTTTTTATTCAGGAGGGAGGTCTTGAGTTCTCGACAGTTTGAGTCAAAGTCGGCTTGGTTTGAGCAAATTCTCCTAAATCGGTGGGCTTGGCTGTAAGGTATTGCTGTCTTGCAGTGTCTGACATGGCTACTTCGGAAGTGCAAATACTGCCGCGTGTCTGTCGGTTTTCTATACAGTTTAGTTTGAAGCCGACCTTGGAAGGTAGTAACGGTGACGTCCAGAAAGTTTACACTGTGTTCCGAATAGGAATGAGCAAGGGAAATACTAGGATGGGCTAGATTAAATGCCTCAATGAAGGTGAGGAGTTCCGCCTCACCGTGTTGCCAGATCATGAATATGTCATCAATATACCTTTTATAGTACATTGGCTTTAAATTTTGGGTGTCAAGAAAGTTTGATTCGAGGTGAGCCATAAAGATATTAGCGTAGTTAGGTCCGATTCGAGTTCCCATTGACGTTCCGCTGACTTGCACGTAATGAACTCCGTCGAACTCAAAATTGTTAAGTTCAAGAATAAGCCTAAGGAATGTTTGGAGAGCAGAAGAATCGATAGGTTTGTCGCACGATGACTGCTCATACGCAAGGGATACAGCGGCGATGCCATCTTCATGGGGGATGTTAGTATACAGTGACGCAACATCAAGGGTGACTAGAAGGCAGTTATCAGGAATTTCAATTTTTGAGATGTCTGAGAGAAAGTCATTGGTATCCTTAATGAAGGAGGGAAAGCTGGGCGGAATGTCGCAAATGAGATTATCCACATAGCGCGAGAGGTTTTCGGTAACAGTGCCAATTCCAGAAACAATGGGGCGCCCTGGGTTGTTCACCTTGTGAATCTTTGGGAGAAGATAGAATTTACCGGCTACTGGGCTTAAGGGGATCAGGGAACGAGCCGTGGTTTCATTTATTGTTTTATTTTTAACAAGCTCAGCAAGTTTATCTTTGACAATTTGCTTATAATCTTGAGTGGGATCATTGGGTAGTGCTTTATAGAACGTCGATACTGATAGTTGCTTATTGGCCTCGTTAACATAGTCGGTTTTGTCAAGGATTACGATTGCGCCTCCCTTGTCGGCAGGTTTAATAATTATGTCGGGACAGCTTGCGAGTTCCTCTAGGGCTTTCTTTTCGTTGGTAGTCATGTTGTGGCGGAAAGAATTTTGTGTTTGGTATGCTTTTCGCACATCGCGTTGGACAGCTTTGATGTACATGTCGAGGCAACTATCACGCTGTGTGGGAGGGGTCCAGTGCTTATAGCTAGGTAGGGTTCTGCGGGCTTCTTCCGTCGCGGGGTGATCGTAGAAGTATTCTCGTAGCCTCATGTTTCTGGCGAAGTTATCTAAGTCCTTAAAAAGTTGAAATTCATCAAAACCACCAGTAGCCGGGCAAAAGTTTAGGCCCTTTGACAAGACGTTCATCTGAGCTGGGGAGAGGGTTATGCTTGAAAGGTTCATTACATTCCCGGTAAGGTTTTCTTTTGTGACGGCAGGCGAGGGAAAAATATTAGTACAGTGGTTTAACTGAACTGTTTGGGGTGCAGTAGTCGAAGCATTTATTACAGTCGTAGTGACATTATCGGCCGTATTGTCAGAGTTGGGGCAGTTACTAGTGCCGGAGCTTGTTAGGTTCTTACGCATGTGGCCAGTGTTAGAAATCTTATCTCGGTTAAACTTTCGGGCTTTTGTTCGGGATATGGCGGAGGCCGTCTTAGACTCGTAGTTGCTTAAAAGGTTCAACTCTCTTTTGCTTAGTCCCTGACTAAGTAGTTCCTCTTTCTTTCGGAGAGAATGGGCCGTAGTTTCGTAGTGATTGAGGATTATTTCAGTTAATTGTAAAGATGCTTTATCGAGTACCTGTTTCCACTTATTCATGTTGGACGGGGAGAGTTCGGTAGTAGCAGGTTTTATTCTAATCCTAAGACCCCTGGGAGCGACCGCGGCAGTCAAGTACTGTGCAAGAGCGGAAACGTGCAATTCGGAACGTACGCGCTTTTCGGTGATTTTTCTTAGCTTTAAAAACTGTCTTGAAACGGGGAAGGAGGCCGCGTTACCTGTTTTTTCGTGTTGTAGTCAGTTGCTGCTATGCCGATTCTTTCGAAGGTTGTAAGGGCATGTGGCACGGAGGGCTGGATTTTGGACCCCGGAAGGTCCGGCGGACGCGCTGCTGTTGGTTTTCGTGGGCTCGGCGGTCGCTGAAGATGCGGAGGTTGGGCGTGGCATGCTGTTGGTGCGGCGCCGGTCAGGGAGCTTCTTAGTGTCGCCGCGAGCGTTTCCTCGGGGCGTTGTGGCCGCTGCAGGTTTGCCAGTAGGGGTTGGCATGTCGCTGGCGCGACGCTCGTCCGTGGACTTCGGGGTTGGGGCGCTGGCGCTCGCCCGGGGCGCCGTGGTTGTGATGGATCTGGGGGGCGGTGGCGGTGGGCTGCTGGCACGACACTGCTCCGGGGTCCTTACACTGGATAGGATTGGAGGCAGTGGTGGGAAGTCGCTGTCATTTGGCAATATAGCCGGGGCTGCAACTGGGTCGGCGGTGCATGCGAAGTCGCGCCAGCCCAGAGGATTGCAGCGCTGTTGCATGAAGCAGAGTGCACGAATGTGGCCGGCCAGCAAGGCCACACCCTCGAAGCTCGGGTGTAAGCCGTCCGCAGCGAGTACTCGGCAGGCTGGAAGGTGCTCAAAGCCATGATCGACGAAGCGGACAAAGCGTGAGTGGCGGCAAAATTCGCGGAGAAGTGAGTTGAAACGGCGTGCCTTTTCGTTGCAGCAGCGAGCGAAGCGAGAGATGCGGTAGTCGCGGCGGCGGTTAGCGGAGCGGGGAAGAATGAGACTGGCGTTAATAGTGGAAATGTTCGGTCGAGATTCCAGAATGAGGTCAGTCAGTGAGCGGTAGTCAGAGAAAGCATGTTCAGCGGAAGTAGAGCTGAGATCATTAGTACCAACATGCAGAAAAACTGTAGTGGCAGAGGCAGGGACAAAGTCGATCAGTGAGCGTGCGTCAGCAATGCATGCGCCAGGCTGAGAAACAAAAGCGGGGGTTCCAGGGCAGAGGGGATCGAAGTGATGATACAGATACTTGGTCTGGGAGTCCCCGATCACAACTGCTGTGGTTTCGGTCTGCGGAAATTTCCAGATGATGCTCTTTGCTGTTGTCCTGTCAGCGCTCATGGTAGAAACAAATCTAGAGAAAGATAAACTCACAAAGCGCGCAGAAATAGTATAAGTAAAGAGTCGGATACACAGCAAGAACAATAACAAACAATGTTTACTTACGTAGCGGCAATGGGACTTGCCTTCATCAGAGTAAAGTTACATGATTGTGGTGTCGCAAACATTGAACACATTTCTTATATAGGTTTGCATAAAACTGTAAGAAGGAATGGAAAATGTTTCGCAAATGGAGAGTGTGCATACAGTCAGGCTACGCCTACGTTACAACATCAACCAACAAAAAAAAAAAAAAAGGGGGGGGGGGAGCAAGAGAGAGAAAAAAAGGGGTCGTGTTAACAATGCAGCGTTCAAGGTTGCACCATGACGGGTCAACGTATGCCGCGCGGGTTGCAAGTTCAGACAATGGGGGAAAATGGTCAACCGCGGTTTGTAAAGAAAGGGAAGAGTATACAGCAAGGTATTCAGTGGCTGGGGAGACTGGTTCTAGGGAAAGCGAAGATGGGTGTGCCCCCCGCGGATGAAGAGAATAGATAGGGTGCACAAAAGAGCATTTCACAGAAGCTAGCAATCGAACAGGAAATAGGTAGGGTCACAAAAGGTTAAACATGAATAGATCACAAAGAGTTAAACATTCTTAAGTGGTGGTGGGAACGAGGCCTCCTTCTCCCGGACAAATGGCATTGTTGAGCCGCATTAAGCTAACAAAGCTGCTGTATTAGGAGAGTTTCTGCGAATTCTGATGGCAAATTCGAGGGTAGGAATAATGAACATAGTTATAAAAATTATGAAGCCGCTAAGTTTATTCGAGGGATAAGCACGTTAATTTTCCGTAACTTTCATTAATTCCAAGTGTGGCTGACCCAAACTTATAAATGAGATAAGATTCCCGAACCTCGCGGTCGTGGTGCGTTTTGAAGGCGGATTCTAAAATCGTTGCTTTAAGATGATCAAATGCATGCCCGGGACTGTTCACATGTCTTGACAGGGGCAAATAAGGGCAGCTTTTTGCATGAGAGCGGTGATTATTGAACAGTATTCGGAAGGGCGTTTCAGTTTGGCCGATATATTGTTGCCTACAAACAGTGCACTCTAGAAGATATACGACATTAGCGGAGTCACAGTTAAAGTTACCTTTTATATTTACGTAGTAGTCTGAAGCCGTGCTGGTGGCGCGCTGTGTAGTGGTCATGTGTGGGCATACTTTACATCGGGGTTTATTGCAGGGCATGCAGCCAGTAGTTGCCGGTCGGTTGATACGAGAGTTAGTAAGAAAGTCCCCTAAATTCTTATTACGCCGGTAGACAACGCGTGGTGGTTCGGGGAATATGCTTTTTAAGCGGTCACTTTGCATTAGGATATTGTGATGTTTTTTTAGCACGGTTGACACTCTTGGAGCGGAGGATGAGTGGGTTAAAACTAAGTTAGTTTGCGGGTTCCCGTTCGGGGCTTTTTTCTTACAGATTTCGTTACGGTCTAATTGGTTGGCTCGCACAATAGCGTCGTCGATAACTTTTTCCGGGTATTTTTTATTCAGGAGGGAGGTCTTGAGTTCTCGACAGTTTGAGTCAAAGTCGGCTTGGTTTGAGCAAATTCTCCTAAATCGGTGGGCTTGGCTGTAAGGTATTGCTGTCTTGCAGTGTCTGACATGGCTACTTCGGAAGTGCAAATACTGCCGCGTGTCTGTCGGTTTTCTATACAGTTTAGTTTGAAGCCGACCTTGGAAGGTAGTAACGGTGACGTCCAGAAAGTTTACACTGTGTTCCGAATAGGAATGAGCAAGGGAAATACTAGGATGGGCTAGATTAAATGCCTCAATGAAGGTGAGGAGTTCCGCCTCACCGTGTTGCCAGATCATGAATATGTCATCAATATACCTTTTATAGTACATTGGCTTTAAATTTTGGGTGTCAAGAAAGTTTGATTCGAGGTGAGCCATAAAGATATTAGCGTAGTTAGGTCCGATTCGAGTTCCCATTGACGTTCCGCTGACTTGCACGTAATGAACTCCGTCGAACTCAAAATGACCACTACACATGACCACTACACTCAAAATGACTAATGAACACATGACCACTACACAGCGCGCCACCAGCACGGCTTCAGACTACTACGTAAATATAAAAGGTAACTTTAACTGTGACTCCGCTAATGTCGTATATCTTCTAGAGTGCACTGTTTGTAGGCAACAATATATCGGCCAAACTGAAACGCCCTTCCGAATACTGTTCAATAATCACCGCTCTCATGCAAAAAGCTGCCCTTATTTGCCCCTGTCAAGACATGTGAACAGTCCCGGGCATGCATTTGATCATCTTAAAGCAACGATTTTAGAATCCGCCTTCAAAACGCACCACGACCGCGAGGTTCGGGAATCTTATCTCATTTATAAGTTTGGGTCAGCCACACTTGGAATTAATGAAAGTTACGGAAAATTAACGTGCTTATCCCTCGAATAAACTTAGCGGCTTCATAATTTTTATAACTATGTTCATTATTCCTACCCTCGAATTTGCCATCAGAATTCGCAGAAACTCTCCTAATACAGCAGCTTTGTTAGCTTAATGCGGCTCAACAATGCCATTTGTCCGGGAGAAGGAGGCCTCGTTCCCACCACCACTTAAGAATGTTTAACTCTTTGTGATCTATTCATGTTTAACCTTTTGTGACCCTACCTATTTCCTGTTCGATTGCTAGCTTCTGTGAAATGCTCTTTTGTGCACCCTATCTATTCTCTTCATCCGCGGGGGGCACACCCATCTTCGCTTTCCCTAGAACCAGTCTCCCCAGCCACTGAATACCTTGCTGTATACTCTTCCCTTTCTTTACAAACCGCGGTTGACCATTTTCCCCCATTGTCTGAACTTGCAACCCGCGCGGCATACGTTGACCCGTCATGGTGCAACCTTGAACGCTGCATTGTTAACACGACCCCTTTTTTTCTCTCTCTTGCTCCCCCCCCCCCCTTTTTTTTTTTTTGTTGGTTGATGTTGTAACGTAGGCGTAGCCTGACTGTATGCACACTCTCCATTTGCGAAACATTTTCCATTCCTTCTTACAGTTTTATGCAAACCTATATAAGAAATGTGTTCAATGTTTGCGACACCACAATCATGTAACTTTACTCTGATGAAGGCAAGTCCCATTGCCGCTACGTAAGTAAACATTGTTTGTTATTGTTCTTGCTGTGTATCCGACTCTTTACTTATACTATTTCTGCGCGCTTTGTGAGTTTATCTTTCTCTAGATTTGTTTCTACCATGAGCGCTGACAGGACAACAGCAAAGAGCATCATCTGGAAATTTCCGCAGACCGAAACCACAGCAGTTGTGATCGGGGACTCCCAGACCAAGTATCTGTATCATCACTTCGATCCCCTCTGCCCTGGAACCCCCGCTTTTGTTTCTCAGCCTGGCGCATGCATTGCTGACGCACGCTCACTGATCGACTTTATCCCTGCCTCTGCCACTACAGTTTTTCTGCATGTTGGTACTAATGATCTCAGCTCTACTTCCGCTGAACATGCTTTCTCTGACTACCGCTCACTGACTGACCTCATTCTGGAATCTCGACCGAACATTTCCACTATTAACGCCAGTCTCATTCTTCCCCGCTCCGCTAACCGCCGCCGCGACTACCGCATCTCTCGCTTCGCTCGCTGCTGCAACGAAAAGGCACGCCGTTTCAACTCACTTCTCCGCGAATTTTGCCGCCACTCACGCTTTGTCCGCTTCGTCGATCATGGCTTTGAGCACCTTCCAGCCTGCCGAGTACTCGCTGCGGACGGCTTACACCCGAGCTTCGAGGGTGTGGCCTTGCTGGCCGGCCACATTCGTGCACTCTGCTTCATGCAACAGCGCTGCAATCCTCTGGGCTGGCGCGACTTCGCATGCACCGCCGACCCAGTTGCAGCCCCGGCTATATTGCCAAATGACAGCGACTTCCCACCACTGCCTCCAATTCTATCCAGTGTAAGGACCCCGGAGCAGTGTCGTGCCAGCAGCCCACCGCCACCGCCCCCCAGATCCATCACAACCACGGCGCCCCGGGCGAGCGCCAGCGCCCCAACCCCGAAGTCCACGGACGAGCGTCGCGCCAGCGACATGCCAACCCCTACTGGCAAACCTGCAGCGGCCACAACGCCCCGAGGAAACGCTCGCGGCGACACTAAGAAGCTCCCTGACCGGCGCCGCACCAACAGCATGCCACGCCCAACCTCCGCATCTTCAGCGACCGCCGAGCCCACGAAAACCAACAGCAGCGCGTCCGCCGGACCTTCCGGGGTCCAAAATCCAGCCCTCCGTGCCACATGCCCTTACAACCTTCGAAAGAATCGGCATAGCAGCAACTGACTACAACACGAAAAAACAGGTAACGCGGCCTCCTTCCCCGTTTCAAGACAGTTTTTAAAGCTAAGAAAAATCACCGAAAAGCGCGTACGTTCCGAATTGCACGTTTCCGCTCTTGCACAGTACTTGACTGCCGCGGTCGCTCCCAGGGGTCTTAGGATTAGAATAAAACCTGCTACTACCGAACTCTCCCCGTCCAACATGAATAAGTGGAAACAGGTACTCGATAAAGCATCTTTACAATTAACTGAAATAATCCTCAATCACTACGAAACTACGGCCCATTCTCTCCGAAAGAAAGAGGAACTACTTAGTCAGGGACTAAGCAAAAGAGAGTTGAACCTTTTAAGCAACTACGAGTCTAAGACGGCCTCCGCCATATCCCGAACAAAAGCCCGAAAGTTTAACCGAGATAAGATTTCTAACACTGGCCACATGCGTAAGAACCTAACAAGCTCCGGCACTAGTAACTGCCCCAACTCTGACAATACGGCCGATAATGTCACTACGACTGTAATAAATGCTTCGACTACTGCACCCCAAACAGTTCAGTTAAACCACTGTACTAATATTTTTCCCTCGCCTGCCGTCACAAAAGAAAACCTTACCGGGAATGTAATGAACCTTTCAAGCATAACCCTCTCCCCAGCTCAGATGAACGTCTTGTCAAAGGGCCTAAACTTTTGCCCGGCTACTGGTGGTTTTGATGAATTTCAACTTTTTAAGGACTTAGATAACTTCGCCAGAAACATGAGGCTACGAGAATACTTCTACGATCACCCCGCGACGGAAGAAGCCCGCAGAACCCTACCTAGCTATAAGCACTGGACCCCTCCCACACAGCGTGATAGTTGCCTCGACATGTACATCAAAGCTGTCCAACGCGATGTGCGAAAAGCATACCAAACACAAAATTCTTTCCGCCACAACATGACTACCAACGAAAAGAAAGCCCTAGAGGAACTCGCAAGCTGTCCCGACATAATTATTAAACCTGCCGACAAGGGAGGCGCAATCGTAATCCTTGACAAAACCGACTATGTTAACGAGGCCAATAAGCAACTATCAGTATCGACGTTCTATAAAGCACTACCCAATGATCCCACTCAAGATTATAAGCAAATTGTCAAAGATAAACTTGCTGAGCTTGTTAAAAATAAAACAATAAATGAAACCACGGCTCGTTCCCTGATCCCCTTAAGCCCAGTAGCCGGTAAATTCTATCTTCTCCCAAAGATTCACAAGGTGAACAACCCAGGGCGCCCCATTGTTTCTGGAATTGGCACTGTTACCGAAAACCTCTCGCGCTATGTGGATAATCTCATTTGCGACATTCCGCCCAGCTTTCCCTCCTTCATTAAGGATACCAATGACTTTCTCTCAGACATCTCAAAAATTGAAATTCCTGATAACTGCCTTCTAGTCACCCTTGATGTTGCGTCACTGTATACTAACATCCCCCATGAAGATGGCATCGCCGCTGTATCCCTTGCGTATGAGCAGTCATCGTGCGACAAACCTATCGATTCTTCTGCTCTCCAAACATTCCTTAGGCTTATTCTTGAACTTAACAATTTTGAGTTCGACGGAGTTCATTACGTGCAAGTCAGCGGAACGTCAATGGGAACTCGAATCGGACCTAACTACGCTAATATCTTTATGGCTCACCTCGAATCAAACTTTCTTGACACCCAAAATTTAAAGCCAATGTACTATAAAAGGTATATTGATGACATATTCATGATCTGGCAACACGGTGAGGCGGAACTCCTCACCTTCATTGAGGCATTTAATCTAGCCCATCCTAGTATTTCCCTTGCTCATTCCTATTCGGAACACAGTGTAAACTTTCTGGACGTCACCGTTACTACCTTCCAAGGTCGGCTTCAAACTAAACTGTATAGAAAACCGACAGACACGCGGCAGTATTTGCACTTCCGAAGTAGCCATGTCAGACACTGCAAGACAGCAATACCTTACAGCCAAGCCCACCGATTTAGGAGAATTTGCTCAAACCAAGCCGACTTTGACTCAAACTGTCGAGAACTCAAGACCTCCCTCCTGAATAAAAAATACCCGGAAAAAGTTATCGACGACGCTATTGTGCGAGCCAACCAATTAGACCGTAACGAAATCTGTAAGAAAAAAGCCCCGAACGGGAACCCGCAAACTAACTTAGTTTTAACCCACTCATCCTCCGCTCCAAGAGTGTCAACCGTGCTAAAAAAACATCACAATATCCTAATGCAAAGTGACCGCTTAAAAAGCATATTCCCCGAACCACCACGCGTTGTCTACCGGCGTAATAAGAATTTAGGGGACTTTCTTACTAACTCTCGTATCAACCGACCGGCAACTACTGGCTGCATGCCCTGCAATAAACCCCGATGTAAAGTATGCCCACACATGACCACTACACAGCGCGCCACCAGCACGGCTTCAGACTACTACGTAAATATAAAAGGTAACTTTAACTGTGACTCCGCTAATGTCGAATATCTTCTAGAGTGCACTGTTTGTAGGCAACAATATATCGGCCAAACTGAAACGCCCTTCCGAATACGGTTCAATAATCACCGCTCTCATGCAAAAAGCTGCCCTTATTTGCCCCTGTCAAGACATGTGAACAGTCCCGGGCATGCATTTGATCATCTTAAAGCAACGATTTTAGAATCCGCCTTCAAAACGCACCACGACCGCGAGGTTCGGGAATCTTATCTCATTTATAAGTTTGGGTCAGCCACACTTGGAATTAATGAAAGTTACGGAAAATTAACGTGCTTATCCCTCGAATAAACTTAGCGGCTTCATAATTTTTATAACTATGTTCATTATTCCTACCCTCGAGTTTGCCATCAGAATTCGCAGAAACTCTCCTAATACAGCAGCTTTGTTAGCTTAATGCGGCTCAACAATGCCATTTGTCCGGGAGAAGGAGGCCTCGTTCCCACCACCACTTAAGAATGTTTAACTCTTTGTGATCTATTCATGTTTAACCTTTTGTGACCCTACCTATTTCCTGTTCGATTGCTAGCTTCTGTGAAATGCTCTTTTGTGCACCCTATCTATTCTCTTCATCCGCGGGGGGCACACCCATCTTCGCTTTCCCTAGAACCAGTCTCCCCAGCCACTGAATACCTTGCTGTATACTCTTCCCTTTCTTTACAAACCGCGGTTGACCATTTTCCCCCATTGTCTGAACTTGCAACCCGCGCGGCATACGTTGACCCGTCATGGTGCAACCTTGAACGCTGCATTGTTAACACGACCCCTTTTTTTCTCTCTCTTGCTCCCCCCCCCCCCTTTTTTTTTTTTTTTTGTTGGTTGATGTTGTAACGTAGGCGTAGCCTGACTGTATGCACACTCTCCATTTGCGAAACATTTTCCATTCCTTCTTACAGTTTTATGCAAACCTATATAAGAAATGTGTTCAATGTTTGCGACACCACAATCATGTAACTTTACTCTGATGAAGGCAAGTCCCATTGCCGCTACGTAAGTAAACATTGTTTGTTATTGTTCTTGCTGTGTATCCAACTCTTTACTTATACTATTTCTGCGCGCTTTGTGAGTTTATCTTTCTCTAGATTAATATATATATATATATATATATATATATATATATATATATATATATATATATATATATATTGGCCTCGAGGACATACCGTGGCGCCACCTACGAGTGACGTCACTTGTAGGACGCCGAATCGTGTTGTCGTCTGCTACAACACATTTCCCGTGCGTATGCGGAAGCGTGTTTTTTTGTTGTGGCCGCCGTCTCGCCCGCTCCCTGTGGATTTGATGCAAATTACCAAAAAAGTTGTCTGTAAACCAAATAATTCGGGCAAGCAATCAGCGACTCGCTTGTTCCCGGTGACACCGCCGCGTTTAGGTAGTTGCTACCATCGCGACCCACAGCTCTTACATACGCAGCCAGATAACGCCAAGGACGATGCAACTGATGCCGAGAAAAGTACGCTGTAAATTCATTATGAAATACTTGTGACGGGACATGTGTGTGCAAGCAAACACCTTGTAACAGCGACGGAAACGCGTCGCTCACTTATGATCTCACCGCGCGAACTGCTCGTATTGCCTGATAAATGAATGACGCGAGAACGGTGATCAGATTGCTTCGCCGCACATGCATAAAAGTATTGTTATGGTCTGCAGTTCGGCTTAATCAGTGCATATTTCCCCTACGACGATGTTTTTATAGCCATGCCCGGATTTGATTAACGATCACTGCCGTAGCCTGTACTCTGCACGGCTGATGTTTACTTTTCGCGAATTGTCCGCAATGTATGAACGGTATGAACGCGAGTTTTTAACGCCTTCGAGCGGGTTCGGACAAGGCTATATTTAGTTTTCATTAGGTGCTCGGCGTGGTAATTTATAATTGCAGCGTGTTTTGTATGTTTACACTAAGCCGGCATTTCTCAAGCATCAATTTCGAAACTCACGACTGCTCACAGAAACGAGGCTGCGTACGAGGCGAAACACGTCGTTAATGATTTCGGGTAATGGGGATATTTAGAATAGGAGAACCGAGCGTTGGGGGCCCCCAAGAAGTTAGAGGAACCCAAACGCAACACGCGCGTGCGCGACGGGAGGGCCTTCGCCAACAGCTCGCAGCCGGCTTCGGATGCACGTAATCGGATTGGCGTCGCAGCAGATATTTCATCGCCGTTAGAGTTGCGAGTGACAGTCCCTAACAGAACGTTTCATCGCGCTGGGAACTCTGTAAGCGCGGTGATCTCCGTTGAAGCGATCGACGATCAAGATACCTGCACGGCCTCGGCCGATTCTTGCGCGCAGCATAGCCTTCATTCGGCCGCTCGCCGCACCGTGCGTGAACGGGCCCGCGCTGCCGGGACCGACCTCCGCGGCCGGTCGGCGTAAATCGCGGCAGATATTTGAGCATCGCTATGAAAACCAGAGCTGATGACACTACCTATCAGAATTTTTCATCACACCAACATCTACTTTCACCAATCTGGAACTTCTTTTCCACGCCTTGTGTGATTTTAAAAAGCGGCGACAAGTTGTTGCTGCCGCGACCTGCGTCGGTTCGAGCCGCACCGTCGGCTGTGCGGGCAGGCACGGCGGGTGCGTGTGCATCTGCGAGCAGTTAACGCTTCACGATTTCCTGCTTTATACATTTCTTGCAAACAAGGATAATCTAGAAACTTCACTCGGCGATCATCGTAGTCCACATTGTTGATCGGGGAAACAAGCCGCTGCTTTCGCTTCGGTCGCATGCGTATTACACCACCACGCTCATGGTGTTTGCGGATAATCTACCACAGTTGATACGGTTATACAGTTACCATTAGGTCGAAATGCGCTTGACGCACTGAGAATTAACTTCAAACGAAGGAAATTAACACGAAAATACTTTTAGAACGCGCTTCCTAAGCGAAGTGCCACGCGCTGAAAGCCAACTACGCAGCAAGATAGGAACGGTGATCCTACAAGTGACGTCAAAACGATCGCAGCGCCGGCCTCTCCAGTGGTGGGCCTCGCGGCCAATATATAGTGAATCAGAAAATGGGAAATGATGGGCAGTGAAATAAAACAGAAAATAAGGGTTGGCAATCAAGAAAACCTCGGAAAGCAAAGAGGAGGTTGTGGTGAGTCATAGAAAGAGATGAAGAATTTTTTGAGTCGAAAAGAAAGTGGTGAAAAAATGCCCGCCGGGTGGGATCCGAACCCACGACCTCCAGAATACCGGTCTGGTGCGATAACCACTACGCTACCGGCGGGGCTGTTTCCCCAGCACTTTCTCAGGTATTTATGTTAAGGTATTTTTGTTTCCTGCACTTGGGGGTGGTAGCCAGCGCCACTCGGACTACTCGGGGTGAAGGGGACCTTCTTTTTAACCCCCGGGCCGCCGTGACTCGAGTGTCTAGGACATGTCGAGAGTGGTCGACCAGCGTTGAACCCTATATATATATATATATATATATATATATATATATATATATATATATATATATATATATATATATATATATATATATATATATATACTGTAAAGGAGACTGTCGACATTCCAATGGGAGGCTGTACTCCTTTATTCGCGAACGAGGCGTCAGCACGGAAGGGGCAAGCCAAAACCACCAGCTTTACGCGAGGCTGACAATGAAGGATAGCGCCCTCTTCCTCAGTCGTCATCGGGTGCATTTTCACGCAGGGGGATTTGCCCGTTGTGCCGATGAACATCACAGTTATCATAGGCACAACAAGCTTACAACAATACCCCCGGTAGAAAGGGGAGCCCTCCTGGCGACCTACGTGGAACACAAGACGAGCAAATCATAATATGGCTTTAGCCTCTGGACGTGAGCGACCACGACGTCTGCGGTCCGAGGTGGACATTACGGGTTCAACAGCATATAGTTTACACGTGACGTTTCTTCCAGTAATCGGTAATGCCCTTGATATTCCGAAAGAAATTTCTGAGAAAGATCGGGAGCCAGGCATGGTACCGAAAGCATGACCAGTGATCCCTTCGTAAATATTGGAGATGTAACGAAGTCATCGGACGCGTGTTTTGGCGTTCCAATGTAAATCGTCGGGCTAGCTGCCAACATTCCTCGGCGTCTCGAGCGATGTCAGACAGTGGTGCATACTCGGAGGCGTCAGGTCGGTACGGAAGCACTGTATCCAGCGTGCAAGAGGGCTCACTTCCGTAAAGTGAATAAACGGCGAGAATCGTGATGTCGCCGGCGTAGCCTTATTATAACCATACGTCATGAAAATAATAACAAGTTCCTAGCTAGAGTGTTACAATGAGACGTGCATGACGATCATAACCCCAAGAGTATGGTTAATCCTTTCGGTCAGGCCGGTAGTCTGCGCGTGTTAGGACGTGCTCTTCCAGTGAACCACGTGGAACTGGGTTAGAAGGGCCTCCACAACTCCCGATAAAAAGACGGAACATCTCTCGCTTTGTAGTTGGCGACGAGCACCGTGACAAAGAACAAAACGGCGTAGAAGGAAAAACGCGACGTCTCGAGCCGAGGCGGCAAGTAGCGCAGCCGTTTCGGCATACCGCGTTAAGTTATCAACGACGACGATGATCCAGCGGTTACCGCCGGTTGTACTTGGGAATGGGCCGTAGAAATCGATGCCTACCCGTTCGAAAGGCTGCGCTGGGCAGGGAAAGGGATGGAGTGGTCCACTGGCGCACTGAGGAGGAGACTTCCGCGTTGGGAGCAGTCTGGGCAAGATCGAACAAACATGGCGACAAAGGTATTCATGCCGCGCCAGTAGTACCGTAGTCGGAGGCGCTCGTAGGTTTTAAGGATTCCAGTGTGAGCACTATGCGCATCGGTGTCACATGTAGCACAAATGTCCTAGCGCAAGTGGCGAGGAATACACGAGTCGCAGTTTTCGACCTTTGGGGAAGTGGTTCCGGGGATATGGAAGCTGGTCACGAGCAGTGCAGTGGGCAGCTTGACGGCGTAGTGATCGGGGCACAGGAGCTGCCCGTGAGTGCGACAAATATTCTAGGATCGAAGAAATTCAAGGGTATTTGCTCTGCTCAGCAACCATGTCCGTTATGGCGAGAGAGGTCAGGCTGTGGTCTGCTGTGAACAAGCTATCGACATCCTACGCAAGCGGAGATCGAGAACGAACGTCAGCGTTAGTCGGCGTTAGTACACAGCACGGTTATCATACTCTTGAAGGCGGAGGGCCCAGCGGCCAAGACGACCGGCGGGATCCTTCAGCGACGACAACCAACACAGAGCATGATGATCCGTTACGACGTTGAAGGGGCGACCGTACAGGTAAGGACGAAATTTGCTGACTGCTCATGCAATAGCCAAGCATTCTTTCTCTGTTACGGAGCAGTTTACTTCAGCCTTCGTCAGTGTACGGCTCGTGTAACTCACCACATATTCAACAAAACTGTCCTTTCGTTGTGCGAGTACGGCACCTAAGCAAACACCACTTGCATCAGCGTGAATCTCAGTGGGCGCATTCGGGTCAAAGTGCGCAGTACCGGTGGTAACGTAAGGACCCGACGTAACGTTAAGAAAGCGGTTTCACACTCCGGGGACCATTTGACAATATCTTTACTCCCGCCGAGCAGCTGTGTGCGAGGCGCGATGATGGAGGCAAAGTTTCCTACAAAGCGGAGAAAATACGAAAACACAGGCCGATGAAGCTGCGTAGTTCATTCAGCGTGGTTGGCTTCAAAAACTCCGACACGGCGCGAAGTATTCCTAAGTCGGGGAGGACACCGTCTTTCGCAACAACGTGTCCCAAAAATTGTATTTGCGAGCAGCGGAGCGGCACTTTTTAAGGTTCAACTGCAGGCCAGCGGAGGCAAGGCATGTTAGCACTTGTTCAAGGCGTGTGAGATGGGTTTCAAAATCATGTGAAAACACGACTATGCCGTGAAGTAGCACAGACACATTTTCCATTTTAAGCCACGCAGTACGTTGTCCATCATTCATTGGGATATGGCGGGCGCATTACAGAGCCCGAACGGCGTGATATTGAACTCGTAAAGGCCGTCGGGAGTTGTAAAAGCCGTACTTGAACGATCAGCGTCGGCCATGGGTACTTACCAACACCCGGATTTCAAGTCTAATGACGAGAAAAACTCGGCTCCCTGCAGGCAGTCGAGGACGTCGTCTATGCGAGGCAGTAGGTAAGCGTCCTTGCGCGTGATTTTGTTCAAGCGACGGTAATCCACACAGAATCTCATACAGCCGTCCTTTTTTTAACAAGAACTACAGGACAGGTCCAACGACTCATGGATGGTCGAATGACGTTGCGTTTCAGCATGTGCGCTGCCTGTTCTGCAATGACTAGCCGTTCTGTAGAGAACACGCGGTACGGTCGCTGTCGCAACGACGCGTGCGTGCCGGTGTCGATCGCATGACACACCATCGACGTGCGGCCCAAAACGATGTCGCAGCAGTCGAATTAAGAAGTGAAGCGGTGTAGAAGAGCAGTAGTTCGTCACATCTGGCCGAAGGAAGGTCATCGTCAACGGCGCTTATCAAAATGGTCGCATCGGGTGGAGAATGAAGACTAAGTGCGGTGACATGGACTAGCGTGGATTCCACGAATACATTGACAACGAGATCGGGTGCGCTTCCACTGCAACCCCAATGTACTCGCAGCGGAAAAGTGTGGTAGGGAACGAAGTCGGGTTTCAAATAAGCATGGTGCTGGAAACAGATGCAATATCAAGGACGGCGAGCACATATCAAGGACGGCGAACCCTTTGCGAGCACAAATAAGACGGATGGTGCGAAGGCGACCGTGGCATAAGAAATACTGTTGAACGACAACGGCACAACCACAGATGAGCCAGGAGAAATGTCTGTGTCGTCATTGACACACAACTTGCCGGTGGTCTCGCGTCCTGCGGTTTTTCTATCTCCGCAAGCAGGTTTACTTCAGCGCGAGCACAGTCAATGATGGCGTGATGGCGTGGGTCGGCGCTTTGGAGTACGCTGCCGTCCCTTCTTTTTGTCGTGTGATTGGGCGTTTTGATGCCTATGTGGTGTTATGAGCGCATATGTCCTGTTAAATTAAGTCTAGGTAGACTAGTTGTGTTTCTGTCTGCACTAAGAGCTACGGAAACTTGCCGAATGCTTCCAAGTTTGGCTGCACAGGCGTCATTTGTATGGGAAAAGTTGGGCAATTTGCAGCCCTGTACGCCTGGCTCCACCGGTCCGAATCACAATGATTCCGCACAAGAAATAATTGTGGAATTCCTCGGTTGCATGTAGTTTTAAGAGGGAGGCACTTAACCTCGAGTTAGAGTGTTGTGTGGCCGTGGAAACGTAACAGTCAACAAACGTTTTCTGGAAGCATAAGCGTTGCGAGTTCTGGTTCTTCAAGGTGCAGGCGCGGAAGCCAGGGAGAAGACGTGACACTTCCGAGTTTATACTGGTCGTATCATTGAGATGCAGAGTAATCTATTCAAAATCCCAATCTGCAACCCCGGATTTTTGCACCTGTGTGAAATGAAACGCGCGGCACCGATAGGCTGTAGAGGGGTTAAATACTAGGACAATGTTAATTAGTGTCAATGTTTGGTTTCTTTTTAACCGTAATCATTCTTTGCAGAGTACCTCAACGCGAACTGCGCAATGCCTAGTCTTGACATTTAAGCCCATGGCATTAAACTAAAGAAACCAGTGGAAATGAAAAAAAAATGAAATTGCAAAGTACCCGTCCCGGTGGCTGAGTGGCTAAGGCGTTGAGCTGCTGAGCCCAGGAACGAGGGCTGAGTCCCGGCCGCGGTAGCTGATTTTCTGATGGAGGCGAAAAGCGAAACAGCTTGTGTGTCGAGATTTCGCTGCACGCTAAAGATTTCTATGTGTGCAAAGTTAACCCCGAGCCCTCCACTACGGTGCGCCTTAACCCTATAATGCCCAAGCAATGAAAACAATCTATAAAAATTGTAATGCTTTATTACATCATATTTTGTGACGCAAACCATATAGAAACGTGAAAAAAAGTTTCACCTACGAAAATGAACTAAGAGATTACTATGCTCCGACGCTCATAAAGGTATATCACCTGTTACAGAGAGCGTAAATAGAGCTTATTTAATATTGTCATTATGTACTATGTGATAAATAATATTGGTAATAATTTTGTCAACTGTAATCTCATCACCATCACCGCAAAAATTTGCACCATCCCCCTAGACAACATCTACAAATTCGCCTCTGGCTACAACTGATCAAAAATGTACACCACTGGCATACTGGTATTGGTATTTAAACACGTCCTCTGCCTATGCATGAATGAGACGCGTCGCTACGCAGGCCTACTTCTTGTGTTACACGTTCAAAATTATCGGCGATTGGAGCGAGAGTATCGCGATTTAAACAACAGCAACAAAAATGCAGTGGGAGAAAGTATATCTAAAGGGAGCTTTGAGTGAAGACCTTTCGTGGTTTCTTAAAGTAGTCCAGATGACACGATAAAGCCTGGGCGCGAAAGTAAGTAGCTTGTAAATTGAAACTACATCTGTTTTCATTATTATATGGCACGATTTATTGCTGCTTTATTTAGAAGTGCACAATTTTTGAGGACAAAAGCAGAATTTTGAATTCTTCCGAATTTTATTTAATTTTAGGGTCGCTCTAAAATACAACACGCTTTTTTGCACTTCGATGATATACGCTCCAAACCGGTTAGCAAACCGGCTCGGGTTGGGATTTAGTCGAACCTGAACGCGACCGGAAGAAATGAATTCACCTGAACCCGAGCCGTAACCGAACCGATATTTTTGTCGGTTCGACACACTGGTTAGAACCAGTGTTGCCATCGCTGGGCGTCAGACATCCGCTAAAAAGCAATGAGAAATCCGCCAGATTCCGCTAGATTCTAAAACATATCCGCTAAATTTCCCGCTAGGGCCTATTTTATTTAAAATAACAGTGCAATTTCGTATGATAAATACCATTATCATTCTTAAAAGCTCCCCAAAACTACGAGAGCTGAAATAATATATAAAAGAGTCTTCCAAGGAGTCTAACAGAACCCTTCAGGTTTCAGGGCTGCGGTGTTCGTCATTGGTCAACCTCATCACAGAAGAGGCTAAAAGTTATAAATGTTCACACTGGTGAAAAAGAAAAAAAAGAAATCACAGGTCAACCAAAAACACATCGAGGTGTTCGTCGCCGGTGTCGTCGTCTTACACCATCTCCACAGGACCCCTGGTACTCGTTGAGGGACCAGAAAGGTGACTTCGTTGCACATAGGTTGCAGATGTCCCGATCGCACTAACAACTGCTGCGGGAAGTTCGTAATCAAAACAACTTTTCTGGTGTCACTTCAGTCCGCTCTTACGACGAGGATGGAGTTTGTTGTTTCGGGCTTCGGCTTGTTCCTCATTTTGGATTTTACTATGTTAAACTGACTAAACCTCATCTCTACTTCGGCATTTGAATACGGCAGCCCGAGCATCGACATGGCAAATCCGGCCAGCTCGGCGAATTGGTTTTCGCCGCAGGCGTCCTTATAGAAGTGAACTTCACACCAGAACGACTGCGTGGACGATATTTGATTCCAGTCCAGGAGGGTGATTTTGCTCTACTGGTTTTGAATTTTTTCGATTGTCTCAGAGACGTTTTGAAACCTCAGGGATTTGTTTGTCTGAGATAGGCGGAGCAAGTGAACAGGAGCCCTCCTAACACCTGAAGTTAAGCAATTTCTGCATTTTTAGAGGACACGGAAATGGTTTCTTGCAGGGCGATTTTGAATCGGTGCACTGCGTGAGGTATCCGCCAGAAATCCGCTATGTATAAAAATGGCCCGTCAAAAAATCCACTAGCCGCTAGACTAATTTTTTCCCCGTCAGAATAAAATGAAATCCGCCAGATTTAGCGGAAAATCCGCTTAATTGGCATCACTGGTTAGAACAATTATTTGGGGCGCTCTGTAGGACTTAAGCTACCGCAAAGTGCCACGGATGGAAACATCGTGACCTCAAGTAAGCACAGAAGGTGATCTAGTCAATACATTCCAAACCCCTTAAAAGAAGAATATTTTGTAGCATAATTTCCGGTCAGAATGTTTTGCTAAACGCGTGGTGTCACACATGACCCGTCTTTTGGCAGAAAGCTTACCTCCCTGACCATCACACAAGCAGGCATAAGGGGCGAAAACGTCACATTGCCCTCCTGAATAACCCCTATCAGTGCAGTACCGTGGACATCCCGACGGGAATTGTAAACAGTTGAAAGGATCTGGAAAACAATAGACAGCATTGTTGACGTAATTTCGTGAATTGGCGTAAAACGTCTGGTTTTCGTTATAGCTACAGTGACACCACCAACCCGTGGCTTCAGCGTAGTGCCATCGTACCTTGTCATGTGTACATTAAAAGCCATAGTGAATTCCCCTCAAGCTTTAACCATATGTGCCTATTTTGAGGCTACTTTCTGCCGAGGGTTTTGCTTCGGTGTTACGTTGATTTGATTTGACACAGAGGTTTTCTTTGTTTTTGAACAGTAGTTCATTCCCATCTTGAGCGGGCGCTATATTGGCATGTAAAAAAAATTGCGGTACTTTCAAATGTGTAACGCACGGCAAAATAAAGTGGCCGGCGCAATTATACATATCTAAAAACTTTCACGATTTAAAAGGCTCCTACGCAAAACACATCGATATGAACCGGTTGTTCCAATAATTTTCCGTTATATTACTATTGATTAAAAACTTTCTGTCAATTGCTATACAATTTAGCTTTGTTGAGAAACTACGCTCTCTCATGTACTGATTATAAATTGTGCTCTGTCAATTATTTGGGATAAGAACCGCGCGAAGCAAACCCACCTTTATGAAACCATACTCGCTGTCGTGGCAATGTTTATATGCCATGAGATTGCATATCCTATAGCTTTACCAAAAATCCCGTAGTCTAGTCTACTTAGGAGAAATTGGTTAGAGAAGCCGTCAGTTTCTTCTTTGGTGCTTAAAAAATGAATCGTTTGAAGGCGCCAGCGAGCGTCACATCACAGTTCAATGAGAACCAGAGGACAACAATTTTTTTGCGAAAGTGCTGGTGCATCTTGAGCAAGGCAGGTGCATGGCGTTTTGCCAGAAGTACAAAAAAAGGGAAAATTTGAGGAAATTTACATACTTCCCCTAGCATTAGCCTAAGTTCACTTTTGAGTAGATTCAATGGGGTAGTGCAGCGTTATCCAGTGAGACTGGTTCCGCTTGGTTGCGCACCATACATCTTCGTACGTCTCCACCTGTTCGACCAGTCAATCGACGACTTCTGCCAGGTCCACAGTTGTCTTGGTAGTACTGCTTAACAACAGTAGTGTTCCCTATTCAATACACTGGGCTACTTTAGCATGGAAAAATGTGCGCTCAGCATTGAATTCATCTCGTTGCCATCTGCGCCAATAATAGCGAGCTCTATTTGGAGGTATCGCGACCGACGGGTCAACTGATCCTGCGCTGATGATGCACTTTTCAGGCTGGAGCTGACTGGAGTACTAGTCCAGCGACTTCCCGCAAGAAGAGAGCAGGGAGTCAGTGCCTCGGGAATGTTTACTTGTGCGTACACATACGTTATCGGCCTTGAGTTATTCACCGCTTAGATTCGATAATAAATATACTTAAATTCTCAAAAACGCACTTGTACTCAAACCGTCTACACAAAAGCCTTCACTGACCACATCGCTCAGCGGAATTCCCTGCACCAACATGCTTTTTCCGTACAGTTCTATTGAATACGTCGGCCTGCAAAATATTTCTGAAACTCTTCTTCAATGTTTTCCTGAGTCACTTCCAGTTCTTTGAAGCTGGATGAGGTATGCCATACGCGATTTCCAAGTGAACAACGCGTCTAACTAAAGGAGCAAAAAGTGGGTGTCTAACGTGTTATTATTGTCTTGATGTCCTGTATATCATTGGTCAAATGTGCACTGAAGTCCGTGTCATTCATTTTAACGATGAGAGCTTCTGTCACCCTGTCGCTAAACAAAAACGGCAGTCGATTGCGCTACGATTTCACCAAAATTTAAATTTTCGAGGATCCCACAAAAAGCGGCGCCACATGCGATGGCGATCCAAAAAACAACCGAATTTATTTGGATGAGACTCCTGAGTGTGAATGGAGTTGGATGATACCACTATTGCCAGACTGGAAAAAAATGAAGTAGGGATTTACAACACATGCCTACAATCTTAAGTGTGACAAGCATACCATAACTCTCCACAGTATACTTCACGACTGGAAATATTGCCGCGAACTTTGCTTTTTTATTTGTCTAGTCATGTTTTGTTTCCAGCGCATAGCCGCGCCTGTGTATCCTTTTTTTAACGAAGAGTTCATTTGAATCATTTTTGTATGCCGCCCAGACAATTTAGTTTTATATGGAAAGTGTGTTGCGTAGTGATCACTCTTCTTGGTGGTGCTTGTTCAATAGAAGATATTTTCGACCTAGTTTGATGCGTCCAGTGACGAGAGCGCTACAGATAAATGTGTAAAAAGCAAGCGCCAAGGCATTTGACTCCCCCCATCCGCTTCTGGGCACGCCACTCTGCTGGCTCATTTTGCAACTCTTGTGTATTTAAGTCTTTTGCGTACTCCAAATTTGACCCAACAAACTTTATACATTACCCCGCTCCTCAACGTGTAGAATAACGCGGCTGTCTACAATTTCGACTGCTCTTAGTTAATGCGCGTTTTCCTTAAAAGGAGTGACAGCGATTCTGTCCGTCATTCTCTTAAAATTGTGAGATCTCATTTTCAGCAATCAGAACTGTCCACTATTCTGACACGTGACCTGCCGGGGCGAATACGTTTTAGGAGCAATTTATAGATCCAATCGTATTCAAATAAACGCATCATCACCATCATCAGCCTATCTACGCCCACTGCGGGGCAAAGGCCTATCCCATAGATCTCCAGTTATCCCTGTTCTGTGCATACTGCAACCAATTTGTCCCCGCACACTTCTTTATCTCATCTGCCCACCAATCTTTCTGCCACCCCCTACTACGCTTGCCTTCTCTAGGGATCCACTCTGTTACCCTTAATGACCAACGGTTATCTTGCCTTCGCATTACATGCCCTGACCACGCCCATTTCTTCCTTATTTGTACTAATGTGCGCTTAAGACGCCTTTGTTCCCTCACCCACTACGCCTTCTTCTTGTTCCTTAACTTCACACCTATCATATTCCGTTCCTCTGCTCCCTAAGTCATCCTCAATTTATATTGAACCCTGTTAGTGAGCCTCCAGGTTTCTGCCCCGTAGGTGACTACCGGTAAGATGCAGCTGTCATACACTTTCTTCTTCATGTAGAGTGGTAGGCTCCAATTTATTATCTGAGAATGCCTGCCGAATGCACTCCACCCCATTCTGATCCTTCTAATTATCTCTGCCTCATGTTTTGGATCTAACTTGGCCTAAGTAGATATATTCGCTTACTACTTCCACTGCCTCGCCACCTATTCCAAAACGCTGTGTTTTCCCGAGGTTGTTGATCGTTACTTTAGTTTTCTCCATATTAATTTTAAGGCCGACGGTTCTACTCTGCTTGTGCAGTGCGGTAAGCAAGCTTTGTAATTCGTCCCCGGAGTTACTTAGCAAGGCAACGTCATCAGCAAATATGAGGCTACTACACGTGAGGCTACTAGACGGGCCTCTGCGCGACAGTAGTGCGCTTACCGTGAAGCTAGGTGCGTCCCCCTGACCCACCCTTGATCAACTGGGGCTTTAACGGCGGCATTCTATTGGCTAGCCGAGGCTGCTAGTAGCTGTACCCTTTTCACGCCGAAATGGTGGGAGCTGCTTTTACCGGCAACGTGGCCTGACGAGCATCGCCTCCGCTCACGCCTCGTTCCTGACGAAAGCACCGTCTTCATAGCGCGGTGTCTCGAATGGGGAAGACCCCTGACGGCTTCTGGCGCTCGGCCGTGTCGCAGCGGGAATCCGGGCCATATGTGGGGCGACCGACGGTTCTACCGGCTGTCCTGATCTGAGCGTATCAAACTCGTCGTCGACCGGCGGTTCACCGGCAGCACACCTCGTTACGTCAGCGAACTCACCTACGTTCGACACGTAGTTTCCGGTGCCCCCTTGTGCATACCAGAGGCCGGTGTGACCAATTCACAGCTCGGGACGACTGGTACGGGCTCGAGCTCTGCGGAAGGCGTGACGGGCTCACACGTCCCTGCCAGTGGCGTTGCTATACCGCCAGCTCAACGAATCCATCCGCCTCGGGTTCGCACTCAACTGCTGCGCCACCCGTGTCGGCCCCTGCCCGGTCTGCCTGCTCAAAGGCATTCGAGTCGGGGTCGCACGCTCTAACGGGGAGTACGGAAGTAAACGGCGATATTAGCAGGGCACATGGGCCGGGCGGTTCAGGTACGGAGTCGACGACGACAGGAGATATCTTTTCTTCCCGGGAAACATCCTCCGACGATCGGTGTCGCGGGAGGGTGAGGGGGTGCTCGCAGTGCGGCGACGTCTGCGCTCGTACCCCACACTGTCCACACCAGAGGGTGTGGACTGTCCATACGCCGCACTGCTTGTTCCAGCGCGCAGCTTGCGTACACGTAGATTAATTGGCGGCGGCCCGTAACCGTATGCGCGCCGGAGAGGGGGGAGGTGAGGGGGGTGGGTATTGGGGCGTTGTGGTACGATTACCTCCGCGGTCAAACCTTACAGGCAGTATTCGCTTTTTTTGTATTCGTATTTCGAAAGTTCCTTTGCAGGCTTTTTTGTGTAGTTTAAGGTTTTTGGAGGAGGTGTAGAAGCTTCATATTTTAAATTTCCTCAAATCATTTTTGGAAAATATTAATTAATTTTAACACTGCAGTGCGTTATACCGGGACACACGAAGATATCCATCACGGAAATGACACCTCCAGGAAGAGTTCCTTGACACGGCAGCACCAGGAATCAAACCGGGATCTTCGTCACCGCAATAGGAGGCACCAGATGCTTTACCCACTGCGCTATGTGCTGAAGCACAGACAGCTGTCTGAACACGCCATATATTCTTACTATAACCTCCTCCACTTAGGTGAAGCGAAGTAGTGCATCACGATGCTAATGACCACCCACAGTTGGTGCCAGCTGAGCTCATCGCAACGGAAACGTTTGCCGTACACACCACGGAGCAGGAACGCGGTTGCCGCGCATTTTTATGCGCCTTCTAAGTGGCCCTTGACAACGTAGTCGGTTATAATGAAGACTAAGATCTGTGATAGTGGTTATAATAACACCTTTAGTGAACTCGTCTCAGAACAGGATATACCTCATTTACCGGTGGCAATTCTCACAATTGCAAAGTTTTGGTTTTTCTAACCAATATACTCTTGAACAACCAATATATTATTGGATATCTATGGGAGAGGCCTTTGCCCTGCACTGGGCGTAGAGAGACTATTGTTTTTGTTGATGATGATGATAATGATCATGGTAATATTCTTTCAAGCGTAATTTTAAAAGATTTAATATTTATGCCACTGCCCGCCAAAGCGGGTGAACAGCCTATTCGGGCAGACAATGAAGGGGAATTACAAAATCCTGCATGAGCATCTGCATGATCTCACAAATATTTCTAAACAAGCCTGCATATCTTCTAATACCGACGTGCAAATTTCTGCAAGTCAACCATTTACACCACACCTGATAGTTAAACGACCCAATCCTTGTTCTGCTCCAGTTGTATTAGTTATGTTGCGAAAAATGAGTTTTTATTACCAACACACCGATGTAATGACGCAGTTTGTGGCACAGTCATGCTAATTACCCATAGAATGCGCGAAAGTGGGTGTACACACAACTGTTCCTAAAATTTCTACAACACATATTCGCATGTTTTTTAAAGCAAAGCTTTCTCCCTCTTCCGGCCATCGGTTCTTTCGGGGCGGAGGGGACAATTACTCCCAATGCGGCGGTGAAGGGAGGGGGGGGGGGGGTCGTGCAGGGTTTCACTCATGGAGCACACTGTAGATGGCGCGGCGAATTTACCCATCATTCCTCGCACGAAAGTGCCTGCGGAACGGCTTTGTCGTCTGCTTTAGCTGCGGTTCTTTTGGGCCTGTTTTGGCGCAGCTTCGCGCCCATTGCGCACTTCCATCGCACAGCTTGATTAACTTGTTCCGCAGCACCTCCTGGATACCCCGGACCGCAATTCTCAAACTTGCGAAACTAACTAGTTTTAATCGGCATAAATTGGAATCACTAAGCTCACATGGAGAATGGTTTCTGTGTCTGCGCTTGTGCCGCGCGGTGGTGTAGCACCAAGCTTGCACATCAGGATGCCTAGGTTCCGCTGTCTCACCCTTCGATAGACGCTCCTCTCTGTTTTCTTTCTGCCGACGCACAGCCAGTGTACAGCGGCGGCGTCTGCAGTTCTAGCGCGGCCTTGGACGACGCTCCTGCGTTCGGGGTGCCACCCCCGCGCTTTCCAGGTAACGGCTGGCAGAATCTCTGTTTTCACTCTTTGTAGAGCCACTTGTGGGAATTGAAGTGACGTCGCATGCATGCTATTGCTGTGGGTGTCGTTTAAAGATTTGCTTTCCAATCACCTTCGTAGCGTGAATTGGAGCCTATTTTTTTTTCGCTAGAACATAACTTCTAGCAACCGGCCATAGAATCTACCGTCCACATCGCAAACGGCCACGTGCATTCATTTCGTTGTATGCCTTATGGCAGTTTACAACGCGTCGTACCTCCCAATATCGCTCGATACTCCGACGCCCCTTGTCTTCCACTGCTTTGAGCCGTGCGGACTAGTCCCTGCAGGGAGATGTCATTATTTATTATAGTTTTTGTTTTTATTTAGAAGGGGTGACTCAAGGGCTAGTCAGGGATGGGGAACAAAATTATATTAAATTTTTCTTTGCCGGCTCTCACTGCTGTTTTCCAAGCACACCTGCCGGGGAGCGCACCTGACGCCAGCTGTTGCGGCGCACGAGTGAGGGGAAAGTTGAGCTGCACGTGGCCACTGTGCAAGGACCTCGCGTCTTAAGAGACTGCCTGTGGCACCGGTCAGCCATCGTACTGCGTGTGGCAAGTCCAATTATGATAAACGGGTGAGGCCTTTTATGCAGAAATGCATTATAGTCGGGGGTTGTCGTGCGTCCCTTGGCCGGCGTGCGCAGCGCGTCTGATGATGATTGTGGCATGATGCTCCTAGGGATTGGCCAACCAAACAATCCATCACGAGATAGCTTCGCGTTCAACCACCATCGTCATCTTCCCGTAGGGGAACCGCTGAAGAAGAAGAAGGAGAAGAAGACAAAGCTGCGAAGAGGAGGGCTGCGTGAGTTTTGGCTACCGTTATCCTCCTCGGCCGGCGCATCTTCCCGATCTGAACCCGGTCGAAGAGCGGCTCATCGCGCCTCGACTCCCTTTCATGAGCATCAGGCGGCTGACTCGAGGCAACGGGCAGTTTGGAATCAAGGGACAGGCGGTGAACGTGCCCATCGACGTATCGAAGGTTGTGCGGTGCCTTCCTCGCATGGTACCCGAGGACGTTGCGTTCGACGTTCACACCAAGCGGAGGCTGATGAGTCCGGCAACGTACAAGCGCGGGTTGGTGAAGCGCGGCAACATCCTGGCTTGGCTCAAGCACCTGGAACACACCCCGCTGTATCGCGCCATCAACGTTCGGGTCGATTGGAGTCGGCTCGATCACTTCGATGACGGCGGCGAACGAGAGGAACCGCAGGAAGACGACGTCGATGATGCTGACGGTGAGTTCGAAACGATTCCCGACGACTTTGACGTGAACGATCCTCTGCAGTTGGCGGTTGCGTTGAACGCGGTCTCGAAGACGCTTCTCTATAACGAAGCGGAAATGACGGGTGTGGGAAAAGAAAAAAATAAATGATTACGCTCACACTCTCGCCTCTCTCTTCGCCATTAATCGCATCACACTCATCGGTGCACCCAATGCATTTCTGCATCCTCACAATGCCCCTCGGGGAGGTGCGGGGATGTTTTTTAAAGACGATAGTCTTTCTTGGGCTACTTAAACCCAGATATTTTGGTCTGTCTGTATGTCTGTATGTCTGTCTGTCTGTCCGTCTTTCTGTCTGTGACTCGATTCAGCCACCCGGCCAAAGCAAAACAATACCTGCGCAATAGTCTTATATAGTCACAGCTAAATCTACCCGTCTATGTCCGGTGTAATGTTCATACTTGTCAACATTGTTGAAGAAGAACAAGACATTACGCAAATATGAGACAACAAATCAATACAGAAGTGATATTTGCAGTGTTCCTTTATAAAAAATTTAAACATGCTTGACTTTTGCAAAATAAATACTTCATCAACTGCAGAAAAAAAAATTCACTCCACCGTCGCCTGCTGTAGCCCGCGCCACTATAGCTTCTGGCGCAATTTTAAGAAATCAACCGGCAACAGTTACGCAAGGTTCCACTAGATAGGTTCCACGTTCTGCTTGAAACGCACGTGGAGTAGGGAAACGCGGTTCTATAAACGTTGAAGTAGGGCGCCTCGATTAACGAGCGTCTTCGCCGTACGGCAGCGTTCACATCGAGACACCCGGTTTGGAGCAGTGGAACGCGGTAAATTTAAAATGATTTGAGCAAACCTTTGGCGTCTTTACTTTGGGAGGAGTGCGACGCTAGAGGAACAACTGAGAGGTGAGCGGGAAAGCGAAGGGAGGCATTTAGTTCGCAAAAGCCGATAAAGACTATCGTCTTTTGACGGCATTTCCAACGAAAAGAGCAGATACGCGGCCAATTTTTTTTCAAATACCGCCGCTGCGAACTGTACCGGATGCAACTTCAGTAAAGAAGGAGCAACGGATGGGTCGCTTCCACTCTAGGACCTCTTGTCAAGACATATAGGCCATGTATAACAGAATCCCAAAACATTGGGTGAACGTAAGATGAGTGCGCACCTGTTGTCTCGATCTTTTAATGTTGTAACAAAAGTCTAATTTTTTGATGCGCACTGACCGGCAGGAAGCTGCTTGCGTGTTGCGTTGGACGCGTGTTTATGTTTTTCCTATGTTTCCCCCTGCCGACGGTATAGCTGTGTGGTTGTATATATGCATGTGAAAATGAACCAGGTCTGTTCGGTGGCACTCTGTGTTGTCTCTTTTTCTCCATCCCGTTCTCTCCGCGCATTTTACCCTATAACGTCAAAAGAGCACATAGCCCCTTCGATGACTTTCGTACAACCGTCCCGCCACCTTTTCTGGAGCAGCAAATAAGTGCAGTTTTATCAAACCACTGATTCAGCCTACGCTCTTCGGCGGGTGGTAGCAGCAAAGTCAAACTGCTTACAACAATACCCAATTTATAATTCTCAACTAAATGTCTGGGAAGTAGTTTCAGTGGTTTCACAGAATAAGAAGAATAAATAAATAAAGATGCCTGCCTATGCTCACGAGTTGGGTTTTTGATGAGTGAAGCATTACTGCCTAATTGCTGAACGTTCACTCTCATTGTCATCGCGGTTCTTTTCCCTTTTCGTCTTGCCATAATGCCCGTGTTAGCCCTATGCCTAGGATTGCCTTAAGCAGTCGTAGCGTTTACCCTTACGACGTGCTGAGCTGCGTACGACAAGCTTCAAACACCCATTTTGCGAAGTTACAGCTCAAATCATTACCATAGCGTTATGTCAGGCCGGCACATACCCCTGCTTTCGCACTTCTCGTTTGTTATCTGTTTAGTAGGCGCAAAAAATACCAGGTGTGGGGAATACGGCATGATACACATGTATGGCCTATAGATGCCGGCCGTGGCAACGAAAAACACACAGGAAATTTTGCCCAACCGTACTTTTACTGGTGTACTTATTATTCTCGTATTGGTATATTCAGCTTACTTATGTCGACGTTCGTACGTCGTCACATTGAAAGCCGAAGGCCATGTCGCGTTCACTAGGTCAACCTTTATTCAGCAGGAATCATGGAGCTCTTTCGGCGTAAAGGTTCTATGTTCGTCTCGGATTCAAGACCCTTTGATACAGGAGTCTCATTTATATACCACAAGCTTTACAGGATGAGTGTGTGAGGGAAGGTCATTTATTAACACAAGGAAGTCCCAGGGGCCAGAAGGGGGAGATGATAGAAAAATAGGAAGATTGATTGATAATTGATTGTAGGGGTTAACGCGCCGACGCGACGCAGGCGATGAGGCGCGCCGTGGTGGAGGGCTCCGGGTTATATTTTGACCTCCTGGGGAACATTCACCCGCGTCGAAATCTCGTAAAAACGGGCGTTTTTGCTTTACGCCTCTAGGTGAAAAGCGGCCGTCGTGGCCGGGAATCGAACTCGCGACCTCGTGCTCAGCAGCGCAACGCCTTAGCCACTAAGCCACCGCGGCGGCTAAAAATGAGGAAGGGAGATGTGGTCAGGAGGTAATGTTCAATTGAAGCAATATTTCTGGACAGCTGTAATCAGTTCCTGAATGCACAGATAGAGGTGGAAGACCGCGGCTACACTACCTTTGCGAGGCCACTTTCGAGAGCAAAGCGGCCAAATGCAGCGAGGAAATCGGGATAGCTGAGTGTTGTGGTGGGTATCTCACTGGGATTGAGTTGAGCGTTCAGCAGCTATGGGGCGGATGCAGAGCAGTGGGCAAGCAGAGCAGTGGGTCAAATTTGCTAGTGTAGCTGTGTTGCAATGTGGGCAGTAGGGAGAAGGATCGCCGTCGGGTGATGCCGTTTTGTGATGAAGGGGGGGGGGGGGGGAGGGGGGGGGGGGAGGGGGGGGGGGCACTGCAGCAGTCACGCGAACTTTGTTAATAAAAAATGGTTGCGCCTTAGCTCAGCCAACCTTGGATATGCAACGCCAAAGCTTCGCTTAGTCTGGTTTAGTCTTGGTTTATTTGATTATCCTTTGATGTGGCTGTATTACCGACCGCGGCTCACAGCAGTTCGGTCCCGTGCAACGCTCAAAGGAGGCCCGGCCTCGCTTTTATTCTCGGCGAACGCAGCGCAAGACGATTCATATAGCCCGAGACGACTCAGCGGCGCATGAGTGGGAGGCTGCGCGTTTGGTCGGCTGCCGATCAGCTGAGCGGCGGCTACGTGAGCATAACGACTGAAAACGGGGCCTTGTGCGCAGCGCCGACAGCCGTCCCGGTGAATAACGCGATGCGTTTCAAGGGGAGTGTCGCCAGGGGTCGGTCTGAGGTCAAAAGGTGAATTTGTGCATCCCGGCGAAACCGCTGGACGAATGTAGTTAATATTTGCTTTAAAACTTCGGCAGTACGAGATAGTGATGGAGCGCGTTATGCAGGAAACCTAAAGGAAAGGCAGCGGCAAGGCTGTTGTGCCTGGCCTGGCGAGAGTGCTCCAGCTGTTGCCTGAGGGAGAGCGGGGAGCAGGGCTGTGAACCAGTAGAAGAGTTACTTGAAGACTTTTCTGCGCCAGGTCATGCGCAGCCTCATTGCCGAAACCCTCATCCATGTGCTCCGGTGTCCACGCAACACGTACACAGGCATAATCGTGAGAAAGCAGACTAATGATATGTTGAATTTGATGAACCAGAGAGTGATCGGAGAATGGTTTCCGGTATTCACGTAGCGCCGTCTGGGAGTCAGGAACCGTATTCGAGGTGGTAATAGGACAGCCGCCTCGCAGGACGAGTGGTCGAGAGCTGTGAGAATGGCATGTAGCTGAGCGTCCATTATAGAAGTTAGAAGTTGTGGATATTTGTCGATTCCGAGCGCTAACTAAACTGGGTAAATTTAGACATTGACAAGCCAGTCCCATGCCGCTAGCAGACGCGCTCGCATTTGTATAAATGACTTGTTCACCAGGGAGTTCAGCCGCTATAGTGCCTGATACAGCATTATGGCGAACTCTGAATCGAGATCTTGGGACGCCTGTGCGTTGCAGATTGTCCAACCCTAAGGGGCATTTATATGTTAGAGGGGTAGGCTGGAGTAGGGCTTAAGGGAGCCGCATATGCGGGTCTCAGGCTGTCAGAGCCGCCCCTGCCATGTCAAGGAACGGCGATATTCGTGCAGTTGAATTCCCTCCAGGAGCAGTTGGAGTGGAGGTACCAGGGCTGATTGATTCAGTTGATTCGGGTGGGTATGATGCAGAAGTGCGGGTGATGGTGCGAAGAACAGCACAATAAAGAACGTCAAGATGTTTCATACGGTCGTTTTCGAGCTTATAGACAGAAGCGCCATACGTAAGTTGACTCATTGCCACTTCTCGAGTAAGCGTAAGGCAGGCTGACTGGCATGCTCCGCCGTACTTGTTCGACATACGCGAAATTAGACGAAGCATGGGTTTCCAGTTACACTTAAGCTGGCTGACCCAACACTTCGCTGTATTGTTGGTGGTCAGCGGGACACATAAAATACGAATTTGCCCGATTTTGGGGGAGACTGGCGTGTCGCCAAAGTAGATGACGTTGCGCGTATCCGTGGGGCGGGGGAGCGGCTGACGACGACCATGAACCAGAAGAAATTTCGTCTTTCCAGGGGCAAGCACAAGGCCCACAGTCAGAAGGATATCATTGAGGCTGTCAGCGCCACCTTGACGTTCGTCCAACAAGTGACCCAGATCCGAAAGTCAGCGGCGTCTACCCAAACGGTCAGATCATCGGGGTACATAGAGTACGAGCAACGCGGGCCATGGCAAAGTTGAAAAGCACGGGCCAGAGCATAGCGCCTTGGGGCACATCTCTGTCCAAGTATAGACAGGAATTTGCCCTGGGGCTATATCCCTGGTACGTTCTTGTAAGGCGAATGGGACGATGCTCAAGAAAATTGCGGACCCAGTTTCGGGCCCTCTGACTGCGGAATGACTCTGAATATCCGTTTGACGTCGAGAATACCCGTCTGACCAAGGCGATCGAATGCTTTGCGCATGTCACTTGCAAGGACGTAGTCAGAGTTACCCTCCCGGGAGGTGCGATCGAAGACTCGGCGTAGTAGCCAAAAGCTGTCCTAGGTACCTAGATTTGGGCGGAAGCCCGTCAGCACCGGATACAACCATGGTGAGACCAACTCGAGATGTTTGATTTGGCAGATTCAAGTATTCCTTCGAGATATTTAGTAAGTTCCCAAGCTGCAACCCATAATTCATGTTATGGTGTATCTTATTCTATGGCTATTGACCACTTGATATCCTTCGCATGATTACGTCGGCAGTAAATGTTCAGGATTCTTATGTTAATCTAGATCCTTCAGTACTTTATGACCTAGACCGAATAGCATGGTTGCTGCTCCTCTTTTTTACAACATTTTTGATTTCTTATATTATTTTCACCTTACATCATATCCTTCTGATACTTTCCTGCAGCGTTGTCAACAGGCCCACTCCACACTCATTCAGACGATTCATGTTAAAGTATCGTACCGTACAGGCGTTTTGACAGAGTTGTTTCTTCGTCACTTATTTAGTGTATTGAATAAGTTGCGAATGGCTGTTGTTTGCTGTGCTTGTGACTCGCTTTCTAACAAGTTCCTGCCAGACCGGCAGTGTTCATTTTTTGAGACGGTACACGTGATCTGCTTTTAATCTGCCACCTACTTGTATCATGCATTCTTCAAACTTTTTCTCTGATGTAGTGTCTTCTTCGCCCCTGGGAATTAATGAATCAATAAATTAAAAATCTCAATTGTCTGAAGTATTTTTTTTTATTGGTATACCTAACTTCTCTTAACCAAGCTTCATATTCCCCCGACTTTAGAAAGTGTACTCAACAATGGATCTGTTCTCTTCTTTGAAGCAACCCATCGAAGAATCAGCGGAACAAAGTAAGCATTTTTGAATGACATTTGTCGACTTTAAAAGGGCGTGCTTGAGTAGTCATCCCCATAATTATTAACAATTGAGAGGATGTGGGGGACGAAGCGTGCGCAAAAAATAAACAGCATTAAAAACTCATAATAAGAACAATGGTGCGTTCTTAACAAGGACGTCAGCCCAGGGGATGCCATAGCAGTACAATTATTTACAGCATGAACAGAGGGGCATATGGGAATCTTCATTTGTGTTTGTGTGCATGCGGGCGTGCGTGTCGCGCGCGCACGCGCACAAATTGTAACGTCAGCACGCTGCCTTCGACTCCGGACGTCAATGTTCAAAAAAGCTGTTTACCATGTATAGCCGTTGAGACTATTCTTCGGTTTCTTTAGCTAATTGTACTGGTTAAAGAGACCCGTATATAGACTAAAATAGAATATAATTTTATTTCACATCACTTGCGTGATGCAGGAGACCTGCGGGAAAAAACTGCAAGAAGTCGCCTTGACAGGGCAGCCGGCCCCCTTCACTGGCATGATACATAACATTCATGATGGCAAGATACATAAAATTGACATACTTTAGCATGATACATAAATTTGTCATGGTACATAAACAAAGCGTTGAAACTGATATTTTTCCACGAAGAAAAACATAAAAGATCACTGCACACATAGTGTTAAGCACGCTGCCAAAAAAAGGTTGACTCCGAGATTTCTTGTATTACATATCTGCGGCTGATAGCGCGGAAAACACAAAATTGGCACAGTGGCACAAATAAACAAATTATTTAACACAACGAAACAATTAATACCAGTATAGCTCAAGGTGACCAATTTGCCAATAACACATCTGGTTATTGGATAAGGTGACAAATTAGCCAATAAAAATTATAAAATAGGTAAGAAAAGGCATGTACTGCATTTTAAACTGCTCTCGCAATGCCATAAAACTGACGTTCTGAAGCTTGACTTTTCTAGCATCCAAACTGTTTAATATCCGAGGTATTCTGATTTTTTTAACATTTGTAGACCCCATGAAGTTCTACATGTTGTAATTTTCTATGGCTCAAAATGACGTGTCTATATGATTCTACACTTTTTGCAGCTTAGCTATTTTATGGATAAAACCATTTCCGCATTTACTTTCTTGTTTAAATAACAATATAAATTTTGTGAATAAGTCGAATATATGATGGTGGATCGGTACATTTTCAACAGTTCGTAAAACTTTTTTGTAGAGTGAGTAGTCTGTCTAGATTAGATTTAGTTGTTGACGCCTATACCAAGTGACTGTAATTAAGCCTAGAAGGATAAAGGCTATCGTCAATCAACACTAGAATATGGCGAACGAATACATGGCGCTTGCCAGAAAGTACGCCTAAAAATTGCGATAACTTTTTGAAGTGAAGTCGATACGGGAATCCCACGACACTGTTTCTTGAAAAATAACGACGAGGATCCTAAAGCTAGGTACAAATTCACCAGGAGTGGATAGAAGTAGAATTTGAGTTTGTGCAAGTATGTTCTTGTGGTTAGGGTGAAATGGGACTGCTTTCGTTTTCTGAACGTTTATTCTTAAGCTATTTTTCAGGGTCCATTCGTCAAGTTTAATGACCGCTGCACTTGCTGCAGCTATTACCTTATCGCTTGATTGCCCGGAAAAGAAAATACTTGTATCATCGAAATAATTTATAAATAGAGCCGATGAGACATTACTGTGAACATCGTTCACGTACATATTAAAGAGAAAAGGGCCTAGTATGCTACCTTGTGGCACGACATGTGAAACCTGAAGTGAATTTTAGAGACGGTCATCCAGGGCTACAATTTAAATACGATGTTTTAGGTAGTGTTCGATAGGTGCGCCGGCTTTTCGCCGAATGCCATAATGTTCCAGCTTCATAATTAGCAACTCATGGTTCATAGTGTCCAAACCCTTCGAGAAATCAACATATAGGCCCAATACTAACTTTTCATCTTCTAGTTGGCTTAAAATATGTTCCTTCTCTGTTAAGAGCGCAAGCTCAGTGCTGAATCCCTTTCGAAAACCGAACTCGGGGTCAGATACAACTTATGTTTTCTTTCAAAGACAGACATTCTCTTTAAAATACTTTTTCTAAGGCTTTCGAAAAGACTGGGAGGATTGATATGGTACGATAATTTCCCATACCATTTTGCCACCTTTTTTATGCAGAACGTTACTCGAGCGAGCTGTCATTTAGTAGGAAATGCAGCCTGCTCCAAAAGTAAATTAAATATATGCACATACAAAGAGTAAGCAGGGGTGCAGCATGTTTGATTGGTTTCATTTAAATACCATCGATATGTTTGGCACTACTATTCCTTAAATTTAAAATTATGATCTCTGTTTTAGTTACTGCAGTCAGAAGCGTCCTGTTACACTTTCGTGGAAAGCTTGTTAGCTCCTTAGTAGGGGTGGTGTAGCCTACTTTAGTGAAGTATTCATTGAAAGCATCCGCAACGGGTTTTCGCGTTAGCTCTAAATTATTTATGTTTATTCTAGAGACCGCATATCACCAAGGTTCAGCCAATGCAGGACATTTTTATGCATTCTAATTTGCGGACAAGGCATATAGACACCAATAGCACGATACATACCGAAATTTATTTCCCAGCCATTCGTTGGAATGAAAACTGAAAAATAAGCACCAATGGTGACATTAGCGGACGAGTACATTTTCGCGCAAAACCGTATCAAGGCAAACGCTGTTTTGAAGCGAATTTGTAGATCGTAAGGCTTTGTGCATTTGTATTTGTGCTTCTAAACAAAGAACCCTCTCCGACCCGTATTTTACCACGCTCTATAAGCGTGCGGGGCCAGTTTCCTCCAACTTTCCGATCCAATCTGGATTACAATACCTAGGTTTCACGTGCATTTGAGTCACGAGGCGTAAGGGTGTACCCGTTTGTTTACTTGTTTGTTTAGCGCTCCTTTTGTCGTTTCTGCCTTTGAGTGCCAGGCAATGTTGCGTTGTATGAAGCCAGCAGGAGCGGAGCATCGGACTCCATTTATGTACTGCACTTTCTTTAAGAAGGACATACATAGTTAAGATTCCAAAAGAGCAACGTGCTTTCAAAGAGGGACGGCGGGAACAACGAAACGTCAACGCTGGTAGCGGCGACATATGTAGACGAATTGACTTCGAGGCAACAACTCTGGCGAAAGGCGCAGCACACAGCAGGAATGTGTATGTGTTTGATGCCGTTTGTTTGTTGCGTACGCTTCGTCTATCACACAGAGATTTTGAATTGTGGCCGCCACGGCATTTAAAATACATACAGACTACGACGATGTTTGCATCAATTGAACAACGGTTGGAATGATGGTGTAAGTATACACGGGTTCATTATCAGCCAGGTCAGCATATTTGTAGCAACTCATTTTGAATGCGCCAGGCATAGCAACACTCCGCCCATGATCGTCAATGGTGATTTCAACACCCAGATCCCCAGACAATGCAACATCCGGTTCACGCAATTTGTCTGGAGTGGTTTGGCATTATGTGCATCACGAAATGCGCTGACCCCATAACCTCAGCAGCGGTCATGCGTAGTAGATTTTGCTGTGGCTAACAACGTGTCCAAACATCTACCCGACCCAATCCTCGTGTACCATAGCGACCGCAAGGTCATTGTCGCCACCATTATGACTACAAAATATGCGCCAATGATCGAGACAAATTATATCCTTCGATAAAGGAATAAATATGCGCGCATACATCTGGTTACGATGAACAGGCACCACTACCGTGAATGCGTTCGAACGTTTATCCAGAATTCTCGTTCGCTTGTACGTTGTGTGCTACTTAGCTCCTCTGGTAATACTCTCACTGAGCGGAATTGCTGGCAGTTTCGTAATGCCTTGTATTCCTGGCCAGCACCCTCACAGCCATGGCGGTGTAACGTCTTGACTTCCCACAAAAATTCAGATTTCGCAGAAGTAACACATATAATCGTTATATTAGCCTAAATTTTTCGAACAGGATTTCGAAAAACAGAGAAATGAGAAAAATAGAAAATATAGCGAAAATGACGTACAGTCGCCAGAAAAAGTTTGCGGGATGTGCAGCGCGTGGCTGAGCGGCGCAAAACTGCATTGCTGCGCCATCTGCAGCCAGCGCGCGCCGGGTCGTGGCTCAAGAAACTGGCGTGCTAGGCGCGCTTAGCGCATGCCTGTCCTTTATTTGTTACCGGGCATCTATGATCACTCGCTTGCCAGTGATTTGCTTTCGATATTCGCGGCAGCCGCTGTGGCGCCGCGTGACCATCACCGTCTTTCTGCTATCACTGGTGTTACAAAATACGTAACCCGCGGCCGCCGTTTGCTCGACATTGAGAGAGCTGAGCCTGAAAATATGAGGTCTTTGTACGAGTCGATGCCGCAGAGAATAGCCAAAGTGATCTCTGCAACTTCGCCGGTTATTAATTTGGACATAAGGTTGTCAGCCTAGGAAATTTCTTTTGAGCAAGAACCTCACTGTAAATATATCTGTTTATTCGTCATCTGTTGTTTACTTCTTGTTTACACCTGTTTACTGGTAATGCTTCACCTACAAAAACATCCTTGGGGGAGTAATCTCACGTTTGGTGCCGCCATGGACGCCCGATGGCGCGTAAATTCCCCATTCATCAGGTAAGCACGATGGCACAAGATATTACAGTGATTATTACATGGCGGTCGCATTTTTCTGATTGCTTAACGAGAAAAGGAACCATGTTCCGTACGGTGAGAGCAAGTGGCAGTAAATGACAGACCCACGGAAAACAAACTCAGAACTATTGGGTGCAGATCAATTACTCCAGTTTGTACGCAATGTTTCTTCTATGAGGACCAGGAGGTGCAACGGTTGTAAGAGGCGGGACACACAGCTATGTTCAATTAAAAAGAAATGGAAAAATTCATAGCCATTCTAGCCTGTGATGAATGATAACATGCCGAGCTGGGCGGAATCCAAGAAGGTCACGAAAGAAGCAGGTTGTGTGCAAGAGTTGCGCTTAGTTCCTCGTTATTCAGCTCAATGGAAGTAATACGGACTAATGTTTTATTCTGTAGAACAAAAACGTTGCTGAAACTGGATCCCAAAACGTTGTAGTCGTCTCAGCGGCTAATTATCACAAAATTTGTTTTGGGGTAGTTCCGACAAAACAAGAGTTACCGCCGTTTTCTGTAACCATACCTCTTCCTTAGGCTGTCATGTATTGACATCACACAGGAATTCCGTATCGTTTACAGCTTCCCTATAAACTAACTATGGCAAATGTGATTCAGTGTAATCCTAACGTCGTCCACGCGGTCAATTTCAGTATGATATTTTTACATGACACCTACATTAGACTGAGAGCTAGATCTCACCGGAAAGTTTGCTTTGCCGCAAGATTAAATTTGGTGGAGCGAATGTTTTCTGTGCACCCCATCGACGGACGCAGTTTCCGACAGGTAGCCTCAACAGCTGCTGTAAATTAAACTTAGTCGTCGACCATTACATCACTTGGAAGATAACATTTATTCAGCGGAACGCGGATTCGATTCCCGGCCGCGGCGGCCGCTTTTATGATGGAGGCGAAAAGCAAAGACGTCCGTGTGTACGAGATTTCGGCACACGTTAAATATCCCCAGGTGGTCCAAATTAATCCGGAGCCCTCCACTACGGCGCGCTCATCGACTGCGTTGCGTCGGCGCGTTAAACCCTACTATTAATCGATCAATCAATTTATTCAACCTTGCTCGTCGCACAAACGACGGCCGCCGGCTACGTATTTTGTAGAACCAGTGATAGCAAAACGACGGCGATGGTCACGCGGCGACACAGCGGCTGCTGCGAATATCGAAAGCATATCACTGGCAAGCGAGTGATCATAGATGCCCGGTAACAAATAAAGGACAGGCATGCGCAAAGCGCGCCTAGCACGCCAGTTCCTTGAGCCTCGACCCGGCGCTCGCTTGCTGCAGATGGCGCAGCAATGCAGTTTTGCGCCGCTCGGCCACGCGCTCCACATCCCGCAAACGTTTGCTGGCGACTGTACAGTGTAACAAGCGGCGTTTTCACAAAATGGCAGATTTGGCGGAAGTAGCACCTTTAACCGTTATAGTGGCGTAAATTGAGATAATCAATCGCACAGAATTTCAAAATGCTAAGAACTATTTAAACTAACCAAGAACTAAATAAAAAAATTGGGAAGAAAGCGAAATTAGCTACCCTGTAACGCCCTGCATTTACACGAAAACGCGGATTTTGCAGAACTCACACCTATAATCTTTATAGTAGCCTAGATGGAGTTTATTGATAGTTTGTAGGGTATAACACGCGGACGCAACGCAGACGATGAGGCCCGCCGTAGTGGAGAGCTCCGGATTAATTTTCACCACCTGGGGACCTTTAACTCGCGCCGAAATCTCGTACACACCGGAGTTTTTGCTTTTCGCCTCCATCAAAAAAGTGGCCGCCGCGGCCGGGAACCGAACGCGCGACCTCGAGCTGAGCAGCACAACGCCTTAGCCAATGAGCCACCGGTGCGGGTTAGCCTAAATGGATATAATTGGTGGAACAGAATTTTGAAAAACAAAAAAAGGGAATATAAAAAAATGACGAAAATGTCGTACGGTGTAACACCATGCATTTCAACACAAATGCAGATTTTGCGGAAGTGACACCTTTAATCGTTATAATAGAGTAAGCATGGATAACTTCTCGTAGAGAAGCGGGAAAACCAAAAATAAAGAAAAGGAAAAAGTATGGAAATGGGGAACCCAGAAAAGCCCTGCATTTCCGAAAAAAGCAGATTTGCAGCAGTGACACCTATAATCGATATAATACCGCAAATGGAGATAACTAGACCGACAAAATTTTGGAAAACCAAATAGTCAGAAAAAGAAGAAATACAGAAAATGACAAATAGTGTAACGCCCTGCATTTTCACAAGATTACAGATATTGCTGAAGTAAAGCTTTTAATCGTTCAAATGGCGTAAATGGAGATAATTGCTCGTACAGATTTCCGAAAACTAAATAATCAAAGAGCAGAAAAAATAGCAAAAATCGTGACCAGCGTAATGGCCTTCATTTACACAAAAATGCTTATTCGCAGAAGTAATATCTTTATTCGTTATTAGAGCCTAAATAGCGACAATTGGTCTCAAAGAATTTTAAAAAAAGGAAGACATTTCACTCTAAAAACTTACACTCAAGAGAAGTGGCATAAGAGTGCTACGCATTAGTATAAAATTCTGTAAATTTCTGCAGATTTTCTTTTCTGGCAGCTTTACAAAAACGCCTTATGGGGTGTGGCAAGAAAGTGTTTTTCTTATCATTGGAGTTATTACTTTGCTAAAAGCAAAATGCAACAATGCTTAGAAACGTACGCTTTGTGATTCTATTTCCTGGCGTCCAAAATGACGCACTAAGGACCAGTATTTAAAGGAAAAGCTCGCTGGGAAAGGAAAAGTTACAGGAAACGTTGACTGGGGCTGCCTGTCTCTGCGAGACCTATCTTGGTCACTCCGGTTTCCTATATGCCGTAGCCGTGCCGCTGAAGGGCTACTCTTCGTACTTGGTTAGATAATGGCTCGACTTTGCCTGTGGTGGGTTTGTTACTCTTTATAATAATTGTTCAGTGACACAACAGGTATTAATCGACACAGAGGGCCGCATGAGAGGCAGTGTCGCTTATGTCAGTTGGCCTGCAGAGTCTTGTTAGGCAGCGTCGGACGGCATAGAGCCATGGGCAGTGTATTTAGTTGCTTTAGTGGTTTGTTCGTAACTTTCATTGATTGCCTTACCACACTTACTACTGCAAAAAGAATGTGCCGTGACAAATGACGACGCTAGAATACAAATGCCAAAATACAAATACACAAAACCGAGCGATCAACACTATATTCAAGCGCAAATAGCTTGTTCTGCAACCATATAATTCGTTTTATTTTGGAATAGATTTTTTCCGCCTCAGCAAATCGCAACAAGCATCCCAAAACGCGTTTTCAGTTCAGTGCGGGAATGTACCTAGGCTGTAGTATGTCCGTTCTCTATTTTTCTCAATACATCTCTTGACTGAGTGAAGTTCACCGTAATCGTAGTGTCAGTGTTATCCTAATGAGGTATTCTTTTGAATGCACCAAACTTTAATTTTGCCTGCGCCGCCACGTTATTGAGGTCTAGCGAAGATAGTTCAACTGCTTCTTGAACGATTTATATTTGAGCGTCAACTTGCGTTGGTTAAAGAGCAAGTCTTAACCATCCATTATAAAGCTCTAGCTGTCATCCGCGTTTCTTTATTTCTTTATATAATTTCGGGTATTTAGAAATTCTGCACACCTTGTGAGTACAGGCAGCAGTGGTACAAAGAATACATTCAAATAGTACACACAGTAATAATAATAATATTCTTTATTACAGAAAGAGTACATTTGACTTTCCAGCCCACATAAGCAGTAATACTGGTGCGCGGGGTGGCCAGACCAACTTTCTGCACGGGGCACATGCGTATTCCCTTTACAAAATATACAAAGATGCAAAGGATAACAGGAAGAGGGAATTTCCCCTATAACAACAATTAATCTAAAACAACACAAACTAAAAAAAAGAACACGAGCAATTCTTCATGCTAACACAATGTAATGAAAGAACATATATAATGGAAATTTAAACACGCCACTGTTCATGATACATATACAATATGAGCATGAGCATGTCCAGTGTGCGGGTGTCTAAATAACTAATCAAGGATTTTGGGTTAGCCATAAGCATAGGAGCAATTTCATTTGTAATAAACTATGAAGCACAGCGCATACTTCAAGTTTATGAAAAATGGCACATATAGAAGGATCGCAATATTTTCTCATGATTGGCAAAAACGCGGGGAATTATACATGTTTCAATTCGGGGCAAAGGTCTTTGGTTTTTGTTGTCTACTTTAAAAGTATTTAAAAATTTTGTTTGCAAAGCCCATCGAATGCGAACTGTTAGTCGACAAGCAGCATTTATAGTTGATGCATTATTACATGTCCTCTTCTTCAGTGAGCGTTCAATATGAAATGCTGCGAGATATACTTTTCATTAAAAGGCTCCATATGCTTAGCCAACAGTGTGATGCATGGCCGTAAGTAGTTAACCCGTACCGTACTATTCATTCTCACAATGCGTTGTACACTGTTTTTCTGATTAAGCTAACTGATGGAAATTGTAAGGAATAAAGGTAACTACCCGTAAGCGCTTCGCAACTTCTTGAATGTGCGTGTACAAATTAAGACAATGTCTCAAGCTAAAAAAAAAGAAAAAAAATGTTGCATATTTTTGTAGCTGCGCCATTGAATAGGGCGAATTTTCCGTGCAAGCCGGGTGAACTTCCCATGGCGTTGTAGTCCCACACAACGGCTTAGCGCCAGGCCAGGGAGACCCTTGTAGCCATTTTACCGGTGGGTTCGCGGCCGATCTTAAGGCACACGAATGCACCTGGTGACTTCCACAGCCACAACGGACGCTTAATTCGTAACCGCCTGTGGCAGGACATGCCGCCAGATTCTTTCACCCCTGGCAATGCGGCAACGCGGTATAAAGACTGGGGGCCCCGCCAGATGGACAAGGGTCAGTGGTCCCTCTAAGGGTAAAGGCAGCTTTCTCGGCATGAATCTCTCTTGCAAGGGTCCGCACTCAAACAGAGACGCCTGTACACAGTAAAAGAAACCGGTGGGTGCCCGGCGGCACGCGAATTCGAACCCGGAACCTGCCACGTACGAGGCGAGTGCTCTACTGTCAGGATCAATTTGAATGTTATCGCTCCAGTGGCGAAAAAACAAGCAGCAGGGTCATGTTATAGGTTGTATCATTTATGTATCATGCAAGAGACTACGTGGGGAAGTAGGCAGGACTATCCTTATATCCAAAGGACTCTAATCGGCCGCTATGTAGCTTCAAAGGCCCGCTATTAAATGCTTTCGCTATCACCTTCAAATTGATTCCGATTGTACCTCTGAACCACCGCTGCGCTTTAAGGTGGCGACTCCTTCCACAAGGGCATTTCCCGACAAAGTCGGCTAGCTTCTCAAGCCCGCAATCCCCTGTTCAGGGGGTGCTTGTACCACTTTTTACTGGTTGGTTCCCAGCCTACCGAATACCTACCCCTTTCTTGTAGTCCATGATACGGTCCGACGTGGTGTTATGTTTTTCAGGATTCCCAGCATGGCGGGCGCCTGTACCCATTTTAATTCTTCTGGGTAGCCAGCGGCGGTAGCCAGCCAGCGCCTCCCACGTCTTCCGCAGTGGTGAGCGTTTCTCAGCACTTTATACCCCACCGAAACAGAGACAGCGGCTGCTTGTATCCTTTTGACTGGTGGGTGCCCAGTGGTTCCGACCCAACCCGAAAGAGTTAGATGGGCCTCCCTCATTGCTTCCCACGGGCGCTTGTGGGCAAGCACCAACCGTTTATTCCGACCTCCAAGGCGTCAGAATAAACCCTTTAAAGAAACTGGTGAGTATCTGGTGGCCCAGGATTCAAACCTGGTACTCCCGCTTACGAGACGAGCAATAAGTCGCCACTCGACCATCGCTGCCGGTTAGCTTGCTCCTGCCACAGGCAGTAACGAGTTAGGCGTCCACCGTGGCTGTGTAAGTCACCATGTGCGTTCGTGTGCCTTGGGGGCGCCGGGCACCTACCGGTAATATAGGTACAAGCGACTTCCCGACCCCGTGCTGAGCCCTTGAGTGGGCCTACAACACTTGGGAAGCTCACCTGGCTCGCCTGAAAAATTGCCCGTATGAAATTGGGTGGCTGCGAATATGCAGGCAAGTTTAGGGATCACAGCGATGGCTTAGAGGTACAGCACTGGCCTCGTATGAGGGAGGCTCCGGGTTCGAATCCGCCTACCGCCAGGCACCGACCGCTTCATTTTATGGGTACAGGCGTCGCAGGTCGACTGCAAACGTTTAAAAGGGGAATTTACACCTGGAAAGCTGTCTTTACCCCTGAGAGGGGCCCCTGACCCTTGTACGTCTAGCGGGGCCACCAGCCTTCAAGCCGCGTTGCCGCATTGCTGGGGGTGAAACAGTCGGGCGGCATGTCCTGCCACAGGAAGTTCCGAGTTCAGCGTCCACCATTGCTGTGAAGTCGCCATATACACTCGTGCTCCTTGGTGGTGCCGGGAACCTCCGGTAAAATAAGTGCGAGCGACACCTTCACCTGGCGCTCGGCCCATGTGTGGTACTATAAAGCTTGGGAAGTTTACCCGGCTTGCACAGTAAAACGCCCCTATGGAATGGAACGGATTTATAAATGCATACTTTTTGAACCTACAGCAATGGTCGAGTGGAAGGACATTCATCTCGTAAGCAGGAGTTACCAGGTTCTAATCCTGGGCCGCCGTGTACCCACCGGTTTCACTAAAGGGTGCAAGCGTCCCCGGAGCCTCTCGACGCCTTGGAGGTGGGAATAAACGGTTGGAGCTTGACCACAAGCGGCCGTGGGAGGCAATGTGGGGGGGTCCCTCGAACCCATTCGAGTTAAGTCAGGGACCTCTGGGCACCCACCAATCGAAAGGGTACAAGTGCCCCTGCCTAGGCGGGGGATAAAGGGCTTGAGAATGCTCTACCACTGTGGAAGACGTGGGAGGCTCATGCTCCGCGGCTTCAGCCGCTGGTAACCTACCAGAATAAAAATAGGTACAGACGCGCACCTTGCGGGGGAACCTGGAAACCGTAACACCAAGTGGGACGGTATCATGGGTTACAAGAAAGCGGTAGATACGTCGGCACCGCGGGTCACCAACCAGTAAAAGTGGTACTAGCACCCCTTGAACATCATAGCTCTTCTTAGGAAGTTACTCGACTTTTCCGGGAAAGGCCCTAGTGGAAGCTATCGTAACACGGAATGTCGGGTAGTAGAAAACACAGTAGAAGTTTAACATATATGAACTAGAGGCTTACAACGGTCTTGGTCAGTTTCTCCTTGTATGCCCTCGCAGGCCAACTGACCACAGAACAAGCACCATATTTGAGACATTAAAATTTTCATTTGGCTTCATGCCCAGTCGAAGAGGGAAATTGGTTTAAAATGACAATGAATTGAAGCGCTAGAACAACGGGACAACCGAGTTGGCACACACAAGGCGTATTGTGGATGCTACTCGCTTGTCCCGTTGTTCTGGCGCTTCAATTCATTGTCATGTTCTACCAACAGGCCACAACCAGCACCCTGGTTTAAACTTTTTATGCTCTGGCAACGCTAGGCCAGAACATAAAGTGTAGTGAGATAGCTTGGCTGGACAGATTTCGACTATTGCAATAAATAATCTGGAGGAGGCTTTGAAGACGTTAAAGTGGAAAGTGCAGGAGACGATGAAAACGCTTTGGATCTGCTAAAGATGTAGGATATATAGTACTAGAATATTCATATATATTATCCGGATGCGTCCGGAATTTAAGGAACCACTAGTCGGAAAGGATTCTTCGTCAATTTTGTTGAAGACTCGTAATAAAAAAAACAGTCCTGTCAACCCCTGTCATGTACAGTCACGTAACGGAATACCAAGTAGAAAAAGGGCTCTGTCTAACTCGAAATTAATCTGTTTTCTTTACCTGACAAAGGCGACTGAAGAAGATGCAGAAGGAAACAGAGTTGGAAATCACTGCGAGTGGAGGGGAGACATTTAAACTACAGCATACATTGCAAGGATCAAGATCTGTTGTGTGAGTAACTAATGCAGCCATTTCCCCTGTAGAGGAGAATGTTTCCGGTCTTCATGCACGAAAATAAACATTCCAACTAAGCAAGTCTGCAAGCAAGAAAACAAGCCCGCATTTTATCCTATAGCCCCGCTTACATTCGAACTTCGTAAATACTCCGCGTGGAGGGGCTCCATTAGTCCGCGCATGGACACAGGAATGACAAAACGTGGGTAGTTAATTCCAGAAGCTGCCCCTTGATCTAACAACTGATTGTTTCACGCACTCCTTGACAATCCTTGAAGGGTATCCCCTACGTGTGAGAATCAGGAAGGGTAGCCCTCTTTCCTGGAGAGAAGGTGCAGCTGCAAACCTATCTTTCGACGGGATACCCTGTGTGTTTGCTGCTTGCAATCGGGGCAATTTTTACACATCGCGGTGAAGTATTGTTCTACCGCATTCCACTTGCGCAGAGAACCCCCTCACTTACTCGCACAACAGCTATGGAATCGTGGCGATGTTTTCTTAATGCTTGGTTCAGACTTAGTGGAGCCTCGGCTCGGTGCTAGCATGAGAAGTTGGTTGTATTTTTAAAATATAGACTTGTGTGCAGATTACAATTGATGGCGCTTACGTACTGTTTATAATGCAGGAAATACGAAAGCTTAAGTGTATATTGCCGAACGAGTCCTCTCATTATCATTATCATCCTTCATTTTTCCGCATTTTTCCCTCTTTACTGACAGAGCTTTGGCCAAACAAAACTCTTTGTTTGTTAAGCTGCTGTTTGTTCGTGCTAAAAGAAAAGTGACGCCCGCAAAGGCTCGCTTTCTTTCGGCTCTTTCTTTCAGCTGTGCCCCCGCTAATTGAGTGCAACATCGGTAACAAAATATTAACAAGGCTGCTTTTTCGTTTAGAATAACGTAAAGTGTTTAAAATTCCCTATTGTCTCCTCGGAATGCAACCAGAAACATTTTATAACTGCACCAAGCTAGAAAAGCAGCGGCAGAAGCGGAGCACACGGCACGGAGATGCGTTAAGCTCCGAATAACTTCGGTATGGGCAAAATGATGCCACGTGCTTTTCAGTAGAGTTCTTGGCGCTCTTGCAGAGTCCCATTGCCCCAATTTTGAAGAAAATCGACAGCGTATTTTTATTCTGATTTTTTAAATTACTCATTTTTAGAAAAAAAACACCAGTAAAACTTTTCTGCATATTTTGTATTTTTTCAGCAAAGCCTTGTTTTACAGTTCTTTAGAAAAATGCGACCGACGTTACCTATCACCTACAAGTTGATCACTATTGCAGACACAGAGACGGGGCTGTCAATGTGGCCCACAATCTAGCGCCTGGTCGAATTTCACAATTTTTTTCCAAATGTTTTGTTCACGGCGCAACAGAAAGCTTGCTTCCAGCTGTCTGTCATTCTGGTATAGTGTTTTTATCAAACACACTTTCGTCACAACAAATACACCCTGCAGTGCGCAAATGCCCAAAGTCGGAAAGAACTGTACTGCCACCGGGAACCGTGCGTCACCCGCTTCACCGTAGCGATTTTTTATCGCGAAGTAAGCACAATAGAGGAAAACGAATTGCATTTTTTGGGGCATTCCTTTCCTTGCCCAGGATGCATAAAAAATGAGACAAAATAAACAAAAATGCGTCTTAGACGCATGTTCAGCCTGTGGGGCAATCGGGCTTTTGTGTTGCCAAATAGGAGATGTATCATTACCACTCCCCGCGAGAAGCCCTTTGCTTCCTGAGATCGTAAAACGTCATGTTTGCATATAGGATCATCGAAATGGTGTTCATTTCAAAACACTGTCTTGTAGGCTATGATTTATATAGTGTTAAAAAGTGGAGTTGTGTTGATTGCTGCACGCAGCCATCAGCAAGAGGAACCTAACCTGAAAACATTAATATAGACCGATATTTTGCTTACCTCCAGAAATTAAAATAGCAATACGCAGGACCTGAAGAAGCTTCATGGCGTCTTGGAAGATGCAACCAAGATCTGGAACCAACAAACACAGTAGCTCGTATGAAGTGGGTGCTAAAACAAGCGATATTTGTAAATTATTTCTGTGAGATATTATGATAAACTTGGCACGCGCGTGTGTACTGCGAAAGGGCTCAGGCTTTCTTCATCACCCTTTGTTCAACCCGAAAGTTATTTCACTGCTGCTTCGGCTCGGCGACTGGCTTTTAAAACTCAGATGCCTGCGTACTTTAAAATGCACTCTGAGGACACGGTTAAGGAATTCTTCTTGGCTAAGGAGTGTTCTTGAACCTATTTATTCTCTTATTTGTAGCTGCACTGAAAATGTAGGATTTCAGATGTTTTCTAAGCCTCAGGAGAACAAATACGCTGGGCCCCACTTGTGGCTAACATATACCATCTGCACAACGAGCTCACACTAATTCCCAGCGCGGTTTCCTCGCGTTATTCCTGCACGTACAATTTCAATAATTCATCTACACTATAGCGAACAATCATGTTTTCTCTGAACGCACAGTTTACATAGGTCAAAAATGATCATAAACTACAAAAAAACACAAGATGAGGGCACCTATGTCTCTACATCTATCCGTGGGCAGAATCGGTACAATATTTTGAATCTTTGAATCTTTATTCGACATCAGACTTGTTACAGATGTCCAGAGCACAGTCAAAAAGCCTCAAAGGATTGGGCTTGACGAGGGTCTGTGCCCCTTCGTCGGATGTTTGTTTATAGTCAAACAAACAAGGATGCTTAGCAGCGGGAGTAGCACAGAACTTATAAATTATTATAAAGAACATGACATGAGAGCAAGGTGTACATCAAAGGAAAAAGCAAAAAAAAATACTACAGCAAGAATTTTTTTCCGAATCATAACATACTGTATGTAATGCGCAGTGTACGTGCGACAAAGACCAAAGAATTGAACAAAGCACTAGCAGTCACAAGGTAACAAAGTATTCACATGACATTTACAAGTGCAAAAATAAAGCAAGGATGCCAGAAACCAGGGTAACAAAAAATAAAAAAGAAACAAAAAAGAAACACCGGAGCGTGATGGGCAATGTCCAATCTCTACTATTTGAAAGGCATGCACGATTATTCATTTGTGTGATTATTGTGCAACTGTGTTTAAAAGAGTTGGTAGCGTATGCTGTAACATCTGAAAACCATAGTTAGTGCGTGCGCTTGGAACTTGCCATTTTTCAGAAGGTCTTGTGTTGTAGTGGTTCGTATTTAACGTTAAGTTGGATGGTTGTTCGTAAGGGTTTCCATGCTGTCTAACTGCTGCCCTGTAGCGTTTTAGTAAAATGGTTTTGGAGATACACTGCACTGTTGCAATTTTCAGCTGCTTGAAAAGTGGGCTAGCGTGGGAATCATATGTAGAATTAGTAATCGCGCGTACGGCCTTTTTCTGAAGTAAGAATAGTTTGTTCAAGTTTGATGTAGTGGTAAGTTCCCCAAACTAGGTGGCAGTACTGTAAATGCGACAAAAACAGGGAATTATAGATCAGCAACTTAATGTGAGTAGGCAAGACGGAACGGAGTTTTGTAAGAATGCCAGCAACAGGAGAAATTTTGCTCGAAACTGAGTTAACATGGTTATCCCAAGACAAAGTTTCATCAAAAATTACTCCCAGATTTTTGACGGTAGAAACTATTTCAATAGGAGTGCTACCAATTATCAATCTATCATTTATCTCAATTATCTTGTTTCTAGCTCTGAAAATGATAGCTTTTGTTTTTGTTACGTTAATGGCTAAAGAATTGGCTAGGCTCCAGTTATGAAGTTCACTTAGAACATGATTGGCTCTGGATATTAAATTAAAAGTATTAGCTGCAGTAAAAAATACACTTGTATCATCCGCGTAAATTATGAATTCGGCTGAATCGGTAGTATTGACAACGTCATTTATGTAGAGGTTAAAAAGCAGGGGTCCAAGAATGCTACCTTGGGGTACACCACATTTTATTTGTTGAGTGCAGGATTCCTTATTATTAATTGTAACATACTGTTTTCGATGCTGCAAGTAGCTTGTGATTAAATCCAAAAATATTCCGCGGAAACCATAAATTTCGAGCTTTTTTATTAAGGTGTCATGATTAATTAAGGTGTCATGATCTTTCATCTTAGCAATATATCTTCATGTTGGTAATACCAGTAAGTTTATTCGTTGAGTGAAAGCAGTTCCAAAAAGTTTACATGGCCCCACATCACAGTTGCTAACAACATTTTAGCTTGCTTATTTGCAGAGAACTCGGGGCAGGAGGGAAATGAGCAGGCTCTATATCTCCCACAGGTGGCTAAACAAAGTAGACGCCTTCAATCGATTTTTTTCTACTTGATGTTGAGTGCAGAACTTGATCTTGAGTCCAATTTAAACAACATATAATTTTGATTCAGAAGCAATAACACTGAACCTCAACCTCATACTGGAATTCGTGCTGCAAGCACTCCAGCAGAAAGAACGTAGCCGTGCGATACTGAACCCTTCCATGCACCCCAGAATACACTAACTGCGCGCAGACCATATACCAGCACAGCCATTATATTTCATCGGTGCAGCAACTCCAACACGGCCATTAATAAGCACACCTTCTGTGATTGCTCTGTCCGAAGTACGTCTAATGCAAATCGCTTGCTGTAGAGCGTTCGCGGGTGCACAGAGTTCCGTCACCAAGCGTGGGCTCAGCTTTACAAATGTACATACTTTGGAAATGCGAAAGTAAATCCAGTAGTCCGGTAGCATGTTTTTCTCAACTTTCTTTTTCGACCTAAACCTAAAATATATATTCAGCAACCTACACATTAAAACGGCCACACTATTCCCGTATGCCAGGCTTAGCGTTGCAGACTGCTGACTTTTCTTTCTGTAATTATTCAACGACCCCATAATTACTAATAATATTTATTAATCTGCAAAAATAGCGAGGTCACCAGGTCTGGCAGCCTTGATGCCGAAAGTTAGAATAAGCGGGTTCCCCGTCAGTGGACTGCTTCTGATAGGGTCTAGAAGCTGGAGTGACGAGATGGCCGCGGAAGTTAGAAAGGTCCCCTTTACGCCGTGTCGTGACAGCTGCAGTGGCTACCAACCTCGAGCGTCAGATACAGTTCTGCTCAATATATCTACCGCAGAAAGTGCCGGAGAACACAGTCGCCATGATAGCCGAATTCGTAAGGCATCCGATATATAATTGGAAGGGATGTGGTCGGTCACCCCTCTAGATGAAGGTTTCACAGCGAAGCGATTCATGGGTCACGAGTTTTTTCAGGATCCCGGATGATGGTTTCTTTGGGCGCCCGGGTTTTTTTTCGGAGGCGACGATTTTCCCGGCTCCGCGTCTAGGATTCTTCTCGTCACCCACAAAATGTCTTTCAGACATTTTAGACCCTTCGCACCTACCGATGCCTCTTTGACAAGTAGCGCAATCGACTGATAACGGTACTAGCACCGTTATCAGCAGCTTTACTTTCACCTCGCTATGCGACGGACGCGTGGCGTTCACCTTAGGGAAAGACGAACCGGAATTGACGGAGCTTGACGCGCACGCACAAGCGAGATTGGGCCCGAGAGCCACCGAAAGCCGCTGAACGTGCAGCCACCGCTATTGAAGCCCCAAATTCCACCTTATCGAGTAGTTGCGTAGCCCTCCCAGATGAACAGCAACTTGCCTGTTTTAACGCCGACATGTACCAATAACGATAATGTGTGTATTCACTACACGAAACCCTACCATAGCAAAACGCACCGAATCTACCGTTTCGCAATCGTCCAGCTTCACAAAGCAGAAGGGCTCTCAATTTTCCTCTACTTTCATTGTGCCTTTCTTGGCGCTGTAGACAGCTGGCTTCCCGCTGGCTTCCCGTTTCCAGCGTGCCCTTCATGCCTCACCATACTAATCTGCAAGAATAGTGAGGCCCTTGGTTCAAGCAGCCTTGATGCCGAATATAGCACAAGGTGGTTTCCCGTCACTGGGCTATTCTTCACACTCTACAGTCTCGTAGACGGTCAAGTAAATGGTCAGGTAGACGGTAAACGGTCCACTCAAGGCCTGGGTTTTAAAAAAACGTCCCTTTTACCCTGGGTTGTCAAAGCGGCGCTGCTGACCACTTTTAATCGTCAGATACAATTGTGTTAAGTAAACGTACCGCATAAAATGGCAGAGACACAGACGCAGAGATAATAGCCCAATTGGTAAGGAATCGGACATGTCATCGGAAGGCGTGGGCTTGGTCCCCACCATCCACCTATGGTTTTTACCGCTTTCTTTCCCCGGCATCACCCCGTAGCGCGAAGGGGGTCACATTTAATTCCTCGCATGGTAGTGGAGAGGCACATTTAAAAACTTCAAGTCGAACTACCCCGCATATTCCGTCCCAAACGCTTAGCGTGAACATGCACGGCTTGGCACCATATAAAATTGGCATTCCACCCACCACGGTGACTCAGTGGCTAGGCGTTGTGCTTCTGTACGAGGACATGGGTTCGATTCCCGGCAGCGGTGCCGGCTTTACTAATGGAGGCGAAAAGCTAAAACGCCCGTGTGTACGAGATTTCGGCACAAGTTAAAGATCCCAAGGTGTTCAAATTTAATCCGGAGCCCTCCACTACAGCGCGCCTCATCGCCTGGGTTGCGTTGGCGGGTTATATCCTACTATAAATTAAAAATCAAAATCGGCATTCCACTTCAAGGACAGTTGGTCAACTCAAGCTTTAAATATCTTTTGTTAACATACTGAATGGTTACACAATTCGTTACGCGTAATATTACCCCACATAGAATTTTGGTGTAAAGCTGTGTTATCCGCTGTATCTGTAACAATCATAATTGAGTGTTCTGTTTGCCAATACATTTGATAATGAGCGTAATACAAAGCAGCCATTGGCCTTTATATGTATTTAATACCGTGGGAAAATTTTAGCACCACCAATGGCAGCACCACCAATTTTTAGCAGCACCACCAATTTTAGTTTTGTAGTACAGCATTTTTTAACTCACTCAACCTTTTGTCATTCTCGTTCTATACCTTCCAAAATGTTATGCTATACTTTGGAACAGGGTATTATCAGACCTTTGTCGCGTTTTCCTCTTTTACGCTCCGTAACTTCACGATTCTGCTTCTGTAATGTTTTAAGTATGTTTGATCACCTAGGCTGTTCAACACAGCTTGGTTGTATTCGAAGCACTTCATGATAACTTTCAGAATGGCTGTTTTTTCTCACAGATCAACCTACACGCCTTCTAGTGAAAACAATACTTGCGCGGTCATAGTTACTATTCGACGTAAATTAAAGCAAAGCTTTCTATACCTCCTAATAGCGACCATCCAGTCCCCAAAACGGATTGCAGACTGGGTTTCACAAAACGGTAATGATCAAGCCTCTGAAAACACGCTTTCCTTGGTGAAAATCTAACCTCCGTTCCTCCCGTTACTATGCGGACGTATATACGATGGGGCCATTTACACATGGTCGAATCAGCTTAGGTTCCACACTTTCATTTTGCCTCACGTTTCATGGGAGAAGCCTTCGCGTTTTAATAGTTTTCTAAGAAAGGGCTTTAATTTGTGTAAGAAAGGGGCTTTCATCCATGACCCGAGTTCGATCTCTTAACTACATCTAGGCTTTATTTAGCTTCGCTGCCTGAACTCTCTTGCCTTCGTTCCCAAATCGAGCATTGTTCGAGTGACAATGTTGTAGCACATTAGTCATCTACGCGTGGTGCCCAGCTTCGTTACCTACAAAAAAAAAACTCTTTCATTATCTACACGCGAACATTTGGGTTCCATTGGACCACCTCCGGACACAAAATCGGATTGGGCTTCAATAAAAGTGTATTCCAGTCCAGTTCCGCATAACGACGCAAGAAAAATGAACCTCCTGAATTATGTTCGAAATTATTGGCAATAAATATGTTACGGGCGGATGGCCCAAGCTGACACGTATGCTGAACTTACCTGAGGGACGTAGTTGTTTTGCAAAGACAGCGGCGAAATATCGTTTCAGAAAAAACTTGTTGCGGCTGCGTTACCGCGTTCAAACGCCGCTTATATTGAAGATCGCGCCCCCTGGGGCACGTCACGTGAGCTTACGGTCTCTGTCTCGAGCCACATCGTGCTTTTTAAATAATTGCTCTTTAAACTCAAGCTTCCCACGTGCTCCTGTAGAACGCCAAAATTTGAGCCTCTCAGTTCAAATTCGGAACATCTTACTGTTTTAAAAAAAAACATCTATTCTTTAGACCCGCCATTCCGTCTTATCTTTCCAATCTATTTACTATTTTAATTAGCCGCTCTACTTTAACAGCGCTCTTTATTGCTCCAGGTAGGACAGACGTATATTGGAATGCCTTTCCCCTGTAAATAGTTCCCTTTTGAGTAAGGTCGGTTTCACTAAGAAAAGTCAGAATAAGTGTTTTGTCCTTCACTGTAACATCATTAATCGTGCATTCACCTCTTAACGCTGACGCATCTCTTCGTGGCAAGGTGTAAAGAAACTGTTTTTTTATCTTCTGGTCACTAACAATGGTTATAGAGTCAACTTCCTCTAGGCACTGCACTATGCTTGCCCGCTTTGATGGCTTAATGTTGGCACTTACCTACGACTTCTAAACTGCTAAAATCCATTTCCGTTTTCCTTTTTTGTTCCTCATCTTTTGGCTTAAACTACTGCAACCGGCTGCTTTGCTGGAATATCGCGTTATTTCATTTTATTGTGTTTTGGCGCACATTGCTTGAACAAGCAGACCGGCGTATGCGGCACCTTCCCTAAAATAACAGTTCCGCGCGGCTTCTGTGCACTTGTTCTAGTAGCCTGCAATCAAGTTCACGGGTAATGTGGCACGCACAATTCCGTAACCTTTACTTTTCAACTTCCTAGATTTTTGAAGTAGCACATTACTTCCTCGAAGCTCTGGATGCCTTGGAAATGCGGCTATAAACCACGATGAAAGGAAGCACACCAGCGAAAATAACCTCTGTTGTATCAATGACGAGGTGCTGAGATAACAGAGTGGTATGAGACTCTGCTCTCGTTCTGGCTCTACACCCAAACTATTATGTCATGCTAACTCAACGGTGTCCTGATTTACTTAATTATACTGGTGGCAGTTTTCTGTACTGGACAGCTACAATGGTGTTTTAAGTGCGAATGCACTTCTTAAGCGACCCTGAATCACGCGTCCACCGCCGTCCGTCCATCCGCACCACATACCCACTTAGGGCGATTGGCCAAGAAGAATTATTTCTTTAGCACATGCCCACTTAGGGCGATTGGCCAAGAATCGGGAGTGAGAAGGGCTAATGCACCCGCTTAAAGGAGTACTGACACGAAATTTCAAAGCTGAGATCCGCTCTAGCAATCAAGTACAACGACAACACAAATAGGTGTCTGTGCATTGCACATACCCACGTGGGGGATTGGCCAGGAATCGGGCGTGAGAAGGGCTAATGCACCCGCTTAAAGGAGTACTGACACGAAATTTCAAAGCTGAGATCCGCTCTAGCAATCAAGTACAACGACAACACAAATAGGTGTCTGTGAATAAATGCATCTTTCTTTCTTTGTAGTTGTGTGTGTGTGTGTGATCTCTCTTTCGCGAACATTACCGAACCGCGCAAATTCAACTCCTGCATTCGCACTTTCACATTCTTCCCCTCGGGGAAATGCGGGGAAATTTTTTTTGCAGAACGTGGCACTGAATGCTTTCGCCCTAAATCTATTCCTTGAGCCGACTATTCTAATGGCCTCTTTCATATTTAAACTCAGTAAAAAGCTGCGAGGAATGCAAACAACACTGGCGATTGTCTTGTGTGCACCTTTCTTCGCCCGTGTCCTGTTTCTGCAGTAATATTTATTCTATTCTTAAGAACGTTCTGAGAATGTGAACGGCAAAGCCTAGTTGGACCTTCTGCTGACCTGCTGCCAAATGTTCTGTCGAACTTGCAAGTTGCTCTTGAGGGGCCGCTGCCGCGGCGTCAACCATAGACGGGTTACGTTTTGCGGCCCTTCGAGCCGACCTAGCCTCTTCCGCCGCATCGTACATCTCGAGATTTCTCTGCTTACCATAAACGCTGGCGACTGGTGACGCATAGCCATGTGGAAGGAAGCTCTGAGCCCAGGTGGCTGCGAATTTTAGCCGGGTTGAAATACTGTACAGTTCGGCGGCCTTTCTCGGCGGGTTCCTTTTTTTTAGCGCGCCCCGATTTTCTCCACGATTCTGCGCGCCACACAACAATTTCCTGGGAACGTTTTTACCCCATAACTTAAAAACAGAATCGACGGCTTCATCTGCCAATAAAAAACTGGGGCCACCTATTACCGCCGTTTCAGTTGCACCTGTAAATGTTAGCCTTGTCACAGGTAACATTTGCTTACATATAAAAAAATAAATATATAAGAATATTGTCACGAAGCCAAGGACGGCACAGTGGTCTTCAAGTAAAACAAGTTTATTGGAGCGAACTTCTCCTCCCCTAACAACTCAAAGAATACAGAGGCGGCGAAGCAGCAGTCAAAAAAGGGGCGTGTGCAGGCGAGCGTCGGCAAGTCGAATATTGCGGCATCTGCTCTGCGGGAGTTTATCTTTCGGCGGGAGTGTTTCTCGAACCGTCGAATTACATCCAGAAACTTTAGACCAACGAAGGTTATTCTTGGCTCGTGAGTTTAAAAATATTTCGATGCACTCAAAGCTGACGCAACTAAATGCATGTTGCTAACTTTCGTACTTTCGTATGTAGTTCCTCACACTACTTTTTGTATGTTGCCTAATAAGGTAATTGGTCAGTTTTAATTACCCAACTTTCTAACTAACGAAGCTAGGCGAAAAATCCCAGTTAGAAAGTTGCAGAGCGGTATTCTAAACCTTCCAATAAAAACTCTTTGTCTTTATATACATTAGCTGTTAGTGTTTTTCAGCGTGTTCAAGCTGCCCGCAAAATGCAAAAAAAATACCACGTGACATGCCGGCTCGCCCGTGTTGATAACAGTGCTCCCAAACGTTGCGTGCACAAACTACCATAGGCACAAACTACCAAGGTGCGGTCATTTCGTCTGTGGGCGGCATTAGAAACGTTTTCACAAGTTAGGGACATTGTGAAGTCCGGAATAAAAGGGCACACCGGCCTCGTCTTGCTCGGCAATGCTGTCGTATTCGCCCGGTTCTTGGACGAGCATTTTGAAAGGTTGGAGGTGGTTCTCAAAGCAATCCGAACTTCAGGATCAAGACTGAGGCGTGAAAAGTACCACTCCGGGTACGAGGAACTGAAGATTTTGAGCACATCATCAGCGCCGAAAGAGTCCTGCCTGAACCCGCGAAAACATTAGCCGTAGCCAACTTCCCAAGGCCGAAGGACAAGAAAGGCGTGCAAAGACTTCTCGTATTTCACGTGTAATACCGTAGCTTTGAAGAAAACTACAAAAATTGGCCAGCCTCTCACGCGTCTAACCAAACACAGCGTTCAAATCTGCTAGGAGTAAGCGCACCAACTGCTTTTTGCGAGCTTGAAAATCGCCTGCAGCGCGCTACTGTACTTGCACATTTTGACGCGTACGCAAAGACCGATATACACACCGACCCCAGTGATGCTGGCTTGGGTGCAGTCCTCATCCAAAAGAAGAATAGCTGCGAAAACTTCATCGCTTATGCCAGCCGCAGCCAATCAAAAGAAGAGATAAACTATTCAGTCCCTGAAAAATAGTGCCTCGCCATATTATGCGACATTTTTAATTTTCGCCCGTACGTCTACGGAAGGCCGTTCAAGGTGTTAACGGACCACTATGTGCTTCGGACCACTATGTTTACGGACCACTAAGCCAGAAAGGTCTTTCAAATTTTCTAGCCAACAGGCTCGCAAAAATGTTAGTTTAATTTATTTAATTTAATTTCGGAGGATTGAAGGAAATCGTAAAAAGCAAGCACACATAAAATGAGGTACAAAAACGGTGTCATGATTTCTACTGTAACAGGTTTGCAGTGGCACACTCAGCAGTTCAGGGGAAATAAAAGCCAATAAAGAATGGCAGCATCTCCACTCCGTGGATGATGGCGAGGGTGCGGAGTATCCATATCATTTCCAAGTTGCGACCCGACCGTCCCTCGATCTGAGCCGTGATTTGCATGTTGACTATTCCCTAAATGAAACTGGAACTCACGGCTCAAATCGAATTTCGCTTGATTTTCGCTTGATGGTGGTGCCCGCACGGATAGACGCGGACGAACATTGGGAGGTCCTAAGGTACTCCGCACCGTTACACGCGAGGTAGTAAGCAGTTTGACTCTAGGGTATTAACTCACGGTCGTAGAATAATGGGTAAGACGACTGCTCAAATACTGCCGGTGCCTGTATGATTTTTTGCGATTATAAATGCTATGCGGA